>NC_133538.1:272726522-273040450 GCF_048544455.1 Silene latifolia
TTTTACCTGTCATAAATATTTTATTATAATTTATTATATCTTACGACTTATAAACTTTCCTAAAACGATACTACCTTACTACTATATATACAATAGCAAACCACAAGTTTTATTCACTTTAACAAAACACAAAATATATATATAGAGAGAGAATGAGACTAGAGAGATAAGGAACTTGTTCATCTTTTCTTCATCTGAAGATTAATTGGTCACGCTTTTGTGAGACGTGTTTTGTTGCTTGGATTCGTGTGCTTTGATATTTGGATTTTGTTGAGCCGCTTTGCTATACAGGTAGGATAGATACTCAATTACTTTAATGATTACTTGGGTAATGTTATATGATTGTTTTATTGAATTGTGTTGGATGAATTATGATTGTTGGATTGTTGGATTGAGATGACTATATTGAAATTAATCGATTAATGACTACCTCAGCTCGTAACTGAGATGCTTATATGATTTGGTTTCCCCAGCCTCATATCTGGGATGGTAAATATATTGTTTGCATATCATATCAAGAGCACTTGCATTGGTTTCCCAAGGCTGGTTTTGCAGAACTTGTCTCTGGGATGTTATTGAGATTACCCCGACCAGGGATTGGCGGGATGAACGGGAGCGTCGGAGGATTGATCATGAGCATGTATTGCATTTGTATTTGATATTATCTTGTATTCATTTATTGTTGTTGTTTAGCTATTCCTACTCAACCTCATGGTTGATAGTGTATTCGTGAACACCTGTGGTGAACCATAATGGGGAGCAGATTTCACAGGTACTAAAGATTAGCTGACTTGGGAGCTATGGGATGCGTGAGGACTTGGCCAATCTACCTAGAAGTCTAGACCACGTAGATTATGAGATCACTTTATTTATTTCCGGTGCGAGTTGTAAATTATTTTATATTAAGTTTTAGTTGATTAATTTGTAATACATATGTATTCATTAAAGTTTTAATTGAAAGTACTTTGGTGAGTTGGACTTTGTTATTCACTACCTCGGGAAACCGAGATGGGGGTGTTACATTGTATTTCGTTGAAAATGACTTGGCCGTGAGCCAAGCCACTTCTATGAATGGTATTTATGTTTTAGACACTTCCAACTCAACTAAAGATATCTATAACCTACAATCCAAAAGACTCATAACAAGTGATCCGAATGATTTGTACATTTGGCTTTTTTCGATTAGGTCACATAAACGAGAAACGCATCAAAAGGCTAGTGTCGACTGGAATTATTGAGCCATTTGATTTTTTAATCATATGGAGTATGCGAATCTTGTCTCCTTGGAAGAATGATTCGTGCCCCCCCCCCCCAGTGGTAAATGGACATGAGCAAATTATTTGTTGGGACTAATACATGCCGATGTATGTGGTCAAATGAGCATCACCGCAAGGGAAAATTATAACTACGTCGTCACTTTTACCAATGATTTAAGTAGATATGGGTGTGTTTACTTAATCAAATATAAAGTGAAGCATTTGAGAAATTTAAAGAATTTCTAAATGATGTAGAGAACCAATTGAACAAAAGTATTAAAGCATTACGATCCGATCATGGTGGCAAATATCTAAGTAATGAACTTGATTTATTATATATGGATTATGACCTTGTGTCACTACCCATAAGATCAAACTAATATGAGTTGGGTTGAGTTATTGAATTCACTTTTAGGGATTTTTACTTTAATCTGAAGGGTCAACATGGAGATACCTAAAATAGAGAGTCTATTTAACAAATGATATGGATCAGGCTCGCATATTACGTGAATCAAGCTGCCAAAATAAAGCTGGTCTTTTATGAGCTAACACGTCAGTCTAGACGAACTTCTATTACTTCACCATATATGTTTGTAACTCACAAAGCTATCTCATAAGAAAATAGAAGTATTTCTAAGAGATAGAGTGGGAGTAATTCGTCACAAACATGTCTTATGTTAATGTGTTGCTTTTTGAAAGTAATGGAACTATAATCTATTGAGAAAGGGTGGAAGTAAAGTTCACATGTCTTATTGTTAATATGTTACTTTTCGAAAGTAATGGAATTATGGCCTATTGAATGATCAATTGCGAGTAGTCCCAAATCGACTTTGTTGCATAAAAGCCATAGCATTACAATCCAAAACAAAGTTTTATTCAAGAGTAGATTTACTTTAAGGCGATGGTCTCTTTAAAGTAAATAGAGCTTTAGAGTACCTAAGAGCATAGATTGACATGAAGATGTTAATCAAGATAAATCATGATTTAATAATGTTTGGAATTGCCATATTTTCATGAATGGCAAATGATATTAAAATTTCGCTTTTCTAAAATGGGAATTTAGAGAAGGATGTGTACGGAACACAAAACCTTAGATAAAGATCTAAGAATCCTAACATATTATGCAAAGCTTACTTAAGCAATCCTAGAATGGTCTTAAGCAAGCATAAAAGGATTGTAATAATCATACTTTTCGTTCATGTAATAATTGAGAATGGTTTATTTCACTTTATTGAAGAATCATGTTCATACATGAAGTTAAGTGGGAGCCAGAATTATTTTTCTATGTCTTATATGTTGATAAAATATTACTTATTGAGAATAAAGTACCGATGCTCTCCTCTGTGAAAGAGTGATTGGGAGACTAGGAAAAGGTGCAATGTATTTTAGATTTCCAAATCTATGTGTTAAAATTGAGAGAATATTGGCATAGAGTTGAGAGCCTGATGATAATAAGTTCTTTCATATCTGTTTTACATCATAAAGGTTGAGTAGGTTATTCATATTAATGAAAGTGGAATTACTATGATAGACTCATAGTCATTCATTGAACCTAATAGGTTGTTGATCACATGAAATCGATTGTTAATGTTTCCGCCATTAGAACGATCATGTATGCCATTATATGCACATGACGTGATGAATCATATGCTTGGAGCATAATAAGTCAATAACAAGTTAAATTCGAATAAAGGTCTTTTGAAAGCCATAAAGAACATCCTTTAAGATTCTTGAGAAGAATTGAGGATTCGTTCTTATGTTTGGATGATATACTAAGTTGTGTGTTGAAGGGTTACAGAAACTTTAGTTTCCAAACCTATAAGGATTTATCGAAAACCTAGGCTAATTTTATTGACTTAAGAGTAAGAGACTAGAGAAATGTTTTACTTTCAACCATTGCAAGTTCTATAAACGGAATCTAAGTACATTGTGATAAGATAGTCAACATAGGGATTGAGAGTAAATCCCTCTACCAAAGACTTTATCACAAGTTATATGATAATAGTGGGAGCAAATTCCAAGTATAAGAGCCCAAGTCTAGTGAGAAGACTAGACATATATTTAGATAAATTCATGTTATTAGAAATAACGTTCAATAGAAGGAAATATCAATTTATAAAGTTGGGATGAGTGGATACATGGTATATCCACTTGCCAAGCTTTTATTGCAATTTAATTAGTGTAAAATGTACACTATAGATTATAAGATATGAAGTAGTAATAAAGTATTGACTAATCATATATGATAATCGCATTTATCGTTTGAGTTTCTTTAAACTCATTCATTACTTTGTTATATCCAAATGGGTTGTTGAGACAATATTGAACCCCATTGAAGTGAACTTGATTAACATAGTATGCGTCCCTGGTTGCTTATAGAAGGTGACATCTCAAAGTGACTAGAGTGTGATACGATTGATGGCAAGTTCAAATGCCATAGGGTCATATGGGATGACTAGTCGATCACATAGACAGACTGTATAAGACACTCTGTCGGGCAGTGACCGCTTATAGATTTCTGAAAATTCATAAAACCTGGTCGTGGCAAGAGCTACTATAGTATTCTTATTAGTCGATTCTTTGACTAGAGACTGTTCGCCCAAGGTGGCAAAGTTTCTGAGTGACTTTAATTAATGCTCTACGACTTTCGTAACTAAGGTCAAATGGGCATATTTTGGGTCATGATGAGCTGTGGCTATTCGAAGGGAATAGTGCGATAGGAATTGTCCACCCCCTTGTCAAGGTTGCTTGAAATCTCAGGGCCACTCGAGGAGTAGTGAACTGAAAATGTGTGGCCACGCTCGGAAGGTATCTATAGTAGATAATTTCGTTCAGACAGTTACTCTCCAGATTGAGGAAACCACTCAAGATATCATCAAATGCAAGTACGACCTGCAAGACACCTTGCATTGAGTGGGAGATTGTAATAGGACAAGAGAATTAGTGACGCACACTTGTCTCGGACAAGTGAGAGATTGTTGGAGTATGTGTTCTCAACAATAGTGCGATCACATGAATCATAACTAAATCTCATAATAAGAATACGGAAGGGATGATAAATTCTATAATCAACTGATCAACATTAATCAGTAATGATTGGCTAACTAGAGTTTGACATTATTGTCGTTTGACGGTGGTGATAAGTTGATCCCTTAAGCTCACACCTATAGGATGAGACCCAAATAAATAATTAATTAATTGTATGCGATACAGATTTATTAATCCCTTATTTATATGAGTTGGATTTTGTATCTTATTGTAATGTGATTAAATAAGATTTGATTATTTAGTGGATTAATATATTAATTTATTAAATTATGTTGATGTTTTATAAATATTTCGATGTAGAGGTAATTAGTTATTTACATTTACAAGAGGTTGTAAATTTAACTAACTAGCTATTATGGGACCCATTATATGTTGATATAATGGTAAAATATTACTCAATAAGTTGACTGAATATATGTTTATTAATTTGTCACATAATTGTTGTATGATCAAATTAATATTTATTATGTAAGATAATTAAAATAAGACTTATAACCATTTGTGGGACAAATATTATAAGACAAAAATGGACCAAAATAACTTAAGTGAACCTTCCAAATAGTAGGATGCTTAAGTTTTATAGTTTTGTCATTTTGTTGTTGGAAAGATGCTCCAACATCTTATGACATACTTTATACACTAAGCCTACTACCTACACTTATAGCATGTGATTTTGAGAAGACCAAAAATGCTCTAAAAAGAGCATAATGGCCGGAACACTTGATGTGAGAAGAACACTTTGTTGTTGTTATTTTTCTTCTTGTTCTCTCTAAAAGATGCTCACATCTTCAACACATGAAAAACCTCAAAAACCACTCAAATGCTAATATTTGTGATATATTACTAGTGTCGTAATATTAGTAAATATTAGTAATAATTAATGGTACATTACTACATAATATCTAGTTAACATTAGTAGTAATTTTTGGGTTAAATCTTGGGTGCAATCAAAAGGAGGGCTCCTACTATAGAGTCTTGGAGGATCATCCTAACTTATCATAGCTCGAGAACAAGTAAAGGTAGGAGACCTTACTTGTGCCCATTTCGTGCTATATAAAAATGTAAGAACCATTGTTTTCTCATTTTATTTCTTATTTAGTTATGCATGCACTACATCTAAAGAACTCATATTAATATGTTAATTAGATCACTATTAGAACAGTCTAATAATAGGTATATGAACCTAACACAAACACTGCGTTTTCTCCCGAGCTCATTCGTGCTTGAGTAAAATAAAACTCAGCTCGAGTTTTTAATTCATTTAAAGAAACCTTTCTTCTTCTTCTTCCTATCGACAAACACCGAAAACCCAACCAAACTTCAAAAAATTTGATCGGAACTCGCCATAAATCATGACAAATCCAGGTATGTATCTCGTCTTTACTTTAATTTGCATTTGTAGCTTGAATTAGGATAAAAAATTTGGGCTTTCATCCCCAAAATAGTCGAAAATTTGGGGGTTTCGCCCCAAATGAATTTGTCCCTTGAATTGACATTAGAAATGCGTAATTGAACATGCTAGGAGCTTAACCATGTATTCATTTCAAATTTTCGTTGAGTATTGATGAAATGAGACCAAAATAAGACGATCTTTTCTTTAATCGCTTCGAAGGGCTCGAAAATGGTCTTAAACTAGTCGATTTTTGATAAAACTTGATGTTTTTGAACCCTTGGATTATGGGTAAACTTGCTATCATGTCGGAATTTTGGTTTGTGACAGGTCTTCCGGGACACTTTTTGTATGGGTTTTGGCCATAGTAGCAAAATGCTGCCAAAATTTCGGCTCGTAGCCATGACTAAGCTAGGTTTAGATATGTAGGAACGTAATTTTACCACTTGTTGACTTGATTGATGGTAGGGCTCGAGTAAATGACTTGAAAAGACGGCTTAAACGGCCTCTAAATGCATCGATTCGCTTTCTTTTGCAAAGGACGTACCTTCTACCTCGCGGCAAGACCCCATGGAGGTGGATGTCGATCTCCCTACGGCCATGGTGGTTCATATGGAGGCCACGGAGGAAATGGAGGAAGAGGAAGAGGCGTCCAGGAGGGCCATCGTGAGCAGGAGAGGGTGTCAGCTTGTGCCTGCGCCTTAGTGGGCTTACAAATGGGATGGCTTTCATTTCATCTGGGCAGCGGAGAGCCACTTGTCGTTCCATACGGCAAGAATCATGGTGAGCTTTCGATCTTGTCTTGTATTGTATTAAGTCCTTTATATTATCTGCTTCACATAGCTTATAAGCTAATAAAAAAATGAAAATGCAGGAGGCTGGGAATATGAGGTCATTTTACGGGTATACGACCATGATGGAGGCCTATGAGAAGTTGTCGGAGGAGGAGAAGGCGATCATCGAGCGTGGGGCCTTCAGATCTTTGGTGAGGGGCTGGTGAAAGATTGACACGGCTGTCGCAACTCTATCAAAAATAAAACCAACCGGTCTCTTTAAAATGTAGTAGAAGCAGTCGGGTATCGAATCCAGAGGAAGATGGGAATAATGTATGCTAAACTAAGTCTGCCTAAGTAACCATTTCTTGGGGGGTTGATTGTTGATTCTAAACTACGGAGAAAAAGAGAAAAGAAATAATAAAGGAGCAAGCAATGAATTATAATGAAATTATCAGAAAGAGAGAAATGACTAGGATAATTGGTTCACCATGGTTTTCCAGGGATCCAATCTAGGGTCAAAGGTCAGCACAAACTCGGTCTACAGGGTAGTGAAAAGGTCCTTCCGGTCCGCTATTTGCCCTATAACATTACTAACTTAGCTTCTGCCCTCATTACAATGTCCTAATGTTCACTGCAGATCTCACCCCTTCCAATCATCGGATCTAGGTCAAGGTATATCAAATCAAGTGGTTAAATGCGTCGACTCAAGCAGCTAATTGCTATTAAATGTGGCAATTAACAACACAAACCTAATTCTAACCAAGCCTAATCACCTAATCATGACCTTCCTAATTACCATGGCTCCCCTTATGTCCTAGCGTAAGGAAATTAGCTATGCATAATAAAAGATGAGAAATCGATAACAACAAACGAGATAAATAAATCCAAAATGATAATAAATTACAAAAGAAACAAGAGAAAGAACAATAGAGAAAAGAGATGACCAGAAGAATAATTGCAACAAAATAAATAGATTCAAATTAAGGATCGAAAATACAGAATACAAAGGAATTCCAAGGAATAGAGATTTTAGGTCTAAAGAACAAAGTGCCAGAAAAGAGATATCCCCCCAGCCGTCATTCTCTCCTCTCTTATTTATTCTGAGATACAAATAAAAATATCCGAAAAGTAAATCTAAAAGATGGCGTAATTGTCAAAACCACTCGATCAAGCAGAAATAAACTACTCGATCAAGAACAATAAGAGTCAAACCTCTCGATCGAGTGCATCAAGTACTCGATCGAGGAACTCAGAAAACGCCCTTCTCGATCAAGGGTTTTCAGCTTAAACAAGTGCTCGATCGACCAGGTTTAGCACCCAACTTAGTCGATCGAGTTAGCTAGAAATGAACCAGTGTAGATGAAATCAAAACACCTTCCGAAGCCAGCTCGCGTATCCTTAGGTGATAAATTCCGGGCTCCGATTCTTTTATCTTCAAAATGTATGCAAACGGGATAGGTTCAGGCTCGATTATGCTCCTTTCCGGTTCATACCTGCAAATAATACAAGACAAACCAAAGTAGACTATTTGGGGGCATTTGTAGCTAGATAATACATAAATAACAAAGAAATACATTTAAATATAGGGTAAAACCTTATATAAAATGCACTCAACAGAGATCAAGGGGAAGAAGATTCGGGCCAACATGTGCCTGATTCGGGCTTTCTTGGATCGCTTCTGGGATACAACCTCGACTTTCCATATGCCTTTTGGAGAGATTGGGGTTAATTTCTAGGACTACGGCATGATCTCCGGCCTGCCTTGCGGAGAGGAGCCGATAGTATGGCTTGTGACGGCCATGAGAGCGGCTTCAGCTGAGGCTAGGGGTTTGATTGGTTGAAACCCGGCCTAGTTCTGACTTCGTACGTCAAGGATTACTTTGACGTTAAGACTTCGGCGAGGGTGTAGATGATTGCAGGTGGTGGTATGGTGCCTCATCCATCGTGTACAGCTGAACAGCGAGCCCGCCAATGGCTCTGGTGGTTTATGTCTTCGATTTACTTCGGAGACAAGAGGGAGAGGTTTTCAATGAAGCTTCTTCCTTTCCTTGCTGACTTGAGTAGCCTGGGTCATTTGGACTGGGTTACTCCTAGTCGTGCGGTCCTCGTACGGTACATGAGGGCCATGGTTCGTCCCGAGCTGAGGGAGAAGGGGACTTCTCCTGCTACTATCGGTCTAGGTCTTATTTTGGAGGTATGTACCTTCCTTTACTTCTCTTTGATGGATTTAGAAATTATAAACCACATTATAAATGAAACATCCTTTGGACGAAGTTTGAAATATGATATGTATAATAATGAAAGATCATTTTTAAATATGAATTGAAATAGGAATTTTGAAACATTATTTGAAATGAATTTGAATTGTTGAAATGAATGAACATTTTGAACATGAATTGAAATAAATAAATAGGACAAATAGGTAATGAAAGATCATTTTGGATATGAGTTGACTTATCGGAGAGACGAATGAAAAGAAATTTGATTTTCGGGAAATTTTGGAACTGAATAAAGGATTATTCTTGAATGTACGATCATAAACCATTAATAATGAATGATCATTTCTTGTTTTAGGCATGGGTGTACTCGTACTTCCCTGGCTTCGCTCCCAAGAGGGTTGCGGACGTAGCGAGGGAGTACCCCGTAGTTAGAGACTGGATCATATGCCGGCAGAAGCCCCAGTGGTCTTCTTATGACACCTGCATGAGGGGTCTCAATGTTGTGCAGCTTGAAAGTGTAAGCACTCCTTCTTACTTTCGACTTTATTTGCCTTTCTTGAATAGTAGTGATCATAGGAATGACCTTGGTATCCATTTCAATGGGTGCCGAGACCTTGGGAGGACTATGCTGGCGCTCCAGCTTTCGGAGCCTAGCGTAATGACCGATCATGGTGAGTATACTTCTTTTTTGGCTGTTTGAAACGGAAATGATGAAATCTTTTGATCATAGCTTGGAAATGACAAACTTGGCTTGACAAGAGATCGAGGCGGCGGGCATGGATCCCGCAGCTTTTCCCGAGACGTTGGAGTATCCAGACGCAGCTGGTACGACGGTGTCCATGGAGATTCCATCATTTACTGAGGCGGTGACGGAGGCTAGAATCAACGAGTTGCAGCACGTCGTGAGAAGGGTAAGCCCCCAGTTTAGACTGTGTTATCTTTCTCTTTTGAAATGATTATGTAAGAACACGATATTAATCCTGGTTTTATTTTTGAAATAAAATTTAGGTGGCACCGTCGAGGCACGCGGAGCTGTGGAGGATGGCCAACCGGCGCGACAGCTGTGGAGGCTCTTTCGGGTGGATCGAGTCGGCAGGTATAAACCTTTCTTTCTTTCTTTCTTGATATGCATGAACATTTGAGGTACTTTTAGAGTGCTTGCCTTTCTATGCTTTGATATATAACTCGAGTAGAAGTGATTTAATCATATTACATGCATATGGAACCGTCATAAAGTGATAAAAAGTGCCCTATATAGTGAGCAAAATGACTCGACAAACAACTCGACGCGCGACGGACAGCGGGAGTGCTTCCCCGTAAAAAAAGAAGTAAATGAAAAAAGTAAGTTTATAAAAGTTTGAAAAGAGTAAGGGAGCGAAATGATTCTCCAAAATAAAAAAGAAGAATGAAATGTGTAAGTGTGCTTGTGACGAAATGCGAAATGACGATATCGTCTTAAAAAGCGAACCCGTGATGGAATCAGATTCCGCAACGGAATCGGAGTAAAAATTTGGTAAGGAAATAAAATTTTCGTATTTTACCAAATGTATTCCTATAGGAATAGGAAAGAATAGCTAAAACCGGAATAGGGAAGATTCCCGCGGAAATAGCAGAGAATAAGGCTGGGGTAGAGGCAGAGCAAGAGTTGTGGTGCTTCCAAAGGGCGCAACATTTGCTGTGTTATCTCCCTAGTTGGTCTCTTCCTGAGCGAAATTAGGAAAGGCCAAATACTATAAATAGAGGCCTCGGGTTAGCTTCTATTCTCATAATTCTCCCTTCTATTATTCCGTAGCTTAGCGAATATAATAATCTCTCTCAAAAAAATATTTCCAAAAAAGTGGATGGTTTTGAATCCCGACTCAAAGAATGGACCAATGAGTCTTCGAACGCGGAGAAGCATGACATGGGCATTTTTGGATCAGTCATCAGTTTTAAACAAGTGAAAGTGGTAAGACCGTTTATTTATGCTTGTCTAGAATATTGAACCCGGATTATCATGTTTTTGCCTTTCCTGGAGGTGAAATTTGTCCTTTTCTCGAAAAATTTGCAGCATTTGCAGGGTCCGATATAGAAAATCTCCCGGCCTTACCGCATAGTTCCCAAGGATATAATAATAAATTTATGGACCTTATAGGATTGACCAAATCTGAGGTGGACCGTCTTGTAACCTCTAAGGGTGTACGAATGTTTGACTTTATAGACCTGATACCGTCGTTTAGTACCAAAAATAAATACCTAAAACAACTAACAGAAGCTAGTGGAAGTAGGGTCGATCTCCACAGGGAGGCGGTCACTATCTACTCGTTATTCAGTCTGTCTTCGGTCACAAAGTAGGGGGGTTTGCGTTGTTTAAACTAAACTAAAAACAGAATTAAAAGTGGCGAGAGAGATAAAGATGTAGTCAAATGAGAGAAGAGAGTGCTAGGATTGTCGGTTCACCATGGTTTCCTAAGAATACAAAACTAGCATCAAAGGTCGGCACAAATTCAGTCTGCAGGGTAGTGAAAAGGTCCTTGCGGTCCGCTATTCACCCTAAAACATTACTAACTTAGCTTCCGCCCTCATTAGAATGCTCTAATGTTCACTGCAGGTCTTACCCCTTCCAATCTTCCGATCCAGGTCAAGGTGTACAAAAGTTAATAGCTAAATGCGTCGACTCAAGCAGCTAATTAAAGTTAATAGCAGTGATTAACAACACAGTCGAAATTCAGCCAAACCTAATCATCTAATCTCAATACTTCCTAGTCACCATGGCTCTCCTATACCCTAGCACAAGGGATCTAGCTACTCATGATAGTAAATGAAGCATTAACGAAGGACAAAGCAAGAGTAAACATGGTAAAGAGAGATAAGCAAAGAAGAATTGAAATAAATTGAGAAAGTAAAGAGAAATTACAGAGGTTTTGAATCCGGAAAAACAATAGCAGAGTAACGTCCAACAAGAATAGAAAAGTATTTTTGAGATTTGGAAGATAGATATAAGGAGCGAAGAAGGAGAGTAGAGACTAAACCTAATGACGTCTTTCCTATTTATAGGAAAGACAAATATTAAACCTAAAACACAAAATTAATGCTAAAAAGCCGCGTCCAACAACTAAATACTCGATCGAGGACTTTCATATCACTCGATCGAATAAATCCAAGCTAAAACCTCTTTATCGAAGACTTTAGGTACTCGATCGAACACTTATAAAAAAGGCACCATTCGATCAAGTAGAAAAAGGACTCGATCGAACAAGATAGTACTCGATCAATTACTTTCCAGCGCACAATTCCTGCTTTGCGCACTGAACTTCAAACGGCCGCCATTATTCGTTACTTGGGCAAACAGAGCGTTTCTGATGGCGTTGGAAAGCTAGTAGGACACGCTTTCATCTTCAATTGGAGTCACTTGAAAATCAGATTCAGAACTCGACATATGGCTCTTCAAATTAGGCACTAGCGATATGAAATTCTTCCTTTGCTCGCCTAGCTATCTTACTTCTTTGCGCATCTCAAAATAGTAGTCTCCAAGCTCCGACTCAACTCATCTCCTAAATGCATGCATAGGGACAAGTTTTAGGCTTGATTATGCTTCTCTCCGGTTCATACCTGCAAATAATATAAGAGAAACGAAAGTAGACAATTCGAGGGGGGGGGGGGGGCATTTGTAGCTAAACACTACTCAATATGCATAGAAATGCGTGCAAATACTGATGTGGCTAAAGTCGTATCACCAAATCAAAGTAAAACTATCTCAAGACTAACAAGAATAGCTAGCATTAAGACAGGTATCGAATCCACAGGGAGGCGGTGAAAGCTAAGTTTGTAAATATTTAAATTGTCTAAGGTAACCGTTTTCTGGGGGTTGTTTTGTTTTGTTATCTAACCAACTAAATGCGAGCAATTAAAAGAGATTTAAACAATGATATTATAGGTCTAGGATTTCCGGTTCACTAGGTCAATTATATGGGGTCTATTAATCAATTGCTAGATCTATCAAGATGTCTAAGGTCATAAGATTGGTCAACTCTATTATGCCCTTTAGATCGATTCTAACATGCGGTCGCTATAATTAGATACAATCTATTTGATTATCACAGCCTATATTAATTCTAACCCGGTCGGTGAAAGGATTAATTCGCTACACTAATTAATAACTCAGGCCTATGTTAACTAACTAGAAGAAGAACAATGATCAAACGACAACTTATGCGATTTCACTAGCAATTAATCAATTTCCCCTTTGAATTAGCCTAGATCCCCTTCATCCTAGATGAGGAAATTAGCTACTCATAACTAAAGCAATAACAACAATAATAATGATTGAATACATAATTGAAAGAATAAAATAAGAACAATAATCGATTAACATAAAACAATGAACGATTAATTATTGAAGAATGATTAGTACCGTAGCAAGGAAAGATTAGGGCTAAGAGAGTATTCAACTGTATGAGAGTAAATAAAAGCGTAACCTAATGATAAGTACGAGTTTCTAATTTATAACCAAAAGATAACTGTTTTAGGAAAATCCGGAAAATAGTCTGCCAGAGAGGTTCCTCGATCGAGCCTGAGGTGACTCGATCGAGGACGACTGCTCGATCGAGCCCTCCCTGACTCGATCGAGGAACTAGTTTCACAGATGGTTTCCTCCTTTCTTTCACTTCTAGCCTTCATGCTTCCTCGTTCCTCGTGCCATGCTTCGTGTATTCTACTATGCCATCTCCGCTATGCTCATCTTAGCTTGATTATCCTCATAACGAGTCATTTCTATATTAAAACACAAAATAGCGGCAAAATTCATTGAAATAAGGCATGTAAACAATATAAAGGCACGAAAACGGTATATAAAATGGTATAAAAGGAGCTAAAAAAGTATATATAAAAGTGATACATCAAACTCCCCCAAACCAACCCTTTGCTTGTCCTCAAGCAAAGCAATCAGGCCAAACAAAGAACAGCAAACATATGGTGAATGAATAACTCAGAGCAAATGTCTAAGCACATACAAATCCCAGCTACCCACATCTATAACAAAGTAATGACCAAGAATTGTGCCAATAAAACAAATGTAAAGGCACGGGTAATAGACTAACGCAGCTCTTACTCAAGATGTAACATGATACTGAGACTCAGCAAAATGCTTTTCAACCTTGCGAAACAATTTTGTTGGATTCTCGCAGTTTCACTCATGCACTCAAAAGGGGTGAGATATATGTGAGATAGAAAGAATAAAGACACTCACTCAACTTATGAAATATGCATGCAATCTAATGTGATAGAAGATTCTCCAACTAGTTCGCATTCACAAAACAGACCAAGTACATGTATCAAGGACAGAATGGTGGTAAAGTGGCATGGGTATAGAAGTGGCTTGTGCAAAAGCACGTATGGGTATGTGAGGCTAAGACGGTAGTCGCAGCGCTAAACCAATGGCCAAAACTAATAATAAATACAACAATCATCCAACTGGAGAAATTATCTCAACTTTGACAAAATATGAGAGAATGAAAATGCTCTCCAAATGTGCATTATATTTCCGCAATTACCACTCATGACCTCCTAACCAAACTTAATAAAGCAAGCATTTTTTTTCTTTTCTTTCTTTATTTTTTTTTCTCTTTTTTTTTTCTTTTTTCTTGGCTTTTTCGAAATTTTTTTTTTCTCTCTTTTTTTTTTTCCTTTTTCATTGCTTCATAATATTTTTCTTTTTCAACAAAGGAGGTCACACAATGGCTACAAAAAAGATAGCTACTACCCACATGACAATAAAAGTCCCAACCCAACCAAAGCAGCTACAACAATAAAGACTCAAGCAACTGCGACTGTCCCGAAAAAGATAGGCAAATTCTGGAATGTAGCTAAGAAATAGGGCATAAAATTGCTACATGGTTCAAACGGGCTAACAAAAACTGGGTAATGTATGGCATATTTGAACAATAAGAACTGCCTTTCCTCATGTACTCAATCATATGAACGCGCAAAAGCTAAGAAACTAATGTCACACTTATGCAGTTTGATGTTACATATTCCACAAGGAGACCACACTCTTCAGCCTAAATAACAATGAGACCGGTTTATTAATGTTCCCGGCCTAGGAAGCTCTAATGACCTCAGAAATTTAAGTGGTTTACCAACAAAATAAAGTCAAATTTACTCGACATAAGGCATATTGTGACGGTCAAGACTTGAGTAAAGAGCTTTGTTCATCATAGCTAACAGGTCAAAACAATGTACATGGACAACTAAATGGGACTCAAATGCAAAGACAAAGCAAATTATCATCATTGCTACACAATTCACCAAGACTCGACTCAAAATAAATAAAACATGTTTTTGTATTTTATAAATTTTTCAGATTTTTTTTTTCACACACAACAATAAAATAAACACACAACAAAAATAAATACTCTCCTGCAAACCTAAATGTCACAGTGTCCTCATTGTGACGCCTACAGCATAGCAATCACACAGAAATCCAGCAACCTATGGGACACAACTAACAAAGGGAAGATGGGAAAATAAGAAACGCAATAAAACAAAAAACAGGAAAGATAATACCAGCTGTAATGCAGTAGCCTCCCCCAAACTAGCTGGAAAGAGAGGGATGTAGTGACCAGCTGTCACTACTGAGCTCCATCATCATCAAGAGTAGCATCATCAAAATCATCAATCTCAGCATACAAAGACAGCAGCTCAGGGTCAGGAGCAGGGGTACCACGGCCTCTAAAACGGCCACCATGTCTACCACGGCTTCTAGAACGGCCACCCCCTGGGAAAGCTGCTGCAGCAGAAGTAGAAGCTCCAAACTGACCAAACTGCCCACGCTGTGATAAAGGGACACCCACATCCTCGGGAAAAACAGAAGAAGGCTGATGGGGACGGACTAGAGTGTAGAAAGGACGATTCAAAGCACCATAATCAGTACTAAACTGTCCAAACTCAACAGGAGTCACTCCAAAAAGGTGGAAGACACGGCTATCATCACCAGGTGTGGTGTAGTGGCTAGGAGAAGTTCCCGTGTACTATCCACCGGCAGCAAGAGTCATAGCCTCCATCTGCTCCCATATACGCCGCTCAGTCAATGCGGCGTTAATACCCTGATGAATCCTCACCTCTCTCTCAATGACTGGGTCAAAGTGATAACCCTGTGTAGGATAGGCTGTAGGAGGTGGAGGAGGAGGAGGAGTAGGCTGGAAAGAGCCAGGCAAGTGGGTGGTAGGCTGCTGACGTCTCCGGCACCTCCACTGGTAGCAGTAGTACTGGAACAGGGAAAAGTGACCAAGAGGTCCTGTGGAATCAGATAAGTAACAGGTGGGGGTCTCTCCCTACCTATTCTCTCCTCAAGAGGGTCGACGGCCGGTAAACGGTGACACGGCATAAGCATGTAAAACTCATCCTGGACCTTCCAGTAATGGTCCTTCCCATTCCTAATGTCTATATAAGAGATGTCATAACGGAAATGGTCATCATCAGCTAGGTGCCTCGATCGAGCCCGGCCTGGCTCGATCGAGGAACCAAAATCCTGACTAGCCAACTCTCATTTTAAGGAATTGTAATTCCCTTCTTGGTGCCTAGATCGAGCCACACTTGCACTCGATCGAGCACACTGGTTCCTCGATCGAGCCCAGCCTGACTCGATCGAGGAACCACCTGCTGGTGTCCTTTTTCGTTCTTTGTTATTCCTAACTTCAATTTCCGTCAATGCCTGCACAAAATACTCAGAAAACATATGAAATTCCCTCCTCTCATCTCTCAAAAATCAAGGAAAATGTAAAAGCAAATACAATACTTAAATTGAAATCCTAATTACAAATTAATAAGTTACAATTTCCGAGCTGCCACTCGGCAACGCTGGTTTTTTGCGGTCCCGCACGACTGTAATTCTTCATCAGCAAGAAGAATCAATGGTAAAGAGGTCCAAAGCCTCTGTTACCCCAACATACGCTCCTTCGTAGTAGATTTTCAATCGTTGACTTTGAAGGTTTGTCCTTTGTCAGTTTGCAGTGTAACTGACCCAAATTTGTTCACATCAGCTACAGTGAACGGTCCAGACCATCTACTCTTCAGTTTACCTGGAAACAAACACAAACGAGAGTTAAATAAGAGAACTTTCTCACCAACATGAAATTCCCTTGACAAAATATGCTTGTCATGCCACTTCTTCGTTCGCTCCTTGTACACTCGAGCACTATCATAGGCATGCAGTCGAAACTCATCAAGCTCATTCAACTGCATCAGTCGTTTCTCACCCGCCAGTGAGGGAACCATATTCAACTCCTTTATGGCCCACATAGCCTTGTACTCAAGCTCCACAGGTAAATGGCAAGATTTGCCATAGACTAGACGGTATGGCGATGCTCCAATCGGCGTCTTGAATGCAGTACGGTAAGCCCACAAAGTGTCATCTAGCTTCCGACTCCAATCCTTTATGTTCTTGCTTACTACCTTTTCCAAGATCTGTTTCAGCTCTCTGTTGTAAATCTCTACTTGTCCACTGGTTTGAGGATGATAATCCAGTCCTCTACGGTGTGTAACACCATATTTCTTCAAGAGAGAATTAAGATGACGCTCATTGAAATGCTTGCATCCATCACTAATCACCGCGCGAGGCACTCCAAACCGTGGAAAGATAATCTCCTGAAACATCTTGACAACAGATTTAGCATCACAAGTGGGGGTGGCAATTGCCTCCACCCATTTAGAAACATAATTTACAGCTACTAATATATACTGATTCCCATGAGAAAATGGCCCTTGGTAATCAATGCCCCAAACGTCAAAAATCTCCACCTCGAAGATTCCAGTTTGAGGCATCTCATGCCTTTGCGAGATATTGCCCGTCCTTTGACATGCATCACAAGAACGGACAAAAGTTGTAGCATCCTTTAAGATAGTAGGCCAAGTAAACCTGATTGCATTACCTTATCAAATGTCCTAGAAGGACCATGATGACCACCATAAGAAGAAGAGTGACAATGAGAAAGGATGTCACGTACCTCACCCTCTGGAATACATCGTCTGTAGATACCGTCTGCGCACTCCCGGAACAGATATGGATCGTCCCAGAAATACCGCTTCACGTCATGCAAAAATCTCTTCTTCTGCTGATAGGATAAGTCAGGAGGAAGCATACCTCCTACCAAATAATTGATATAGTCTGCAAACCATGGAGTATTCGCAGCTACAGCTAAAAGTTGGTCATCTGGAAAAGAGTCGTCAATGGGTAAGATCTCTCTTCCTGCAAATCTCAGCCTAGACAAATGATCTGCAACAACATTTTCAGCACCAGACTTATCACGGACTTCTAAATCAAATTCTTGTAATAACAAAATCCATCTAATAAGTCTAGGTTTAGCCTCCTGTTTGGTTAAAAGATATTTCAAAGCTGCATGGTCAGTATGAACAATAACTTTAGAACCAACAAGATAAGCTCTAAATTTGTCTAAAGAATAGACAACTGCAAGAAGCTACTTCTCCGTAGTAGCATAGTTAATTTGTGCATCATCAAGAGTCTTGCTTGCATAATAAATGGCATATAACACCTTGTCCTTTCGCTGCCCCAAAACAGCTGCAACTGCATAGTCACTGGCGTCGCACATAATCTCAAAAGGAAGGCTCCAATCCGAAGATCGGATTATGGGAGCTGAGATAAGAGCTTGTTTAATCATGTCAAAGGACTTAACACACTCCTCAGTAAACACAAAAGGTGTATCTTTATGGAGTGGCCAATTTGAGGTGAGCAATTTTAGAGAAATCCTTAATAAAGCGGCGATAGAACCCTACATGACCAAGAAAACTACGCACACTTTTAACATTAACCGGGTACGGGAGTTGCTCAATTACCTCAACCTGAGCTTTGTCCACTTGAATACCTTTACTTGACACCAAGTGACCGAGTACCACCCCTTCAGTAACGATGAAGTGGCACTTCTCCCGGTTGAGAACAAGGTTGCTCTCCTCGTAGCGCTGCAAAACTTTAGTCAAGTTTCTCAAACAAACATCAAAATCAGTACCATATACACTGAAATCATCCATAAAGACCTCCATGATAGACTCTATGTAATCAGAAAATATGGCCATCATACAACGCGGAAAAGTAGCAGGAGCGTTACATAAACCAAAGGGCATCCTCCTATAATCAAATACACTATATGGACATGTGAAAGTGGTCTTTTCCTGATCGTCAGGATGAATGGGTATCTGAAAGAAACTAGAGTAGCCATCTAGGTAACAGAAATAACTGTGACATGCCAATCTCTCTAACATTTGGTCAATGTAAGGAAGTGGGAAATGGTCTTTCTTAGTGGCCGTATGCAACTTCCTATAGTCAATGCACATCCTCCATCCTGTAACAACTCTAGTAGCAATCAATTAATTCTTATCATTTTTTACTACTGTAGTACCTCCCTTATTAGGTACAACTTGGACAGGACTGACCCATTTAGAATCAGATATAGAGTAGATAATACCAGCATCAAGTAATTTATGTACCTCTTTTCTGACCACCTCCTGCATTGGAGGATTTAGTCTTCTCTGACCCTGCGCACTAGGCTTGTGGCCTTCTTCCAAATGAATTCTGTGCATACAAAAATCAGGACTAATACCTTTCAGATCATCAATGTTATACCCAATGGCCTTTTTATGAGTTCTCAAAACAGTCAACAAAGCAGATAGTTGACCTTCAGTTAGGCTAGCATTGACAATCACTGGGTTCATTTCATAGTCATCAAGAAATTCATATTTAAGATGAGAGGGAAGAGGTTTTAGTTCAGGTTTCTTTATCTCAGTTACCTTAGGTGTGGTACCCAAACTATATACCCTTTGATGGGGGCATTCCTCTCCAGTTAGAAGCTTCTCAATCCGATGAACCTCTAGACTTCATGAACCCGTCTGATCAGCTGAATCCGTGACCAGGGCAATCTCCAGAGGATCCCTGTCCAAACACATAGGAAGACACTCATCAATAGTAAAATCAACAACATCTATACTATGACAAGTCTCTTCTATCATGAGATGTTTTAATGCTTTTTCCAAGTTAAAGACAATTGTATCATCCCCCATGGCTAAAGTCAATCTCCCTTGCGTAACATCTATAACCGCCCCCACAGTGTGTAGGAACGGTTTGCCCAAAATGATAGGGATTTGGTTGTCTTCAGCCATATCCATGACAACGAAATCAACGGGAATGAAAAACTTCCCAATACGAACGGGAACATCCTCCAACATCCCCAATGGGTGTTTAACAGATCTATCGGCCATCTGTAGTGTCATATTAGTAACTGTCAACGACCCATATTTAATTTCTTACAAATAGAATAAGGCATAACGGTGACGCTAGCTCCTAAATCACAAAGAGCTTTACTAATAGCAAGATGACCAATATGACAAGGGATAGAAAAGCTTCATGGGTTCTTTAATTTTGGCAGTAATTGATTGGCAACATGGCACTGCACTTCTGAGTGTAAGCAATAGTTTCCACCGCATCAAAGGATCTCTTCCTTGTCAAAATCTCCTTCATGAATTTTGCATAAGCCGGCACTTGAGTAATTAATTCAGTAAAGGGAACACGTACATGTAGGTTCTTCACGACCTCCATAAACTTACCAAACTGCTTGTCTAGCTTGGATTTTTGCTTCTGATGAGGAAAAGGTAGTGCAATAGTAATGGGGTCGGCTTGCTTAACCTTAGAATCAAGTGTTGAAACACCATTATCTATCGAGGAGGTGCCTCGATCAAACCTGGAGGTGACTCGATCGAGCACACTGGTTCCTCGATCGAGCCTGGGCTGACTCGATTGAGGAACCTTAGCAGGTTCAGTTTTCTCGTTCTTTTTGCTTTTATCGTCAGCTCGTGTTTCAACTTCGTCAGGTTCTTTTTCATCATCACTAAGCTCCAAATTACCCAACCCCTTCGGATGCATGAAAGGTGCCTCATCATCAGCAGTGGGCACATCATTATTAAGGCTTTGTAGGTCGGGATTTTCATATGTAGTACCGCTCCTTAGCTGAATAACATTTGCTTGCTCGTGCGCTTGTTTACCTTGAGGAGGAAGACCCACGGCCTGTTTTGATTGGTTTTGAAGTAGCATCTGAGCCACCTGATTATCTAGCATCTTATTGTGGGCAATCAGCTCAGAAATTTGATCCGCCTGCTTCTGCTGCATTGACAAAGTTTATTGCAAGAGACTGCGCAACTCAGCCATCTCATTGTTCGGAGCTTGTTGAGGAGTTTGTTGAGGAGGTTGTTGATATTAATTGTTAAAATGCTGGCCTCCTTGATTTTGCCTTTGATATCCCCCTTGTGGTTGGTTACCACGATTGTTGGGAGGGACATAAGTATTCTTTTGCGGTTGCAGCTGCTGCGGGTTTTGCACATTTTGACTAGACCATTGAAGGAATGGATGCTCCTTCGTTCTTTCATTATAAAAGTTGGAGAAAGGTGTACCTTGTGCACCTTGTCTGTAAGCCTGAAAGGCATTAACCTGCTCCAATGTGCTCATGCAATCAGCTGCACTGTGACCGTCTAAACCGCATCTAGCACAAGACTCCTCTACTTGCTGACTTATAGCATGAACTCCCTCCTTACTACCCAATGATTGGGTAGTCTTTATCTCGGCAATCTGAGCTGAAATAGTCTCCACCTGTGCCGCCAGGGCACTATCAACACCAGTACCTCGCGTTCTTCCCCTAGGATTTCCATACCTGGCGCTATGGGTAGCAATCTGATCAATTAACTTCCACGCGTTATCATCATTGGTGTTGTCCTGAAACCTCCCATTAGCAGAAGAATCCAAAAGGGCACGATGATCGTCATACAACCCGTTATAAAACTGGTTGCAAAGAAACCACTTAGGGAAAGCATGATAGGGAACTAATCGGACCAAACGTTTGAAGGGAATCCAAGCTTCATTCAAATCTTCTGTAGCTCCTTGCTTGAAAATGGTAATTTGACTTCGTAGTGCATTAGTCTTCTGAGGCTGGAAATACCTCTTGTAAAAAGCAAGAGCTAAGGAATTCCAGTCTGTAATTCCTTCATTCTCCATATCCAGATCTCTCAACCACTCAGCAGCTCCATCTTTCAGAGAGAAAGGAAAAAGCAACTGCTTAACCTGATCTTATGTCACTCTAGCTGTTAAAGTTATAGAACAGCAGTAGGTGACAAATTTCTCCATATGTGTAGCAGGATCCTCAGCAGCTGCCCCTCCAAACATATTTCGTTCCACCAAGTTGATGTGAGATGGCCGAATCTCAAAGGTTTCATTGTCAGTAGTGGGCAGCTCAAATTCTTGTGGGATAGAAGCTAAGGTTGGCTCGGAGTGACTGGCTAGAGTAGGCATGATGGTAGTCTCGGGAATAGCGGTTTCGACTGGGATCTCGGGAATAGGAATGTCGTCCTCTTCGAAGGACTGATCGACTGACTGTGCTGAGCTCGCCGTCTCTACGTCAAGTATACTCAAGTCTTCTACTTGACCCACTTCTTGATTAAATTTCCGTCTGTAGCGAAAAGTCTTTTCTGGTTCAGGATCAGAAGGAATCACCTCGGACCTACTAGACCTGGGCATACACGGAACTAACAAGAAAAGTGTGAGAACGGTCTCAAGGAACTGGGTTCCCTGAGACAAAGAGACAAAATAAACACAAACAAACTAAACAATTGTTGCCGCATGTAGACACAATTCAAAAGAGTCCCAGATCTTACACACCAAAGGGTGTAACACCAAAGCGAAAAGCAAAGGACCCAAAGGATCACCTTGCTGGACCCCCAGATAAGACCATAAGGATTTCTCCCCATAAAACAACCTAGCTGGACTCGAATAACAAAATTCCACCCACCGGGAGAGAACAGGGCAGCGATGACGAACCTCACATAACATGACATCACGGTTAACCAAGTTGAAGGCATTCTGGAAATCAACCAACAACATGGAAAGCCCAACTTCGCCACCACGAGCCTCAACCAACCGGTTCAAGGCATGAAGAATAGCCTCTCCTCAACCGGAAACCCCAACCCCAAACTGAAGTCCCTCAAAATAACCACACAAAGATGGTCCAATCATGAGAGCTCCGACCTTAGAGATAAGACGCCTCCAAACAGTGCCCACAGGAATAGGACGAATACCACCGCCTGTTTTAACAAGCGGAGTGAGCGGAGCACTAGCAATGTACTCACCTAGAACCTGCGGGCATCGGTCCCCAAGGAAAAGATTAACCACCCGAGTGATAGAGCTGATCAAATCATATAAAAGAGCAACTGCAGCTCCACCCAAACAATCCATGAGATGTTGAGCATGGAACCCATCCCTCCCACACGCCGTGCCACGCGGGAAACTTCTAATCATTCCAAAACAACGGCCGAAAAGCAACGAGGGGAAAGTGATCAGAGTGGCATCAGAATAAGGAGCAATACCTGATGAAGAAAGCACCCAAACAACGACAGTATAGTGGCCATCACAAATCTTCCTCCGACATTGCCGGAGGTTAAGGTCGCTCAAATGAAGGTAATCCTCCACATGAAACGAAGAACGAACCTCATCCAAAGTCTCCCTCAAAAGTTGCAGACTACCCCCAGGCACCCCCCCTCCCCCCCCCCCCCCAAGCAAGAATTGCACCAGAAATACTCGCCTCCTATCGCTGACGCCTAACAGCGGTCCTACACTCAAGATTACTCGTAGGGGAGAAGGTCTTAAGTGTACAAAGAGGCAACACAAGCAAACGAATCCAGCGGGAGAGGTCTTATTCTTATTCTTATTCTTCCTTTGCAAACATACTAAGTGCTTTATTATTTTTTCAAATTAAATCGTTTTGAAAAGTCATGTGCTATCTTTATATTGCAATTATTTCTAAGAAAATCATTATAGGATAATAGTGCTAGATATTGTTTCTTATTCGTTCAATTGTGTGAACATCAAAGAACAATCAAGTACTTTATTATTCATGTAAGATAGTCGAGTATTTCACGATACTCAAAGTGAGTTACAACTAAAGTTACTTATTTTGTATTCCGTAGAAAGGTACTAAATTAATTAATTGAGAATAGTGGACGTAGGCTTTGACGTGATGCTGAAAACCACTTCAAATATCGTGTGTCCCTTGCATCTTTTTCTTTTCATTTTTATTTCGTTTATTTACATATCACATGAAGTCAAGTTAGTTGAATTTAATCAATAAATTCACACTAACAATTACATACATACATGCTATATACGGACAATAAAAAAAAGTCGGCATACGTTATTAATACTCAATTCACCCCCCCCCCCCCCGAGTATTTCGGATTGATAGACTCTTCAAACTCGTCTAATTTAATCATATTAAAATGAGATATAAAATTTATTTATCAATTATCGTATAATCGAATAATAAGTTTCTACGGCCCAAGTGCTAAACTCGATCTCTCTATAAAACTCACTCGACTAACTTTTAGTCAATCAATCAAGGGACTAATTAAACGGTATCAAATACTATTAATTTTTTTTTCTATTGAGGTTTCATCCTTTAGGTGTGACCGAAAGGAAATAGGTGAACACTGCCGTCATACGATAGTAACGTCAAACCCTAGTTGGCCAATCGTTACCGATATACTTTGATCAGCTGACTAGTACTGCCATTAAATATCCCGGGTATATTCCTTTAATGAGATTTATTATGTAGACGCACTATTGTGGAGGACACCTACTCCAACAATATAGATAGTTACATTACTTAGAGCATCAATTCATTCATATAATACATTGTATCTTGTATTTGTATTTCCATTTCCAATATTCAAAAACTAAAAAACAAGTTTTTACTTTTCCAAATATTGAAAATCCAAAAACAAGTTCATGATTTTTCAATAAAACCTTATTTCAAAAATATGAAAACATGTTTTACTTTTCATTTCGTACTCCTACTTTGTACATTGAGAACAATGTCCAAAATAAGTGTGGGATGAGAATTTATATTCAAAAATTCATAAAAAAATGATTTTTTTTAAATCCCTAAAATATATCAAAAATCCCTAAAAATTCAAAAATTTTAAAAGCCAAAAACATGGTCTTTACTTTAGTAGTATAGAATTGTATATACTTGTGTGCTTTTGTTCTCTTCTCGCATAGGTACTACACTTTATTTGAGACATATCTTAGGGAAATATGAAGACTGCTTGGTATGATCGTTCTAACTCTTTTCCCTTCCATTTCTTTTCACTTGTCACATGAGGAGGATGGGGTATATTTTAATGAAGATGTTGTGGTGTTTTATTTCGGTTTTGTACCTATGTGTTGTTAGGAGCTTACATTAGATTATATAGCATATAGTTAGTAGAAGCATATGCATTTGATTGTTTATATGTAGGTTGCATCATGGCATGTAGTTGCATTTAGTTAAAAATCTTGGAAAATGCCTAATTGGGAACCTTGACAAGGGTGAGCAGGCCATTGTAGATACTCTTTCTCCTTAAGACTTTGTTTGTTAGAATCGTCTTAAAACACACTAGATTGTGTCATGCTAATATCATTTGATACATGAACTAAGGCCTAGTCAAGAGTACCTTGTGGTGTGATAATTCCTTGGTTACCGTTTATTCCAAGGTGACCATTGAAGACATGCAACCGTTCGTCCAACTTCTACCATCATTATCTTATTAACCAAAGGGAATGGGCACTTAAAATAATCAAATTGAGTTCAAATACCAAATCAAAGCCGGAAATTTTGCAATTTTGTCAAGTAGTCCTTGTCTTAGGCCTAGTAGTGCAAATGAGATTTCTATGCTTTTCTAGAGTATCCTTCTTATATATGGGGTCGCTCTCAATGTCACATCGGTGAGTATATGCATATTATTGGTCACCGCCGCATTCCTTTACCGAAAGTCCAATTGCCAAGTGTTAAATGCCACTCATAAAAAATGGCAAGAAATGTGCTTAAAGTTCAAACGTTACAAATGAGGGGAAAATAACCCAAAGTAAACCACAAGTGTGAAAGTCAAATATCTTGACCCCTTTATTTATCCGTTGATGGTTCTATCCTTTGTTGCATGGTGGAGAGGGGACAACCCTTCCTTTTATCCAGGCAAGATAGTGAATTCCGTAATCCTCCAATGTCTTCTAACGCCATAAGGACCCGCTCTTGACGAAAGCATTTAGTAATTATAGACAAATGTAGCCTAGCTTGACACCATTTGGATGTGATTTACTTCTATCTTTTTGAACTTAGTAATTTGTAGAACTACTATCTATGAAGGAGTATTTGCCCTTATATTTGTTCCCTTTTAGTTGATTCCACCACGTAGATGAGGAGAGTGGTTATTCTTTTCTATATACATCCTATTACTTGCTTATGTACTTAATGCTTGGATGTATCGCCATTTTGGCAAGACTCCACTTGCCTTGAAAAAAGGCATCTTACCTCATAGATGTCTTGTTGTGAGTTGAAGGGACGGAGTGAGACCCGCTAATTGTCTCATATTGGATATGCTATTAGGATTAGTTTAAATAAAGGTCTTAGCTTTAGTCACCTTTTTACTCAGGACTAGTAAAGGTTCGGTTTAGGGATGTTTGATGCGGTTCATGTTTACGCACTTTTAACCCCTTAAACAACCTTATTTTGCATGCTAATATAGCTAATTATCATCATTTTCATAGTCATTTGCTTCCTATTTGCGATTCCATCCCTTTTATGGCCGTTTGTAATAAAGGAGCTAATTGGAGCGGTTTTGGCATGATTTTGGACTTAAATGAAGTCAAATCCACTCACTTGATGATTGGAAGAGAAGAGGAGGAAAGGCACATGGACGCTTAGATCAATAAAGAAAAATTTGAGATTATTTGGATGCTAACCCCCCACGAGTTATATGGCAACGATGACGAGAAGGGAGCCATTAAAAGAGGAAATCGCTTAAACCCATAACAACAAATATTTATTGGGCTCTAAAAATACGATAGATGGAACGGTGTCAAAAAAATCAAGTGGTCTAGACTTTTGAATCACTCGATTCAGAGTCCGGATGAGCAAATGACGCCCATTTTACGATCCGAGCTCAACTAGCCGAGCTGAGCACCAACTCGTGCGAGTCAGTGCTTGACTCGAGTGAGTGCCCTTCAATTCGAGTATTTTGGTGGACAGGGATGGCCTCTTTTGGTCAATCCCCATGAGCTGCACAGGGGTCTAGCACGACAATTTGAAACACCCCCTTCTTACCCGGCCAATGTAATTGAGAGATGTTACCATCTCAGTTTCCCGATGTGGTGAAATCGGAGTTGCAATTAAGAAACAATTAATATAAATAAAATATTTAGTGGATTACATAACCATAAGTGAATAAATAAAATAAACAATACAACTCATAACTACTATACTCTTCTAATGAAATGACACTCGGCTCCAAGTCCAAGGCTCGTCCCGTCTCCCACGTGACACCAACTGAACCTGTACTCAACCTGCTCCCCATATGATCAAAAATATTATATGGATCGACACAGCCACCCCGGAAATAGGTGACAATTACACAGACACATAACACGCCAGTTTCAATAATTTAATATAAGACACAATGATAAATAGATATGCAACATGCCAATGATATGAACGAGATACTATCAAACAACCACCACGCCGGTACAGGGACACGCCCAGACGTACCCACAACCACCACGGTACCGGGACGCGCCCAGACATACCGACAACCACACTGGTACCGGGACATGCCCAGACGTACCGGGTCCGGAATCCAACCGTATCCCATGCCAGAAGTCGTGCCTCAAGCGTAAGACGGCCTCCCAACCGTCTTATGTCTCCTCAACAATAAGAATCACCACCAACAATTATCAACCATCACAAATATCGTTATATGCATCACAGTATGCCAATATACTCGTCTCATAATGATTATGCATAGCTCTTACCAATTTACCTTTTTCTCATACATCATGAATACCAACTACCCACATTATACAATACAATCCCAACAACATAAAAGACTCACCAAAATCTTCAAAATTTCCACATGGTACAAATTCGAATCATAATATGTAAATGATGCAAAAGACATGAAATATGCACACACATTATTCAAACCGAGTAGGATTAACCTACCTTTTAGCATTCTTCATGAGCTACTCAAATTCCCTACGATTTCGTCCCGCAAGACCGTCATAATCCTATATAAATCATGTAGTACCATCACAAATACATCCTATGCTATTATATAATACAAACCCCCTTATTATACTCACTAATCACCCATAATACACACACTAACCACTAATTAATTACCCAAATTAAAGACCCTCAAAAGTTATGGTTTACTACAAAATAAGAAAGGATATATCTTGAGTTAAAATGGTGGAAAGGATAAGAATAAGGTGAACAATCCCCTAGAACATACTTGAATCCATGGAAGACGGTTTTTGTGGTGTTTAAGAGAGAAGGTAGAGAGTTTAGAGTAAGAAGGAGGAAATGATTTGGATAAGATAAGGTATAATCCCAAATTTGGTGTTTATCGGGTACTGCACTCTAACACCCGCTCTTTTGCGAAACTGCTTTAAAATACGTTTACCGCTTTATTTAATTAATTATATTTGTAAGGCGTAATTTCTATAAAAATATATATTTTAGTAGTATAATAATAATAATAATGATAATAATAATATTTTTTTTCCTGTCTTGAGTTTATAGTAGACTCATGATGTAAATTCTAGCAAAAACCGACTCAAAAAGCGGGTTTTGACCAAGTTTGACTAAGGCAACCTACCCACTCATCCTACTCCACCTACCCCCTTCATTTACAACCCTAAATCCACCATTTTCCACCAACATTTCAAATCTCCAACTTCTCTCTACCTCCATTTTCTTTCAATTATTTCAAATTCACAAAAAAAAACTCATAACTTATTCGTTTCTTTTCCGATTCAAGTGTTTTCGTGCCTACTTCTTCCTCTCATCGCTCTCCATCTATCCAGGTAAGAAAAATCTCAACTTTCCTCGTCCCTACCTTCTGGCCGTGCCATTTATGGCACGTTTTCCCATGCTAAACCGCCTCTTTGTATGTAGGTATTATTTTGGACGACCCGGAGTAATTTTGAGTCGGAAATGTGAAGAACAAAAGGTAACAGTGATGGGTTACTCGGTATTGTGTCAATTTGTTTGTTAGTATGGTGTATTTATGTGTTGTGTTTCATTCTCATATGTTATAAATGGAATTTTAGTGAATGTGTTAGTGTTGTGTTGATTTTGTGACGACTTTTTCAGTAGTTATACTTGACGATTTTGAGTAAAGATGGTACTTTTGTGTTCATGGTGAAGTGGGTAAATGAGTTGGGTAAATTATTTGGGTAAGTACTACTATTTTCTTGTTCAAAATTTTGTCTTAAGACGGTCACAAAATGACCAAAAACCGTTTATATGGAGCTGGACATCCATGTTTGGTACTCGAATTTTGTGTTGATTTTGTTGTCGGTTTGAGACAATTTGTTATCTTATATGCTGTATACATATCCATGAATGAATTGGGTCACTTTTTTGGGTGAATTCCATCTCGTATCATGCTTAAATTTTCATCTTAAGACGGTATAACGAATTGTTTATACATGTTGTGTTGGGTTGTTTTTCTCCGTCTTTTGAGTTGCTTTTCGTTACTAATTTGAGTAAATTTGTCAACTTTTGTCTCATATGTATATACATGGATGTATTGGGTTGCCTACATGTTCGAATTTCGTCTTGTTTAAGCTTAGAAACCCGACTTAATTTGGCCACGAAGTGGACTATTTTGAGGTGTTGGAATCTCGTGTTCTGACTGACCAGCTTTCGTAGAATGGCTATAACTTCCTCGTTTCTTGCTTATTTTGGGCTTATGACCTACCGTTAGAACCGTAAGAGGATAATCTATCACCTCCAATCAGTTTCACCTCATTATCATTTCTAGAATCGAGTTATAATCATTTGAAGTTGACCCTTTATGTAGCCAAGTTCTAAACTTGCTGTTTTGAATTGGGATTTTAGTCCCATGTTTTCCCCCTTGTTGGCGGGCACCACCATATCCCTTGGCCGTTCCTGGACTGCCATAGTCATGGGTGGCTTGGTGGGGTTGCCCATGGTTGTTTGTGTGGTAGTTTTGAGCCGTATATGGGTTGACTTGGAGCATGTATGTATTACTTGTTTGGCACCATGTATCCGTGTTTGAATTATTTAAATTCCGTCTCGTGATTTATATAACATAATCATTATTTATCGTTATTTATATGTTTCTCACATGACTCGTAATTCATTACTTATCGTTTATTTATGTATATTTCACATGACTCGTATTTGGATTATATACGTCTTGCTCCAAATTTTATATGAAGTAATTCATCTCTTATTAGCTATTTCTACGCTCTTCATATGTCATATTTATGTGGAATTTATTATTTAAATTACGGTAAGATCATATGAAATGTCTAAGTTTATTCATAATATGAACTTTAATTATTTCATTCTCATTTATTTATCGTATTTCAATTATGGGTGATTTAATTTACATGAATAATTGGATGAGCCGTATCCATGTGAAATTGCCACTATACTATACTTTTGCTTGACTTATATTTATACCTCACTTGTGCTGTTCTGGCAACTACGAGTTTATCTCACTCTTTGCCGACCTCTTTCGTGCTGTTCTGACGAATTTGGTATACCTGGCTTCCATTCTGTTGCCTGGGTCTAAGATGTGAGATGTTTATTGCATACAGAGAAGGTAATAATCTAGTGTGGTTCTTGGGTGTCTACTTATGGTGGTGTCATATTGTGTAGCATACTAGCTTGACTATCCTTTTGCCTTACTTGTGCCGTTCTGCCAAGTGTAGGTTAACGCATGCTTTTTTCGCCTCTTTCGTGTCGTTCTGCCGAATTCGCGGTACTTGACTTCCGTTCTGTCAATCGAGTCTTGGATGTTATACGTTTATCGCTCGTCGAATCGGGTAAAGTACCTCCCAAGAGTCTGGCCAGATTTAGAGTAGGGCCGTATATTTTATCGTCGTCCTACCAGGGGAAACTGAGTTTTAGAGAGTAAAAATATTGCGTAGTTATGAGTCTTACATTTGCCATTTACCGTGAGAATGATACCTTTTGATTGTTTGGATGGTAAGTGTCTTTTGGTCGTATAGAGCACAGGGGGGTGATGCAAGGCACCTAGTATCGATATGATCGGCGGGATTGATGTTCCCATTCGTATTTATGGTCAGATGCAAGCCGTAGGTACGCCTGTGACATTAGTAGCCGCGTACCGTCTTTGTATGTCAAAATGATTTCAAAGTAAATGGCTACAGTTTTCCTTCATATGTATTATATTATTGGCCTCTTGTTATCCACATTACACGATATCTATGATTGACTTACAGTTGTGTCACCATTTATGATACATTGGTCGATTTGTCTCATATGTATGTCTCATATGCCATTGTTCTTGTTTGACCTAACATGTATTGAGTACTATTCTCATGTTGTAGTACTTATGTCACTTGGTTATAATTCACATGCTATAATATATCCTTGTTCATCTGTGTTTTGATGTAATATGGCTGGGAAAACCCTGAGTTACTCCCCACTGACTGTGGTATTCATTTTTGATGAATGAACAGGTTGCAAATCGGTGCTTATTTGGGTATTACGACGAGTGAGCTAGCGAGCGTTGTTCATACAACGATATACCTTATACCTTATAGTTTTAGTTATTTTTAGTATCGTTTTCGTGTATTTATCAAGGGATCGGGATCCCTTGCTTTCTTTTAAGTTAACATTTGTATAAAAACCTTTTCTTAACTTTTCATTTCTTTATGTTTTATTAAACCCGCGCTTTGAACTTAAAAAGTTTTAAAAATTCCATAAACTCCGCTGCATTTTACTAATTTTATTTTATGTTTATCGCGGGGGTTCACATGCACAGTGGCACTCGGTCGAGTGCCACGCACTCGATCGAGTGCTCGTCCACTCGACCGAGTGTCAACCACTCGATCAAGTTAAACACTCGCTTGGTCCACTGCAGCACCCCTGGGTCTATTCTAGGTCACACTCGGTCTAGTGTACGGTCATACTCTCACTCTCGGGTGCGTCTAATCTCATCCTATGGTTCTCGCACGCATTCCAAAGTACATAAGTGGGTCCCAAAAGGTGCGGGTATTACAATATTCCCCCGTTAAAATGAACTTCGTCCCTGAAGGTCGCCTCACTCTCTCTTTCCCACCAAGCGCTATCAAGTCCCTTTCCTTTCCAGCCTTAACGTGTTCACTCTTTTTCATATCGTCGTTTCTCAACTCAAGGTTCTCTCGCCCTCATGCTATTGGTTTCACTCTTTTTAACTTCTTAATTGTTACATTCACTCCTCCTAAAAGAGAACTTCGTCCCGAAGTTCACCGCTAGCTCACCAAGACACTTTTCGGATTTATTGTACTTTATTACTATATATATATATATATATATATATATATATATATATATATATATATATATATATATATATATATATATATATAAACTATATATATATATATATATATATATATATATATATATAATTCCCATGATTAATTTATGTTACCATGATCAAAACATATCATTTCCTTAAAAGACTTGTCATAATTCGTCTCGCTCTTTCGTAATTAACTCTTCCCTTATGTACATGTGCGTATTACGTAAAACTCACAACATGGTTACACGTGTATCCCTTCCATCTCGGTTTCATACCATCATTTCCGCTTATTACTATGAAAGACTCATTCATACATGCCAATCATTATATATATCATACATCGTAAGGCAACGCTTTATACTGTTATGACACTACGTACATTTTATTTCGCCAAGTATGGTCACCACATTAATGCACATCATACATGTTCATTATTTTACTTTTGTTATCTACTTAATCATGAAGGATGAAACACTGAGTCAAAATTAACATACTAAGTACATTGTCAAATGTAAACAATTCATGAAAGCCAATTACATGATGTTTCTATGGTCATCCACTCGCTAAGAGGGTGTTAGGGTCTCAAAATAAGGGTACTCATAAAATAATTGGTCGAAAATAAGCAAAACTGCATACAAACAGTCCACTCGATCGAGTGAAATGGCCACTCGGTCGAGTGGACGGGCACTTGGTCGAGTGAAGTAGGCACTCGATCAAGTGTCCATAGGGCAGAAACTTTTCGAGAGTCTCTCATTCTATAACTTGTCCATTTTCTCACATAAGTGCAAAATAAGTTCCGATGGTGGTTACCACGCCATCTAACATCCAAAAACACGTAAGTTCTAGGCCTTATGGCCATAATTACAACATCCAAATTAAATAGTTCAAGTGTCAAACCGACACAAATGCCAAACAAGTTTACTTAAAACAATAAAACTAGGAAGAGGACTTTCTCCTCTTACCAAGCCTCTTCACCCACCAGACTATGGCTCCTTCATTGTTTACCGGCGACTCCTCCCTCAGTGTACTAAGCTCCTCACTCCTTTTTTTGCCCGAGGTGTCCATCGTCGCATCTTCCACTATCGTGCTAAAATAGCGGCCATGATACTCCATAAGTCCTAGTGCCCAACTCGATGCTCCTCTTCCACTTCCATTCCCATGGAAGACATCACCCCCACCCTCATGGGAGACACCACCTACTTTCCCTTGGTAGGTACTATCCACGTTCTCTTTGTAGCCACCACCCACATTCTCTTTGTAGCCACCACCTTGATAAGCATCGCCAAAGAAATTCCAGGTGCCATAGTGAGGTCTAACCCAAGGACCAAGCAAATGTCTATCACCATGGGGGATCCTATGACCCGAATATGAGGGTTGAATACCATAGGCCTTGAATACCCCGGAAGTGTCCCCATCCCCGGACCAAAAGCTAGGGCATTCGGTCGGTCTTATCCCTTGGTTATAACTGAACTCATGCATGTCCCTTAGGACCAAGGAGTGGTTCACCTTCTCAATTAGGTCCACCATGGGGTATTGGTGGTCATTAGCCGGTGGGGGTTGGTTATATCTTCCAGTGAAAGATGGCATATGCATGGAGTGCCTAGGAGGGTCATGGTATGGTGAAGGCTCGCGCATGAAAGAAGAGGACAGGGCATAAGTAGAGTGTCTAGGGCAATCAAGGGGCGACGAATGTATGGGCATATAAGAGGACGATGGAGCATCTGGAGAAGTGGACAGTGGTTCACAGAGTAGTGTTCGGGTCCTAGCCCGCTCCACTTCTTAATCACTAAGGGCGTAGGTGAGGTCTAATGGAATGAGGTACGTTTAGACCGGAGGGCGAGGTGGGGTCATCTCTGGTAGGTGGGAGGTTTCGGGCAATCTCGCGGGCGCGGGTAGTTTCATGTACAAGTCCGTGTTCACTTTCCACGAGTGCCTATCATTGCGCTTCCTCTCCAAAATCCAAAACATGTTTTTCATATATGTAATGTCAAAGTATGGCACCCCTGCACTCATAGGTCTATCAATATCCCCCGGATTATAACCCAAGAGGTTCTTGGCTAAACTAGTCACTAGGGCGCCTCAGTCAAAAGAGCACTTATCGGACTTGTTCATCCTCTCAAATGCTAAGCTTGCCAAGGTCACGGGGCGAAAATAAAAAAGTCTCTCATAATATGGGTTGAGATAGGAACTTAAAAGTAATACTTACGTGGAGTTGAGTTTGCTAGAGTCCCTCCTTCCATAAAGGATATTGGTCAAAAGGCGAAGGAAAACATTTAAAATGAGGTGTTCCATGTCATTTATTTTCATGGCACTAACTTCGGTGTGTTTGTTACCCGTTTAAAGATCAATGTACTTCGTGGCTTTCATTTCCTTTTCCACCTTGTCGTGAGTAAAGGTAGTCCTCTTCCCTACACCCAATCGTTCCGCAAAGACATCACTAGATAGGTTGAAGAGGTTGTTCTTAAGTCGGAAATTCTCGGAATGGTCTATTTTATTGTAGGCAAATGACAAAAATTCAAGGGTAAGATTGCGGTAGCTTATTTCCACCAAGTTGTATAATCTCTCCATGCCAAGGATGATAAAAATATCGTGTACTTGTACCTCTATCCCCAAGATTTCCAAGGCACTCTCCGACACGCACCTAGTGGGATTCATATGTCTTTGGGCATAGGCTAGGAAGATATTTTGGTGGGGTTCACTCTCAAACTCTATCCCCGGGTATCCCGGAAGGGTAAAGGCGGTTGGTGTTTCCGGTTCGGGTTGGGGTTGACGGTTGTTTCTCCCACGGGTGCCCCTCGTGTTCCTTGACATGCTACAAAAGAAACCACGGAACAAGATATAGAAGGGGAAAGATAAGAACTTGGAACTAACTTTGAAAGGGAATGGAAATTTTCTCCAACTGTTTCAATTTAATAGTTAAACCATTTAAGAAATTTTAGCATAGTTTTCATATCTTTTAATTAATACCAAAATCCCATCTTAATCCTAAGCACCAAAGAAGGAGAATGGAGTTCTTAAAATGATTTTTAGTGAGTTTTGAAGTGGTTTTTGTGAGGTGAAATGAAAGGATGAAGAAGATAAGAAATGAAGGAAAGGGATTAAACCCCAGTATATCCCAGCCCAGCTCCACTCGGTTGTGTAGCGAGTTCACTCGGTCGAGTGAAGTTTTCACTCGGCTGAGTGGCTGAGTTCACTCGGTCGAGTGCCCTATTTTCCAGAATTTTTCCAGCTTCTGGAAAATGGTCCACTCGGTCGAGTGCACTGTACTTGGCCGAGTGTGGACTCGTACTCGGTAGAGTGATTGCTTATGGTTGAAATTTCGAGTACAGTACGCCAAATAATAGGTGCAACAATGGTTAGAAAAGGTGATTTACCGTTGTAATACAAAACACGGAATTGTTATTACATCGACCGTTGTTATTTTATGACCACGGTTGTTAAAAAGGTGGAGCCGTTATGAAATGTAAATAACGGGTTCAAATAATCGTAATACAATATTAAGAACGGTTTAAAAACCGTTGTCTATAATATTGAAACCGTGGTAGTATTAGTTGGAATGCTCTACGAAAAGCTATGACAACGGTTTTACTGAAACACAACCGTTGTAAAATTGTAAATATGACAACGTTTTATTCTTATTAAACACGTTTTAAATGTCATGAATTCGACTACGGTTTATGCTTATTAAACGTTATATTATGGATGAATATGTCAACGGGTTTCTATTTAAATGCGACCGTTGTCAATATATTTATTGACCGCGGTTTTATTTTTAACCGTAATCGAATTTAGAAATATTTTTTTAAAAAAATATTTTTGCAAGTTCAAATTTCTTTGAAATGCTAATTTTGCGTGAGAGGTTTATTTGAAATGTTGTTTTCGAGTTAATTTGAAATGCTTCTTGTAAAATAGCATTTCAAAGAAATTGCGTGTTGCAAAATTTCAATCCTGCAACATCAGAATATTACACAGATTGATCTATTCAACCCAGTATCAAAATATTATAAACAGGATGACCAAAACTAATTACACATGGCTCTATATACACACATACATAATGAGCAGACTATTGACCATCCGCTAAGTGGCCCACTTATTTCTCATGTCGGCAATGTCTTCCTTCGAATAGGTTGGGTTTTTGTTGTTGATTGAAGGCGGGAACTACAAATCAAAATATACTTAATCAAAATAGACAGAATAAGTGGAATATTACACAAAATTAAACCCAAGTTACGTTTGAAAACATTATTAAAACACACTAACCGGTGACTCTATGTTGATATACTTTCGGGTGATAATCTCCCACATGGACCGACAACAAAAAAAGGCGCAGTCTTTGCTGTCTAGTTGATGTAGAGGAGACTATTATATAAATAACATACAAATAAGCTAAATTATATCAACCTCTCGCATAAACATAAGTTAAATGATAGGAGTAATTATTAAGAATACACTTACTTTTATCGTGACAAAAGTTGGACTTGATGCTCCAATTGCTTTAAACACACTAATTCATAAATATATACAGGAAATTATAATTAGCATTTGGCTCAGTAATATTGATAGGACATTAAAAGGATCCTAGTTTTCAAAGGTCATACAATAACAATTGACATTATAATGTAAGGTTGTAAACTTACTCAGTTATCATCTTTACATATTTCTCAGTGGGACTATGTCCGCAAGAGTCACTCAAGTACACTATGCTTTTTGTCACATTGATTGCAGTTAGCAGTCAATGCTTGCTATGAAATATTAAAAATTGAACTGTTAATTCACATGCATGTAAGCATGTTAATAAATGAATAGAATCGTGATTCATTACAATAAAATACTATACATACTGATTCTCATTGTATGGGGCAAACCATAAGCTTTTGGCCGTCCTCAACCGTTCAACAATTTTATCGATGTGGTCTCTGTATGTGTATCAAATCACCTTTTGAGAGAACAATTTAGGTGACACGAATCTGTAGTCATGAGAAACATAGTTCCCTTCAGCTATGTGTGTACACAGGTACCTATTACGTCAAATGGAACGAAGAATGTTATTTTCATTGATGATTTAAATAAACATCACTATTCGTAAAACCAAATGCCAAGTTTTATTAAAAAACTTATTTCATCCAAATTACAATGTGCATAGCATCTAACTCGTCAAGGTCGAGAAACTGACACAGTGATTCCCCCTCCATAAGAACAGCTGTACCTTCGCCGAGAATATCCTCTCCGATCTCAATAATGAGTACATCCCTGGTAGCAGCCTTCCTTTCAGCCAGCTGGTGCAAAGCTACGAACGTTGGAGTATTCAATTTTTGCTTATAATCATCAGTGTGATATCTAGGTTTAAGAGGAACAACAACGTTGTGTGCAGCAAAAGTAGATGGGTTATATTGTAAGTCGTCTGATTTAACCTTGGTCTACAATTTAGAAAAAAAAAAAAATATATACATTACACGAGACGTCATATATAATTTAAATAACCAAAAAAAAGGAAAACTCACAATCTATGTTTCAAATTATTACTACCTCTTGAATTTTAGGTGGAGAGGCAGTCGAATCAGTGACTTTGGGTGTTGACGTAGTAGTTCTAATTTCAACCATAATGGCTTCGTGTAACTCCTGCAAATGTAAAAATTGAAATACTTACTATATGTTAGATAAGGTTACCCTAATAAATTTAAAGGCGTTCATAATATAAAATGCGTTCGCTTTAGCATAACTACCCCGGAGATGTCAACACCAATGAATGCTTCAGGCCATTGCACAATAGAACCCACGAAATCTTGCAAACGCCAATTATCACTAAGTGGTACTATTAGAGTACCATACTCCTCCAGATATAAGTCGGTCATTTCCACTTCCATCCATTCCTCACGGAGGGCAATGCTTTGATTGCCTTCAACCTCAACTTCTTGATTCTGGTTGTAATAGAACGCTACTCCCCTAGCAACATCAATTTTGCCCGATGCTACTGCAGGGGCTTTGTAGTAAAGAACACAAGGCTTCTTGCAAGCGACCTTCACATTTTAAATTAATTAGTAAATATACATGCACTACTTTAATTAATAAATTTAATTAATTATTATATATACAACAATTATAAAATTAGTCGTAGTAGCTAATACCTCGTCAAAAGCCGGATTTGGAGATGATAAGAACATGTCTTCGACTCCCACCTGCACCTCCTTCTCCCCTGCCTTCATGGCTTCCTCTTCAACTTCCCGATCTTGATCCTTTGCCATGTCTTTCTCACTTCGCATGCCCGCTTTTTTCTTCCTCTTCCCTGCTTCCTTTATGACTTGCCGAACCATAACCAACGCTTCTTCAGATAGCTTATTCCCTGTTTCCACCATTCTGAGTATCAACCTGGCCATTGTTTGTAGCTGTGTAGTAAAAATGAATATGATTAAAATAAGTAGTATACTACTTAGTGATACCAACATGCGTTGATACCCCTCTCACACGACCTGGATGCTCTGCTTTGCCGATTGCCCTAGCAAGAATGTCATCACGTCCTTCAGGCTTCCATTTTCCTTCCTCTACCTCCTTCTCACAGATCCTCTACATACACAAAAAATCATTATGCAATTAAATTTTATTTAAACCCACAATTATATAACTCTGACCACCAGTGGTAGGAGTGACATATTTTTTCAAACTTACAATTTTCTCTTTGATGGCATTATCATATAGAGATTCAAAGTTTCCATTCTTAGGAGTGTGACCGGCCACCCAAGCTTCATGACGATTGACAGTTCCAAGCTTTGGCTTCTATTCATTCATCACACACTACAAAAAAAAGGCTCCATAGCGACGGAAAACTCCGTCGCAAATATGTCAATCCCGTCGCAAAAATAGATCTTGCGACGGAATTGCGACGGATTTAATCCGTCGCTCTATTTCGTCGCAAATTTTGTTTTTGCGACGGGAATTCCGTCGCTGACTAAATCCTGCGACGGATCAGTGCGTCGCAAATACCCGTCGCAAAAAAGTGACTTGCGACGGAAAATCCGTCGCATATCACTGTTCAAAGTAGGCCACGTGGCCACTAAAGTCAAACAGGAAGTCAAAATCTGCGACGGATTGTCCGTCGCAGATCACTGTTCAAAGAGCCACGTGGTCACAAAAGTCAAACAGGAAGTCAAAATTAAGATTTGAATTAATTTTTGCATGTTTTACTTGAAACAACGTTTAAAATTAAAAATTTTTTCACCTACCTTTCCATACGTTTCAACTCATCAGAATCACAATTAGATAAAACATAGAGGTGTGCACGTTCATATTCGTTATCTTCCAAAAATCTTTCACGACATTTTCCAGAAGTAGTGCCCTCATGATCTTGAAATAGTTCGGGCAAGGTAGAATACTTCGCCTTTTTCTGACCTATGTCAAGGTCTTTTGCCTTTGTGTCTATATGATCTTCAAAGTAAAAAGAACAAAAATTTGCTATTTCTTCAAGCAAATATGCGTTGCATAATGACCCTTGAACACGAGCTTTATTTCCAATTTTTTTTTCAGATGATTCAAGAACCTACAAAAAAATTGGTTAAGAATGAATGAAATTAAGTAATAACCTTAGAAGGCTTCGTAAAAGATATTGATATTACCTCTCAAAAGGATACATCCACCTATATTGCACAGGACCACCCACTTTCACTTCATATGGCAAATGAATTGGCAGATGTTCCATTGAGTTAAAAAATGAAGGTGGAAGTATTTTTTCCAATTTGCAGATTATCTCGACAATATTTTTCTCGAGACTTGTTATTTTTTCAATTTGTACTGATGAAGTGCACAAGTCTCTGAAAAATTGACTAATCTCAGTTATGGCATTCCACTCATTTTTAGGGAGAAGGTGCCTTAAAGCAACCGGCAGTAAACGCTCCATAAACACATGACAGTCATGGCTTTTCAAGCCATGTAGCTTCAACTCATTCATATAAAGAATTCCTGCGACGGAATTTTTTGAGGGAGACGAATAATTGAAGAGTGATAATGAAGAAGGAGGATTTCGCTGCAGCCCGTATAAAGAATTCCTGCGACGGAATTTCCGTCGCAAAATTAAAATAATATTAAATTCTGCGACGGAAATTCCGTCGCAGGAATAAAAAAATATTATTTTTTCCGGCTGTTTAGAGGTGTACAAATTTGGACACTTTAGAAAGTCTGCGACGGAAATTCCGTCGCAGGAAAAATATTATTTTAATGCAGCGACGGAATTTCCGTCGCAGAATTTAATATTATTTTAATATAGCGACGGAAATTCCGTCGCAGACCTTCCCGCCATGTCAGAAAATTTGGCGGTATGGGAAAATAGGCTGCAACGGAAAGTCCGTCGCAAGTCCGTCGCAGGTTATAAGGCCCGTCACGGCGTCGTCGCGCAGTTTAAATTTGCTCTGATTATTATTCCGTCGCATCGTGTCCGTCGCATCGAGACGTTTTTTTGTAGTGACATTGATATCCTCTCATATATATATATATATATATATATATATATATATATATATATATATATATAGAGAGAGAGAGAGAGAGAGAGAGAGAGAGAGAGACAGAGAGAGAGAGAGAGAGAGAGAGAGAGAGAGAGAGAGAGAGAGAGAGAGAGAGAGAGAGAGAGAGAGAGAGAGAGAGAGAGAGAGAGAGAGAGATAGGATCTTGTGAGTTTGGTTTCTTATGGTGAGTTGTGAGTTTGAGCTTTGAAATCTCAGCCACTAGATTATATTAGAGATGAATGGCCAAGATCTAATCTTACCTGTCATATATAACCACTGTCATTTATTTATTTTCTCTTTTTTCTAGTGCTACTCTTTTTTTTAAGTTTAATTTTTTTTATCTCTTTTTTTTTACCTCGTGTTATTATGTTTTTTTTACAACTTTGATTTTTTTTTTCTCTTATGTTTTTCTCTAATTTTCTCATTATGTTACCTTTTTTACTTTTTCTTTTTCTACCAGATTTTTTTTTACTTGATTTTTTTTACTCTTATTTTTTTTTTACCTCGTGTTATTATGCTGTTATTGTGCTTTTTTTTTTAATTTGATTTTTTTACGACTTTGATTTTTTTTCTCTTTTTTTACCTCATGTAATTGTGTTGTTATTGTTATTCCGCTGTTATTGTTATGTTATTCTGCTGTTACTTTGATTTTTTTACGACTTTGATTTTTTTTCTTTTTTTTTACCACGTGTTATTGTGTTGTTATTCTACTGTTATTCTGAATTGTGATGTTATTCCGGTGTCACTTTGATTTTTTTACTACTTTGATTTTTTACTCTTTTTTACCGCATGTTATTGTGCTATTATTCCGGTGTTATTGTGATGTTATTCTGGTGTCACTTAGATTTTTTTTACTACTTTGACTTTTTTACTCTATTTTTTACCACATGTTATTGTGCTGTTATTCTACTGTTATTGTTATTCTGGTGTTATTGTGATGTTATACCGGTGTCACTTTAATTTTTTTACTACTTTGATTTTTTTACTCTTTTTTTTACAACGTGTTATTGTGCTGTTATTCTGCTGTTATTGTTATTCTGGTATTATTCTTATGTTATTCCGGTGTTACTTATATTTTTTTTACTTTTTTTTACCACATGTTATTGTGATGTTATTCTGGTGTTATTGTGATGTTATTCCGGTGTTACTTTTATTTTTTTTACTACTTTTATTTTTTTACCTTTTTAACCACGTGTTATTGTGCTGTTCTTCTGGTGTTATTGTGATGTTTTTCCGGTGTCGCTTTGATTTTTTTTACTACTTTCATTTTTTTTACTCTTTTTTTTGGTGTTATTGTATTGTTATTTTGGTGTTATTATAGTGTTATTATTGTATTATTGTGGTGTTACTCTGACGTTATTGTAGTGTTACTTTGACGTTATTGTAGTGTTACTCTGGCGCTATTGTAGTGTTATTCCATTATTAGTTTATTACTCTACATTTCTCATTGTTATTATGTGTTACTCATATGTTACCCGTGAAGTAATTTGGATCTTAACATTGATGTTGGAAGCTTCTACTATAACAATTGACAATTCTCCTTAGAATTTAGCGCATTAAAGTGAAGCATGTGGTAAAAAAAAAAAAAACTCGTTTTAAACGTATCATTTATCAAAAAAAGATCGCGTACAATATATTTCAGTACATAAATCCTAAAATACCAATATCTAAGATGGAGCTTTTAAAATATAAAATGAGATTACTTTTACCATTTTTCCTCTTAATTTTACTACATTGTTTAATGTACCAAATTGTTCAATGTACCAAACACGACCGGTCTACCACTTTCTTGTACAAGGATCTCAACTGATCATAGACAATTGGTAGTATGAATTAAGTGATCCTAACGGTAATACTAATACAAAGGACAATCAACTGAGCTTATATTACATCTATACATTCAGGGTGCAAAGGAAAAACACTTTTGATACATCGGAGTCGGATCAGGGGGCAATTTTGAACTTCTGAAAGCTCCATAGAACTATATTGTGCATAATTTGTACCTGGACTCCATTCACGATATCAACATAAAGTGATTTTGTTAATATTTATGGAATCAGGGTGTGGCGTTATTGAAGTTGGGTTAATCAAGAAACATATAAATAAAAAAAATAAAAATAAAAAAAGCCAGAAAATCAATAGAAAAATCCCAATCAGAGAGTAGATGTTTAGCATCTAAGAATTACTGAAATTTTGAACCAAATATTACTCCTCAAACAAACAACTTTACAACCAAACTCCATTCTCATAAGTAGCTTAAAAAGAATAAACCGCTAAAATTGGTTATTAACAACTTAAAGAATATCGCTTCCATAGCTGTGGATGGGAGTGAAACTTGTTTGTCACTAGCGATCCACATGTGTCAGAAAACGGCTTGACCGGGATATCTCGAGTTCATTCACTGATGTGTCGTGTTTCAACTGCTTCACCTCAAGTCATAACTCGGCAATCTGGCGAGTCAACTCGTGACATTCCCCATTCTCTGAGTTGTTAAGACGGTTGAGTTCAGCCCTTAGCTAGGCGGCCTCGCGGCGCGATTTAGTAAGTTCAGAGTCGATCTCGCTGTCGTCGGAGGGACTGGTCGTCGGTGAAGGTTGCTATGTAAGAGAGAGATGAGAGAGAATTGGGAGGGAAATAATTAATAATACAGAGCTAATTATTTGCCTTATTAACGACGTGACATGTGAGCCGTTAGATCTTCTTATTTAATGGTTCAGATTTTAAAACTCACAAATCATCATAAGAACCATACTCACGAGATCCCGCCTCTTTCTTCTCTCTCTCTCTCTCTCTCTCTCTCTCTCTATATATATATATATATATATATATATATATATATATATATATATATATATATATAGAATCAGGATCACATGAGTTCACCCTATCTTTTTGAGTCCCGTGAGTCCACTTATGTATCACACGCTCTACACAAAAATATCAAGTTTTTTTTTTTTACAAAAAAGCTGTGATTTTGTATAGTATAACCTGTGATATTGTATCTGAGTCTGTGAGTCCAGTTGACAGGACAGTCGTATACCTATCAAAAATAACCAACTGGCTCTAACTAATATAACTAGGGAAGTCAGGTCGACCTCCACTGGGAGATGGGAAGATGTCAGCTTTGTCTAAGTTCGTCTCGGTAACCAAATTGGAGGGTTTTAATTGTATTGTTCTAAGCTAATGAGAGTGAGAAAGAGAAATAAGCAGAGAAAAGGAATTAACCAGATAGAGAAAATAGCTAAGACAGACGGTTCACCATAATCATTTGGTCAAGTAATCTAGGTATCGGGTCAATGCAAGTATGGTCTGAGAAGCAGTGAATATCTCCTTTCGGTCTCAATTCGCTCTAAAGCACAAATAGCTTAGCTTTCGCCCTAACTATAATGCTCTATTGTTCGCTACTAGTCTCACATCTTCCAACCTTTCGGTCCAGGTCAAGGGTCACTATGATATAAATGCCTAATCGCGTCGACTCAATTAGACAGACTGAGATAAATGTGATTAACAACAAAGACTACACCAGCATTAACCTAGTAATTCGATTACTATCCCTTCATAACTATGGATCCCCTTTAGTCTTAGCAAAAGGGAATTAGCTACGCATCATCATTGAATTAACAACAACAACATATAGATAATTGAAACTAAACATAATAACAAGCTAATAAGGATTGAATAGAGTAATGATGAAATAATAAGAGAAGAATATCAACACAATAACAATAAATTATGATCAAGGAATTAAAGAAGAATAATAATACCAATAATAAATCCAAATTCGAGTAGCAAGAGAGTAGAAAAAGAGCAAAAATCCAAGGAACAGTAGTCAAAGATAGAGTAAAAGTGAATGAGCGCCCCCGAGTTACGATGTTCTTCCCTTTGTCATATACGAAAATCCTCTCTAAACCTAATCTATGGACTAATTACAAAAGCCCATACGAAATTAGGCGGAAAAAAAGTCTATTACAGGACAAACTACTCGATCGAGTGGAAATAAACCACTCGATCGAGCAAACTAACATCAAACCCCTCGATCGAGTGGAAATAAACCGCTCGATCGATTACTCCTTGCAAAGTCTTCTCGATTGACTCCTCGAACAGCTCGATCGAGCAACCTTCAACATATAGATCATTCGATCGACTAGAAAACTAGTCGATCGAGCTGTTTAAGCATGTTAGACATTGAAACACCTCCCGAAACCAGCTCATGCGTCTTCAAAGTGTTCGATTCCAAGCTCCAGCTCCTCGTTCTCCATAAATGCATGCAAATGGGACGAATTAAGGCTCGATTTAGCTCCTCTTTGGTTTATTCCTGCAAATTACATAAAACGAACCAAAGTAGAATATTCGGGGGTATTTGTAGCTAGATGCTACATAAATAGTACAGAAATGCGTGTAAAAATGAGGTAAAAACCTTATATAAAATACATGCATCAAATCTCCCCAAACCAAACCTTTGCTTGTCCCCAAGCAAATTATGAATGCAACTAAGAATAAACAGTGGAACGGGACCAACGCATCAGCTACAAATCACCCACCAAAACCAGTTTAATGCAATAACTGACAAAGTGACAAATGAGAAGTGCAAACGAATTAATTCAATGTTTCAAACTTACTGAACCGTCGACCTTGCAAGACTCAAAAGATATCGGACTCTCACGGGTCGCTCATCACTCAAAATTAGGCACAAGGTGAGTATATATGTGAATAATAGAAAGAAGTAAAGTCACTCACCTAACTCGACCTATAACAACATGCATGCAGTTAACATGAATAAAGTCTCTACGACCGTACATACGCATTCCAACCATACTAACGACCAAGACACATGCCGAGGACTTACATTTGGGTAAGTGAGGTAATGGATAAAAAGGGGCTAAGATGAATTTGGATATGTGGAATTAATAGCCAAGCTAGCAACAACGAATCCAAATATAAACTGCATCCCAACTTCGTACTCAATATAACAAAACAAAACAGTGCAGGTTCCATGCACTAAACTCACGAAACACCAAAAACTCGTCAACTCCCCATAAGATATAAGTAAAACATGGGAGTGAAAATCATTATACAATTTCTCTTTTTCTTTCTTCGCACATGATTTTTCTTTCTTTTTCTTCTTTTCTTATTTTGTTCTTTTTTTTTTCTTTTTTCTTTTTTTTTTTTCATTTTTCAACCCTCATTTTTTTTTTTCATTCCTTGCAATTCTTCCACCATCTTCTGAAATCAGATAAAAATAAGCAAACTGCAGTAAAGCATTCCAAACAGCTACTCGTCACTAACTCGGCTAGGGTAGGAGAAATTATAGATAGTAGCTAATAGGACAAAAAGGCAATTTGGCTATGTGGCGTTCATGGGTAGAATGAAATAAAAGGAGCTGCCTCTCCTAATATGTGTCACCATCCACAGACCGAATGCATACAGGTATTAAGAAGACTAGACTCATGCTTATGCAAATTGATGTTACATGCCTTAAAGAGAGTACTACTCACATCCTAAATGAAACTGGTCATGAATGTCACCAGTTTATAAAGCTCTAACCTCAGAATGTAATGTAGCTTGCCGATATAAGAGTCAAGTCTATTCGTTCAGATAAGAGAGAAACAAAAACTCGTAGATCATGCACATAATCATGCCAACTAAATGTCAATAATATGCATGGCTTAAGTAAGGATTCAATGTAGCGTCAAAGTTCAAACGTTCCGACTCAAATTAAACGTGAAAATTTTTGAATTTATATGATTTTTTGAATTAATTAAAACAACAATGCATGCGAAAATAATTAAACGTGCAAGCAAAAATGCAAGAAAAACATGCAGACAGACACAGATATGGATTCATACCTCTCCAAACCAAACCGTACAATGCCCTCATTGTACCAAAAATAGGGAAAGAAATGCAAACTGAAGAGAAAACGAGAGGTGGAGTCGGAATACTTACAAAACGTCGTGAAGAGGGACCTCCCCAAACCGACCATGAACATGGGGGGTCAAAGAAAGTCAAGCAGTAGCTCCATAGACGTAAAATAGCAGCTGGAAGACATAACTACTCGATCGAGCAACTTGGAACAGCTCGATCGAGTAAACCGGGGTCTGGAAGGACTCGATCGAGTAGAAAACTACTCGATCGAGTAAACGTGATTTTGCATCTGGTCGATCGAGTATAAATATCACTCGATCGAGTGAACAATACCCCAAAAGTGCTCGATCGAGTAGAAAAACTACCCGATCGAGTGACTGGACCTGCAAAATACGCATGAAAAACAAGGAGAACATATAGAGTTCCTAAAACAGTGTCTAAAGTTCAACATAAAGCTAAAGAAAAATAAAATGTTCAACAAAATTACAATAAAACAGTCCGGGCTGCCTCCCGGAGAGCGCTGGTTTAAGAGGTCCCGCACGACCTTTCTGGTATCAATTAACTGGCGCGTCAAGCTCGTCGAAGTACAAGATTTCAACACGATTATCTGCTTTGAAGAGTCTATTGATCCAAAATACTCAAGAGGGGGGGGGGGGGTGAATTGAGGATTTAAAACTTTTTAAAGCTTTTTCGATTGTGCGTATGTAATTGATTATTTAAAGTTTAGTGGTTAAACTTTAACTAATCAACTAGCGATTGTAAGCAAAATAAACGAAACAAACGAAAGAAGAAGAGACACACGGATTTTTGAAGTGGTTCAGTTTCACAAGTCGAAACCTACGTCCACTATTCTCGATTAATAAATTTAGTACCTTTCTACGGATTACAAATTTACTAACCCAACTCGTACAACTAACTCTAGCTGTAACTCAATGAGTACCGTTAAATACTCGAGTGACTAACTTACGCTAATAAGAAAGCACTAATGATTCTAACAAAGGTTCACGTTAATGAACAAGTTAAGAATTCAACTAAGCACTATTATCTTATAACGATAAACGAGGAACGAGTATGCGAGTTTTATGACACACGACCTTTCAAAATTGCAAATCGGTTTTTCTGCTTAAAACACACGGTTTGCTTTTTAAATATGAAAACAATTTTTATGCTTAAGGTCTCTCTCTTAGATGTTTGTAAATAGCAAAGTATTTATAGGTAAGGAAGAGGTAGGCTACACGGTTTCTATACAAACCCTAATAGCCGAAAATAATAAGATATAATTACAAATTATATCTTCTTATTATCTCTTTCCTAAAAGACTTAAAAGATAATAAAGAATATTCTAAAAGATAGAATATAATCTTTCTAAATATTATCTTTACTATAAATTCTAAGATTATGATAAGATTTCCTAAAACAAGAAAATCTTTTACCATAAACAAATATATTAAGAAGATATATAAGATATGTAAAGATCTTATTATAGAATAAAATCTTTACCTAATATCTCTTAGGCAACACAACATATCACGGCTCATAAGCTCGTGAATCATGCAAACCCTAATTTTAATATATAATTACAATTTAGGTTTTAGGAGAGGCTATATGGAAACCCTAATTAGTAGTAAGGTCCAACTCATAAGTTGATCCATCATAACCACCAATTAACGCTTACCATAAAACCGGACTCCTCACTAAACCGGACTTTATAAAATAAATACTTTCATTAAAACATTTAAGATAAACTTTAAACAATTATAAAACAATTTTCGAAATGTTTATTAGTCGTGTATAAAAACTCAGCATTTCAATGTTATAGTAGAAGAGCTATAACATTGAGCTCTTTAACTAGTAAGGTTAGCCGCAAAGTTATAACTTTACTAATCAAGAAACTCATTCTTGATTACCATTATGAGATAATCACCTATACTATTCTAATCTTCAAAGAGATCTTCGAATATAGGCTACGTCATCATCCAAGCTTGTTTAACCTTTAAACGAACTTCGTCTTCACATGATACTTGAATGAATCTTGAATTGCTTGATCTTGAACGAAGGTTTGAACTTCTCATGCATTGTCACAATCCTCTTTGTTGCTCGTAATAGGTTAGTTCTAAGATACTTAACAAACGATTACACATAACAAGTATATAAAATGTAAAACACCTTGACAACATCAAAACATAAACATATAAGCTATATGGTCCAACAAATTCCCCCTTTTTGATGATGGCAAGTCTCCTAAAATTGTGACTAAGTAAAAAGTTCCCCCTCAATATAATACCATTATCTTGAGAATAAAGATTAACGCAAGATCAAGACAAATTTATCAAGACCGAAACTTTAAGGACTTTAAGAGACAATTGGTCTTGACAAGGAGCAAGCTTAGGTAGATGCTTACTATAGACGATCTTTCCCCCTCTTGACATCATCGAAAAGTTAAGAACAAAGCAAAAATGACGAGAATAATATAATACGAGACAAGAGATAAAAACGTCATAAGAAATAATAATAACACGCAAGACTAGAAGCATCCAAAAAGATAATTAGCGTACAAATTAAGAATTAAACATGTTTAAAGCCAAAGTGGGCCGAATGAACACATGTCTAATAGAACACTTGGGCCATAACCTCAAGTGCATTGCCAAAATGGGCTGAATAAGAGTTTGTTTAACACACCATGAAGAAAAATAAAAAGAAAAGCTAAGTAAGGTAAGGGCTAATGAGGGTAGGACGAGAGGAAATCAGATGTTGCGGATCTTATACGGGTTCACATAGTCGGGTCTAGTGCGGTGCTCCAAAGCATCCAGACGGTCAAACGAGCTCCGAACCAACTGTGAAAGAGTACCAATGCTCCTTTAAAAATTAAGCACCTTCAAAGAAAGAGCCTTTGTAGCCTCCAACGTGAGAGCTTGATCACCCGCCATCACTTTCCCGTGCATCATCAAAGCACCACCCTGACTCGTAAGGAAAGTGAGATGATCACCGTGTGGGAACACTTCCCCGTGAATAACCTTCAACTCCCTCTCAAAACCCGCTAACCTCTTATCTACGTCCTCCATCCACGAGTACACCCGACTAGCTTCCAAGCCCGAGTCTAAAGACCGAGATGGTCCAACCCGTGACAATGCCGTAGCCAAATTAGTCAAATGCTCCTCGAATTTCTCCATTAAACCACTCATAAACCCCTCCAACTTCGACTCCATAGCTCCTAAACCCGAATCAACCGGGGCTTTCTCAACATCCTTTGCAAGGTGCAACCCGGGTCCATCCACAACGAGACCCATTAGCTTGATCAACTTGTCACACATACAATCCCGAGCACTAACACCGTAACTGTCAGGCCCTACCACTCGCTTATTTTCCAACAAACGAGATATCCACATACCATACAACAAATCGATTGTAGTGCTCAACTTAACCTTAGTGACCGTAAGACTAGTCTGAATGATACGATGCAAAACGACACTACCCAAATTCACCTTCTGACCTTCCAACCAAGAATAAACCATTATAGCTTCATAACTTGACACCTTATCACGGCCGCCTCTCCTCGGCGCTACTGTGTTCCATAAAAAGTTCAAGAGGAACTTAATCTTAGCCGAGAGAGGACGAACCACGATATTGACACCCTCCGTCATCTCCTCAAAATACTTCTTCACTAACAACTCCTTCTCACTCACAACATTAGACCACTCAAGACTCGGAGTTAGTTCGATTCCTTCATCGGGAACCAAAAAAGCAGAACAAAAGTCCGAAACAGAGACAGTAACATCAACTCCATTAACAACCGCATGCAAGACACCTTTCTTGATCGAGACACTAGCAAACAATTGTACCACCTCAACTGGATAAATAGGACCCGAAAACTGACTAATGTGACTCCACCCTTGAAAATCAAGAAAATTAACAAAGAAAGCAAGAGCGGGTACACTAACCAACCAAGATTTCGGATAGTACCGACCACCATGAATGGAATACCTCAAAACTCGATTAACTAAGATGCTTTCATCATGAGTAAGCCGAACACGATTCAACCCTTCCTTTGTCGCGGCTTTCGAAGCATCCCTAAGCAGAGTACGAGCAACACCATTCCGAACTATCAACTCGGGTTCCTCCACAACTTCACTATCATCAACAACAACTTTATTTTTACCTTTGAAAAGAAGGCGTCTTTTGCCTTCGGATACCGATTCGTCCCAACTACGAAACAGGGGCGAGTTTGAGTTTGGTTGTGGTGAAGGATGATTCATGGAATGAGGATCATGTGTTGGTAAAGGTGAAGTTTGGTTAGGAAAGGGGCGGTTTTGGTGGTGACGGTTTGAGGATCGGGTATTTTTTGCATGAGATGGATGCATGATGATGGTGATTTGTTGAAAAAGGAGATGACGGTGATGGTTTGAGTAAAGGAGAAGAGGTGTAATGATGGTAAAAATTTAGAAGAAAGAAAAGTAGGCAAGTGGGGGATGGGTGGACGGGTAACACGCAAGGGTAGATATAGGTGTAGGTTTAGGGTTAACAAGTGGAGGTGAAATATGGTAAGTATCTTTAATTAGGAATAGGAAAGTGATAAGTATGGGAATTTATGGTGATAAGACATGAATTAGGAAATTGACTTGATGTAGGAAATATGAGCCGTGTACTTGTGAGCTTATTTGAGAGATTTTTGTGATTTGGAAAGATAAAAAAAATATGGCGTGTTTTATTTATATGATAAAGGATAAGTTTGTATTTCAATTAACTTCTAAATAGCAAATAGAATCTTATGATAAAAATATTTCTATACACGAAATTATTCATGCAACGCAATACACGGACACAGTCATACAATCTTAACTTAACTAGTCAGTCATAAAAGGATTAAACAAATATAGAAGCTTAGGTACCACTGATTAAACCAATTTCCAACCGTAAAGTCTCAAATCGTTCTCTAGCTAATGATTTTATCAGAATGTCTGCCCATTGTTTTTCAGTACTACAAAATTCAAGTTTTATATTCCCCTTCTCAACATGGTCTCTAATAAAATGATGTCTTATTTCAATATGTTTGGTACGTGAATGTTGTGCGGGATTTTTAGAAATAATTATCGCACTAGTATTATCACATAAAATAGGAATACATCCTACGTCAACACCATAATCACGTAATTGTTGATTAAGCCATAAAAGTTGAGTACATACCAGTCCTGCAGCAATGTATTCAGCTTCAGCAGTTGAGAGAGCAACCGAATTTTGTTTCTTCGAACCCCACGTGATGATACACGGTCCGACAAACGTGGCGACACCTGACGTGCTTTTTCTGTCTAGAGAACATCCTGCGTAGTCAGCATCTGAATAACCGACTAGATCAAAATTGCACTCCATTGGATACCATAGGTATAAGTTGGCCGTTCCAATCAAATATAAAATCCGTTTTACGGCCGTCATATGCGATTCTTTGGGAGATGATTGATATCTCTCACAAACGCATACGCTGAACATAATATCAGGTCTACTTGCGGTCAAATATAACAGTGACCCAATCATCCCACGGTAAGTAGTTTCATCAACTGATTTACCGTTTTCATCCAATGTCAATTTCTTGTTTTCGACCATTGGTGTAGGCATAGGTGTGAATTTTCCATTCCAAATTTCCGAATCAACTCTTTGATATATTTCTGTTGATGGATCTTAATGCCTTCATCTGTTTGTTGTATTTACAAACCTAGGAAGAATTTCAATTCTCCCATCATACTCATTTCGAACTCAGAAGTCATCAACTCAGAAAAGTATTTGCATAGTCTTCGGTTGGTCGATCCAAAGATGATATCATCGACGTATATTTGAACAACCAAAAGGTCAGAATCCTTAGTTTTTAGAAATAGGGTTTTGTCGACGGATCCTCTACTGAATCCACTGTCAAGTAGAAACTTAGATAATCGATCATACCAAGCCCTAGGTGCTTGCTTTAATCCATATAGGGCTTTATTCAATTTGAACACGTGATCCTCAAATTTGATATTCTTAAAACCAGGGGGCTGTTCAACGAAGACTTCCTCTTGTAAATATCCATTCAAAAATGCCGTCTTGACGTCCATCTGGAAGAGCTTCATTCCCTTGTGTGCGGCGATTGCTATCAGAAGTCTAATAGCTTCAAGACGAGCAACAGGTGCGAAAGTCTCGTCATAATCTATTACTTCTTGTTGGTTATACCCTTGAACCACCAATCTTGCTTTGTTTCTGACAATGACTCCAGCATCATCTAATTTGTTCCTGAAAACCCACCGAGTTCCAATGACTGTACGATCTTTTGGTCTAGGAACTAAATGCCAAACCTTGTTTCTTTCGAACTGTTGTAGCTCTTCTTGCATAGCTATAATCCAATCTGATTCAGCAAGAGCTTCATTGATGTTCTTTGGTTCGATCATGGATAGGAAAGAGTAGAAAGAGCAGAAATTGTTCAAGGAACGTCTTGTTTGAACACCCTTCTTAATATTTCCAAAAAATATTGTCCATGGGGTGTGAGTTCTTGTATTTCCACTTCGTCGAAGTGCTTGGTTCTTCCTCGTTATTTGAGCTTGACCCAACTCCATTTGGTTCGGAATTAGAGAGAGTTCCCCCTGAATCCAATTCGGGTGTTGTATTTGAGCCGATTATAGCTTCGGACTCAACACCTTGATTTGAATTCAATGTTACAGTAACATCATCTATAACATTGGTTTGGGAATTCTTATCTTGAGTCAATGTTATAGTACCATCGACTATAACTTTGCCTTTCTCCTTTTTATGTTTTGAGGAACGATCAAGTTCATCGTTTATTCCCTCAATCTCATTATCCTCTAATTCCAAATCCGGGGGATCGTCTCTTGAAAGACGAAAGTCGGGTTCATCCAATTCGTCTTCCTCATACTGTAAAGGCTTATCGAACACGTTATCTTCATCAAAGATAACGTGGACAATTTCTTCAATACAAAGAGTTCTCTTATTGAAGACTTTGTAAGCCTTGCTATGATCTGAATATCCTATAAAAATTGCCTCGTCACTCCTAGGGTCGAATTTACTTAAACGGTTCTTACCGTTATTATGTACAAAACGTTTACTCCCAAAACAGCGAAGATGGGAGATATTAGGTTTTCGACCTCTAAGAAGTTCGTAGGGGTTTTTCTTGAGGATAGGTCGGATCATAGCGCGATTATGGATATAGCAAGAAGTACTTATGGCTTCAGCCCAAAAGTTACGAGGTAAACCAATACACAAAAGCATTGTACGTGCCATATCTTCTAAAGTTCTATTCATACGTTCAACAACACCGTTTTGTTGAGGAGTTTTTGGTGCAGAAACGTTATGTCCTACACCATTAACTCTATAATAATCTATAAAAGTTTGGTTGTCAAATTCGGTGCCATGATCCGTACGAATAGATACAAGATTAGTCTTATATTTATTTTGAACACGTTTCATAATACAATCAAATTCATCAAAAGTTTCGTCTTTTGAATGAAGAAAGATAGGCCATACATACCTTGAGTAGTCATCTACAAGAACAAAGACGTACCTGGATCCTCCTCTACTCCTTACCTTCATAGGTCCACATAAATCCATGTGTACCAGTTCCAAGGCTTGATTTGGGCTTACTACTCTTTTTGGTTTGAATGATGATCTTACTTGTTTACACCTTGCACACGTGTCACACATCTTTTCTTGGTCGAACTTGATCTTAGGTAATCCTTCAACCAAGTCCCACTTTTTGAGTTTGTTCAAGGTTAGTGAGCTAATGTGACTAAACCGTTTATGCCATAAACAAGGATCATCAAGTGTAACTTTCATGCATGAAAATGAGTTAGTAGGCACAGCATTTAAATCCACCATATAAACATTCCTTTTTCTGTGGCCTTCAAGAATAACGTTGCTGGTTCCTTCAATAATAATGCGACAACTATCAGTATGAAAAACTACTTTGTTACCTTTGTCGCATAATTGGGATATGCTTAGCAAATTGTGTTTAAGACCATCCACGAAGTAAACGTCACTTATTGCGTGAGATTTAGAAATTCCGATTTTGCCAACGCCAATAGCCTTTCCCTTTTTGTTATCCCCGAACGTTACTTTTCCTCCATTGAAGGGCTTAAGTGAAAGAAACAGATTCTTATCTCCGGTCATGTGTCTTGAGCATCCACTGTCAATATACCATTTTTTGTTTTCTTTCACCTCTTCCTGCATAACGGATTAGATACAGTTTTTAAGTACCCAAGCTAAGTTGGGTCCCTTATGATTAGTTACTCTATAAACTAGATTCTTTCGAATCCACACTTGTCTAATGATCCTTTTTCTAACCCTTGGTTTATTTGACTTGGGAGGAGTTCTAGGGTTAGGGTTTTCTCTAGGTCTAGGAATTTCTCTAGGTCTTTCTTGACTACTTCCCTTGTGAATAGGTTTACTGGGTTGAGGCCGACAAGGGTTTTGTGAAATGCTAGGTTTCTTAGAGTAGTCAAAGGCCATGTCATAGAACCAATTAAATTTATTATTTTTTTCTTCGTTAGGTTCGTTAGTGGGGGTTTCCTTATCCTCGATTTGTGTGTCGTGATTTTGGCATGTTCGGCATTCTTTCTTATATCATGAGCCTTTTTGACACAATTGATTTGGATGTGACCCGTATGACCACAGTAATTGCAAATCAAGTATTCAGGAAGATCAGCATACTTCCTTTTTCTAAAATCAAAGTCCGAATGTGTTGATTTGCATTAAGAGTGATCTCTACGGCTGTAGCACTCATGTCCTAATCCCATCTTCATATTATTATCGGATTGTTTGGTTAGGAAGTTTAGAACTTTTGTGCTACCTTCCCGCTTGTCATGGACCTTTCTAGCGTGTAGAAGTAGGTCTTTTAGGGTTTTAATTTCCTCTAGACATTTCGTGTGATCTACATCATTGTCCTTTTTGAAGTTTTCACGAAAGTCTTGGAATCGTTTGTTAAGAATGAACACAACATCGGTGTGGTGTTTCTTAACATTGATCATATCGGTCTTAGATTCTTTCAATTGCTTTGAAAGAGAATCTATCTCTTTCTTTTGATCCAAGATCACTTCTTCATTAGATGTGACCTTAGTTTCCAAGAGTTGTTTGACTTTTATAAGTTCTAAGGTTATAGCTTCATTAGCTATCGGTGTGGTGTTTGTTAAGAATGACACTTATCAAGAGATTGTTCAAAGTATTCAATTAAAGCACTTTTAGACAATTTCCTAACACGTTTCTTAAGCTCAAGATAACATACCTCTTCATCGTCGTCTTCGTCTGATTCTCCAAGAAGGCAATAGTTTGAATGAGAATTTGTGCTTTCATCGTCACTGTCGGAGATTAGGTCAAGACTCACCTTTCTTGAGACACGGGTTTGCAACTTCGTCGTCTTCAGATTCCTCGTCATCTTCTGAGTCAAGGTCTCCCCAACACGAAGCCATCATAACTTGCTTGAATTCTCTCTTTGTCTTCTCACGTTTCGTCTTGTCCTTTATCTTTTCCCATGTTGGACAATCCTTGATCATATGTCTAGATTCTCCACACTTGAAGCAACCTCTATTTGCAAAGGACGACTTCGAGTCATTAACCTTTTTGTTGAATGACTTGTTGTTATTGTTGTTATAGGATGATTTTGTTTGTTTATTTCGGAAAATCTTATTTTTAAAACGTCGTGCAAACAAGACAGTTTCATCCTCTAGGTCAGACTCCACTTCTTCGCTCTTTAAGGCCATACTCTTATTGCGACTTGGTTTAGCGTCGTCTTTGTTAAGAGTAATTTCATGGGCCATGAGAGCACCAATGAATTCTTGATAGGATAAGGTTTTAAGATCTCGTGATTCCTCCATTGCGGTGACCTTAGCACGCCACTTCTTAGTAAGGCTCCTAAGAACCTTTCTAGCAATGTCCTCAGTACAGAATTTCCTACCTAGGTTTTTTAATTCATTTATTATAATTGAAAACCTTGCGGACATACTATCTAGAGACTCATTAGGCTCCATGATGAATAGCTCATATTTTTGCATAAGCAAATCAATTCGGTGCTTCCTAACAATGGAAGTACCTTCATAAGCTAATTTGAGGCCATCCATATCTCCTTGGCCGTGGAGCATGAAGAGAACCGATCAAACTCAGTGGAAGTCATTCCGTTCTGCAGAAGACTTATTGCTTTGGAGTTTTTCTCGGCCTTCTTGTAGTCAGCGTCGATATAGTCCTCTTCTTTCTTTTCATAGGTAGTGCCTTCCTGATGCCCCAAGAATTTTGTGTGGTCCGTTTTGAATAATCCTCCAGCACTCCCAATCGTGTCCTTTCATATAGTGAGTCATCATGTTCTTCCATAATCCGTAATTCTTCCCATCAAAGACGGGACACTTGAGATATTTGGAATCCATTTATCACGTGATAGGCAGCGGAATATAAAACGATAAGATAAATGAAAAACAAGATAGATCAGCCTCTTTGCGGTTTGGCAATCAAGAGCACGAGGCTCTGATACCAATTGAAGAGTCTATTGATCCAAAATACTCAAGAGGGGGGGGGGGTGAATTGAGGATTTAAAACTTTTTAAAGCTTTTTCGATTGTGCGTATGTAATTGATTATTTAAAGTTTATTGGTTAAACTTTAACTAATCAACTAGCGATTGAAAGCAAAATAAACGAAACAAACGAAAGAAGAAGAGACACACGGATTTTTGAAGTGGTTCAGTTTCACAAGTCGAAACCTACGTCCACTATTCTCGATTAATAAATTTAGTACCTTTCTACGGATTACAAATTTACTAACCCAACTCGTACAACTAACTCTAGCTGTAACTCAATGAGTACCGTTAAATACTCGAGTAACTAACTTACGCTAATAAGAAAGCACTAATGATTCTAACAAAGGTTCAAGTTAATGAAAAAGTTAAGAATTCAACTAAGCACTATTATCTTATAACGATAAACGAGGAACGAGTATACGAGTTTTATGACACACGACCTCTCAAAATTGCAAATCGGTTTTTCTGCTTAAAATACACGGTTTGCTTTTTAAATATGAAAACAATTTTTATGCTTAAGGTCTCTCTCTTAGATGTTTGTAAATAGCAAAGTATTTATAGGTAAGGAAGAGGTAGGCTACACGGTTTCTATACAAACCCTAATAGCCGAAAATAATAAGATATAATTACAAATTATATCTTCTTATTATCTCTTTCCTAAAAGCCTTAAAAGATAATAAAGAATATTCTAAAAGATAGAATATAATCTTTCTAAATATTATCTTTACAATAAATTCTAAGATTATGATAAGATTTCCTAAAACAAGAAAATCTTTTACCATAAACAAATATATTAAGAAGATATATAACATATGTAAAGATCTTATTATAGAATAAAATCTTTACCTAATATCTCTTAGGCAACACAACATATCACGGCTCATAAGCTCGTGAATCATGCAAACCCTAATCTTAATATGTAATTAGAATTTAGGTTTTAGGAGAGGCTATATGGAAACCATAATTAGTAGTAAGGTCCAACTCATAAGTTGATCCATCATAACCACCAATTAACGCTTACCATAAAACCGGACTCCTCACTAAACCGGGCTTTATAAAATAAATACTTTCATTAAAACATTTAAGATAAACTTTAAACAATTATAAAACAATTTTCGAAATTTTTATTAGTCGTGTATAAAAACTCAGCATTTCAATGTTATAGTAGAAGAGCTATAACATTGAGCTCTTTAACAAGTAAGGTTATAGTTGCAAAGCTATAACTTTACTAATCAAGAAACTCATTCTTGATTACCATTATGAGATAATCACCTATACTATTCTAATCTTCAAAGAGATCTTCGAATATAGGCTACGTCATCATCCAAGCTTGTTTAACCTTTAAACGAACTTTGTCTTCACATGATACTTGAATGAATCTTGAATTGCTTGATCTTGAACGAAGGTTTGAACTTCTCATGCAATTGTCACAATCCTCTTTGTTGCTCGTAATAGGTTAGTTCTAAGATACTTAACAAATGATTACACGCAACAAGTATATAAAATGTAAAACACCTTGATATCATCAAAACATAAACATATAAGCTATATGGTCCAACATGCTTCATTTGCCTCGTGATAATGCTTCACATATTGCCCATTCACCTTGAACCTACTACCTTCAGAGTCTTCGAGCTCCACGGATCCAAATTTGGTAACTGCTATCACCGTATAAGGACCACTCCACCTGGACTTCAGCTTGCCAGGAAATAATCTCAATCGGGCATTAAATAGCAGCACCTTTTGCCCAATATGAAACTCCCGAGGTAGAACTCTCTTGTCATGCCATCTCTTCGTCTTTTCTTGATAAATGCGCGAGCTATCATAGACATTAAGCCTAAATTCTTCCAACTCATCTAGCTGGAAAAGACTATTCTGACCACACAACTTAAGATCAAAGTTAAACTCATGAATTGCCCACCAAGCCTTACATTCCAATTCAACAGGAAAGTGACATGATTTCCCATAAACTAACCTATAAGGTGATGCACCAATTGGTGTCTTAAAGGCAGTTCTGTAGGCCTATAATGTGTCTTCTAATTTAAGACTCCAGTCCTTTTGTGATTTAAAAACTACCTTAGACAAGATCTCTTTCAACTCGCGATTAGAGACCTCAACGTGACCACTAGTTTGGGGGTGGTACCCCAAACCACGCCGGTGTTGGACACCAACTTTAGACAGAATAGAAGTAAGTTTCTTTTCTTTAAAGTGCATTCCCCCATCACTAATGACGACCCTAGGGACACAAAATCGGGGAAATATGGCCTTTTTAAACATTTTTATCACGGTCTTGGCGTCACAATGAGGTGAGGCAATTGCCTCAACCCATTTCGACACATAATCTACAGCTACTAAGATATACCTGTTACCTTTACTAGACGGGAACGGTCGTTGGAAATCAATGCCCCAAATATCGAAAACCTCAACCTCTAGGATTCCATTTTGTGGAAACTCATGTCTCTTCGAAATATTCCCTGATCGTTGGCAAGCATCACAAGCTGAAACAAAAGACTTAGCATCAGCAAACAAAGAAGGCCAGTAAAAACCAGACTGAAGTACTTTAGCCACGGTGCGCGATGGACCATGGGGACCACCATAGGAAGAGAAGTGACAGCCTTCTAGGACTACTTTCGCCTCCCACTGCGGAATACACCGTCTGTAGAGACCGTCTGCACATTCCTTAAACAAGTAAGGATCATCCCGAAATCGCTTAGCGTTATCTGTAAAACGCTTCCTCTGGCGATGAGAAAGGTCGGGCGGCTGACTTGCCACTGACAACGAAGTTAGCTATATCTGCATACCAAGGCTCTTAGTTAACAATAGACGATATAACAGCAATTAAAGTATCGTCAGGGAAAGAGTCATCAATAGGTAGAGAATCTTCCTCTTCTTGTCGCATTAGTCGCGACAGATGATCAGCTACAACGTTCTCAGCTCCTTTCTTATCCTTAATCTGCAAATCAAACACCTAAAGAAGGAGTATCCATATCAATAGCCGTGGTTTAGCCTCCTTCTTAGCAAGGAGATGCCTCAAAGCTGCATGGTCAGTAAAAACAGTAACTTCTGACCCAACTAAATAAGAACGAAACTTCTCCAAGCCATAAACTACAGCTAGCAGCTCTTTTTCAGTGGTAGTGTACTTCACTTGAGCCTCATCCAGAGTTCGGCTCGCATAGTAGATTGCGTTCAAAGCTTTGTCTTTCCTTTAGCCTAGCACCGCTCCTAGTGCATAGTCACTGGCATCACACATTATCTCAAACGGCAAGTCCCAGTCGGGAGGCTGTATGATCGGCGTAGAGTCTAAAGCCTGCTTTAACCTGTGAAAAGCAGAAAGACACTCATCAGTAAACACAAAAGGGGCATCCTTAGGTAGCAGCTGTGTAAGTGGTTTAGCAATTTTTGAGAAGTCCTTGATAAATCGGTGGTAAAAGCCGGCGTGGCCAAGGAAACTCCTCACCCCCTTAACATTAACAGGAGGTGGTAATTGCTGAATCACTTCCACCTTTGCTTTATCAACCTCTATTTCCCTATCAGAAACTAAGTGCCCTAAGACAATTCCCTCGTTGACCATGAAATGGCACTTCTCCCAGTTATGTACAAGATTAACCTCAATGAAGCGCTGCAACACTTTATCAAGGTTAGACAGACAGTTAGAAAAATCAATTCCATAAACACTGAAATCGTCCATGAAAACTTCCATAATAGACTCAATATACTCTGAAAATATCCCCATCATACACCTTCGGAAGGTGGCAGGGGCATTACATAAACCAAAAAGCATCCTGCGATAAGCAAACACGCCCTGAGGACAAGTAAATGTAGTCTTAGCTTGATCCTCTGGGTGAATGGGGATCTGAAAGAACCCGGAATACCCGTCTAAATAGCAGAAAAACTTATGAGAAGTTAACCTTTCTACCATTTGATCAATAAAAGGAAGGGGAAAGTGATCTTTCTCGGTGGCGGCATTAAGCTGTCTGTAATCTATGCACATCCGCCAACCAGTCACTACTCGATTGGGTATTAACTCATTCTTGTCATTCTAGACCACAGTAGTCCCTCCTTTCTTCGAGACCACCTGTACTGGAGTCACCCATTTAGAATGACCAACAGAATAAATAATACCTGTAATACCCCGTATTTTTTATATAATCGATTAAACGGATATTATTATATATTAGTTATGATACATTTTATATTACTAATTAAGTCGGGTTAATTGTTTAGTCGATATTTACGTTAGGTTATTTTACTTGACTCGAGTTGTATCGATCTAAGTTAATTGAGACGGGTTTATACGGAATTCGAAATATGAGCTAACCCATTTGCCCTCGACCCTTTTGAGTTGGCCCAATAACATGTCCAGCCCAATTAACCCTAAACCCTAATAGTACCCTAACCCTAATAGTACCCTACCCCAACCCGCCTCCCTCATTTCTTACTCCCTCAACCCGCCTCCCTTCTTCATCAACACCAATCTCAGCCTTTCACGCATAGAGAGAGAGAGAGAGAGTGGCCATGGGTGTTGACGGCACAGCAAGGAAGAGCTAGAGGCTATTGTCGACGACCGCGGGCGGCCCTGGTGGCAGTTGTGGCGGTAGGAAAGGTAAGAGCACAACCCTCCTCCTCTGTTTCCGCATTTCTGTCGAGTTGTTGGTTGTTGTTTCGTGTCTTAAGGAGGTGAGGCTGGTGGTTGTTGACGGGGTAAGGGGTAAGGGAATTGGGTGGTATGTGACGAGTGTAGTGGTGGTGGTTAGGGTGGTTTTAGGCGGTGGTAGTAGCAGAGAGAGGCGGCAGCGAGAGGGGGTGGCAAACGGGTTAAAATGCGGGTTTTCATGTGGGTTTAGAATGGGTAGGTTTGGGGTGGCGCCACCGTGAACTCGGGGGAGGTCGAACCGGCGGCGCCACGGCGTCTGGGTGTGCTGTTCGACGGCGAGCAGGGCTGTGGTGGTTTGGCAGGGGATAGGTGTTGGCTGCGGTGGTGGTAAGGAGAGAACAGGGGGTGTTTGGGGAGGCACGGTGGTGAACCAGGCCAAATGACGGCCCTGGTTCGACTCACCGGCGGCAGTCGACCAGGTTGGGGTTGGTTGTTGGTGGTTGGGTCGAAGTGGGGAGCAGGCCTGGTGGTTGTCGTGGTGGTTCAGGCGGCGCGTGAGGGGTTTGGGCAAGTGAGAAGTCACGGTTGTAAGAGTCGGGTTTTTCGAGTTGTTCTATGTTTGATTCGGGTTTTCTTAAATCGTTTAACTCGTTTAATCTTTTAATTATCATATTAGTTATTTAATTTAATTCCCGAGTCACTTAAATAATTTATTTAATTTAATTCCCGAGTCTTTTGAAATAATTAGAAACGGGTTATGAGTCGGGTTTGTTAAAAGGGAAAAGTTACTATATCGGGAAAGTTTCATTTTAAGAAGTTCTATTTTTAGTAACTTTCTATTTTGGGAACGGGAATAGTTAAGTAATCATTTATCACTATTTATCTTTCAGAGGGCGAATTTGTTGTGGAATATTATTGAGCATCTACTTATATCTGCTTTGCTATCTTTGAGGTAGGGAAATACACTTGACTTATTATCGTTGTTGTTGAATTGTGTTGACTTGATTCATGGTTGTTGATTTACGTTATGATTCATATACGGGAAGGTGATTGACTGAATTGATCGTATTGAGTATGATATCGCAACATCGGGTAACCGGCATGATTTTATGATTTATCAGTTCAATGATATATATATATTGTGTTGCATTAATTTCTTTTGAGCATTCATATGCATTGGAGATGGAGGATGTTGTGGGATGTGGTGTGGTGATGATGATGTTGTGATAAGGCCCAGGCGGGTTCTGCAGGACTTGCCCTGGTGTCCTCGCGTGCGGTGCGAGATCGGCTACGGTCGATATATATAGTCTACCGGGGATCGGTATGGCTGGGCGTTCCGGGTTATGAGTTATGAGACTGGTTATGAGATATGAGTTGAGATGGAGATGGAGGAGACGGAGGAGCATGCATATCATATTTTTGTTGTTTCATTGTTTTCCCTACTCAACCTCGTGGTTGACCCTATGTATTCGTGAACACCTGTGATGACCCAAATATTGGCGAGCAGACTTGACAGGTTTAAGAGATAGAACGGGAGCTTGGTGGGCGTGAGACACTGGATCAGAAGACTTAGTAGCTAGATCATCATCTAGAAGACTTTCACTTTTATTATGTTAGTTATTTGTAATTGACGTAAAAGAGGTTTTGTAATAATTAAGTTAAAGTAATTATATAATTTTGCCTTGGAGTTTAATTTGTTATTCACTACCTCGGGAAACCAAGATGGTAACAGTCCGGTTTATTAGGGAATGTCTTGCTAAAGGCTCCTTCATAAGTCGGGGTGTTACAAAGTGGTATCAGAGCGAACGATCCTCAGGCTTAAACCAATTAACCCAATGAACGTAGGATGTGTCTAAATAAAATGAACCCCTGGGAATAAACTGCTAGGAGCTCACAGTGCGGTTAAGAAGGCGCCCTTAATGCGTGCTCTTTTGCCCTCTCAGTTTTGAACCAGGTAACCCGAGAGAAATCGAGTGAATGGGGTAGTTAGAAGGAAAACCTTGGATATAATCGAGTTGATGTACACCTTCAGACCCATATATTCTAACCATGCTACAGGACAACATTACGGTAAGTATTTTGTATGAATGATGACGTGATCATATGATGTTGTAGAGATGGGAAATAAAATTTTCGTGTTCAGGTTGATAATCAATGAAGTGTTGGATTGTAGTAATCGTGAGCGTGAAAATAATTGCGAATTTATGAAATTTATTTGGATGGATGTTGAATGACGTGTTGATAGAGCTAATATGTCTAATGATATGCGGTTATGTGATCCCGAAGCCATGCTAGTATAGTATTGTGATAGTAATCGGAAACACTATTGAATTGCATGTTTCTAGTCATAGCAATCGTGATTTAGATGTAAGGAGTAGATCGAGATGCGAAGGGATTCTATGGGATAGATGTTTACGTAAGTACAAAGTGTGAGATTTAAGTTGGGATGGGTTAGTATACATAGTATGTTCATAAGAGCTTGTAACATAGTAAAGAATGACTTAGTGCTGAAACTCGTTTTGTTTGATTTTACTCTTTAATTGACCTTACTGCCATTTCTTTTCTGTTTATTTCCTATGGATGAAAATTTTATGAGAGATAGGCTCGTGAGTTAGTGTACATTTGGCGTTGGTTTCATGCTTATATGATATACGGGTTAGGAGTAATAAATATTTTAGTGGGCTGTGGTCAGGAAGTTCCGGTGCAGTGATGTTATGACCAACGATTTTGTAAAAATCCTCATTTAAATTGTATTAATAATTTTTGCATAATTCCAACTCCATCGATCAGAAGATTCGCATATGTTTTCAAATTGATAAGCCACGAAAATTCTTAATGTTTCTATATTAAATGGTAAGTTTTGCAAACTGACCCAAGTTTCGGACCAATTACTGTCACATACTTGTTTGGACCAACTGAGTTTCAAAATCTTTTAAAAATTGAATTCTTGAGCTTTGGACCTCATTCTTTTTCTCACGTATTATTAACTCTCTGTATGTTATAAAAAGTAATCTAACTCAAGTATTCGTTGAACGGTTATTTATTCGTGATTTTTGGAAGTTACAACGTGAATCATAACTTTTAAAATGTGAATTCTATGTTGAGTTTTCATACAGTTGTTCGATTATTTCATGAGCCTTATTAATGTGAAATTATAGTATTTATATGATGATAGTAGCACGCATGTTCAGTAGTTATGTATCTTAACAGGTGATAAAATTAAAGTTTAGTCGATAACATTGTTGGCATGATAGTATGAGTGAAATTGAATAGCTTAATTTGATTCTTAATCGAGACTGAAATATTCTATACGAGTCCAATTGTTTGCATATTTTACATACGTTTGGCATGTTGTAATATCTCTGGTGTGTTCATCATATTTGCATAGTGGTCGGATATATATAAATATAAAACTATATTGTCATATCTTGGTAAAGCTGATGGCGTTAAATGATAATTTGATTGTTCTAATATACTCGCATGAATATTTATAATAATTATGTTTAAATGTTTACACATGGATGGTAGTAATGATTATGTGTAAATGTTCACACATGTAGAATGTCATCTGAGTTCTAATGTCTTTCATGTGAGTTGTGTGCCTATAGTTCCACTTATTACCTTCATCGCATTAAATTATTTCAGTTGAACCTAAACCTATGACATAATAATAAACAGTCTTGTTATTCCTTATTGAATATGTTCGTTATTATATTGTCATAAAATGCTAAAGTGATTCTTGCAATTGTATGGGCGTGATATAAAGGAAATTGTTTGATGTAGCACGACATTTGGCATATCTATATTCTCGAGTCGTACTATCAATTATATTCTAATAAAGATTGTTTATGATAACTATGTTGAAAATTATAATGGGATAACCCTATGATGATTCTCATGTTATGCATTGGTTTAAATGATAGTCGTTATAGTTACGTTTAATTGAGCCTACGAGTTGCCTAATTATTCAAATCGTGCAAATCAGAGAAGTTGTTCAAATTGCTAATCTTTTATCATAGCTAGTGTTCTACAAAGTATATGATGGCAAATGTATATGTTTAAGCTAATTATACGATATCTTTTGTTTTGCTGAAAATGAGTTATACTCAGTTGATGGACACAATTGAATGATATGGTTGCTAAAATGTTAAACACATGTGTGATATGGAAGTAATGTTGTTGTTGTCATAGATCATATGTTGTTACTTTTATTGGGAAATATGTTTTCAGAATTGATATCGTGCAAACAATTTTGATAATTTAAAATATGAATTATGAGTATGTTGTTGATTGCTTAAATTCATCGGCCTAATTCGTGACCTAAACCAGTGAGTGAGTAAATGGTTGTACGGACATGTCAATAAGATCCTGTGATTGTGATGGATAGTAGTGGTAGATCTATTTTCTGTGATATGTTTACAAAAGGGAGAAGTTTCTTAAACTGTTTTGTTGATTTTACTCTCGCTCGTTCATGGTCTATAATTGATCATCAAATTTGTTTAGTTGTGAAACCGTGTAAACCTTGGTTCCTTTCTTGTAGTTCTTTTAATTTGATGTTGTGTTTTAAGTTAAGCATGAGCTAAGTAATAAGTGTTACTTGTTGACAATTAGTTAATTCCATAATAAAACATCGTTTTCGACTTTAATGTTAATGCGCAATCTCTTATCATGTGTTCTTTCCTGTTACATGGGGTTGACAGTGATTTTGTGGCATATGGATATGAAAGTTGAAAAGAGGTTACGAGGACGTAACCATGTTTCTAGTTGGGTAGGATTGTAAAATCTTAATGTTTATATTGCACTTGTTTGTCGATTGTAGTTTTGATCAAGTTGATGTTTCGTTGTGGGGTACCTATGCAAATGAGTTCTATATGTTTTTTTCCTACTTCTGCTAGTTGGTTGATGTGTAAAAGGAGAGTGTAGTTAAACTATTGATATTGAGATTGAGATTGGCCACTAGTATTGAGTTGTGGGGCCTTTGTGCCGAGTTACGTTTACGGTCCAGTGTGACCATGGTTATTGAGTTACTTGAGTTTGAGATCGGAATTTAGATGGAAGATGACGGTGTTCTCAGATGATTATTTAGTTGTTATACATTTGTGTTCCCAGGTATTTATTAGTTGTGGTTAGTTGGGTTAAGTGAAGATGAGTTAAACTTCGGGACGAAGTTTATTTTTAGGAGGGCAGAATATAACATTTCGTGTCTGTTATGTTTAATTGATGTGTCAAAAGTGTGTGTTAACTGTGTTATAAATGCGTGACGTCCGTATGTACGTTATACAATACCCCTTCTGATGTTTGAGTACGGGAGCGAACTTCGGGACGAAGTTCATTTTAAGGGGGGAAGACTGTAATACCCCGTATTTTTTTATATAATCGATTAAACGGATATTATTATATATTAGTTATGATACATTTTATATTACTAATTAAGTCGGGTTAATTGTTTAGTCGATATTTACGTTAGGTTATTTTACTTGACTCGAGTTGTATCGATCTAAGTTAATTGAGACGGGTTTATACGGATGCCCTCGACCCTTTTGAGTTGGCCCAATAACATGTCCAGCCCAATTAACCCTAAACCCTAATAGTAACCTAACCCTAATAGTACCCTACCCCAACCCGCCTCCCTCATTTCTTACTCCCTCAACCCGCCTCCCTTCTTCATCAACACCAATCTCAGCCTTTCACGCATAGAGAGAGAGAGAGAGAGAGTGGCCGTGGGTGTTGACGGCACAAAGCTGTGGGGAAGAGCTAGAGGCTATTGTCGGATTTGACCGTGGGCGGCCCTGGTGGCAGTTGTGGCGGTAGGAAAGGTAAGAGCACAACCCTCCTCCTCTGTTTCCGCAATTATGTCGAGTTGTTGGTTGTTGTTTCGTGTCTTAAGGAGGTGAGGCTGGTCGTTGTTGACGGGGTAAGGGAATTGGGTGGTATGTGACGAGTGTAGTGGTGGTGGTTAGGGTGGTTTTAGGCGGTGGTAGTGGCAGAGAGAGGCGGCAGCGACAGGGGGTGGAAAACGGGTTAAAATGCGGGTTTTCAGGTGGGTTTAGAATGGGTAGGTTTGGGGTGGCGTCACCGTGGACTCGGGGGAGGTCGAACCGGCGGCGCCACAGCGTCGGGTGTCTTTGCTCGGCGAGCAGGGTGTGGTGGTTTGGCGGGGGATAGGTGTTGGTGCGGTGGTAGTAAGGAGAGAACAGGGGGTGTTTGGGAGGCACGGTGGTGAACCAGGCCAAATGACGGCCCTGGTTCGACTCGCCCGTGCGATCGACCAGTTTGGGTTGGTTGTTGGTGGTTGGGTCGAAGTGGGGAGCAGGCCTGGTGGTTGTCGTGGTGGTTCAGGCGGCGCGTGAGGGGTTTGGGCGAGTGAGAAGTCACGGTTGTAAGAGTCGGGTTTTTCGAGTTGTTCTATGTTTGATTCGGGTTTTCTTAAATCGTTTAACTCGTTTAATCTTTTAATTATCATATTAGTTATTTAATTTAATTCCCGAGTCACTTAAATAATTTATTTAATTTAATTCCCGAGTCTTTTGAAATAATTAGAAACGGGTTATGAGTCGGGTTTGTTAAAAGGGAAAAGTTACTATATCGAGAAAGTTTCATTTTAAGAAGTTCTATTTTTAGTAACTTTCTATTTTGGGAACGGGAATAGTTAAGTAATCATTTATCACTATTTATCTTTCAGAGGGCGAATTTGTTGTGGAATATTATTGAGCATCTACTTATCATCTGTCTTTGCTATCTTTGAGGTAGGGAAATACACTTGACTTATTATCGTTGTTGTTGAATTGTGTTGACTTGATTCATGGTTGTTGATTTACGTTATGATTCATATACGGGAAGGTGATTGACTGAATTGATCGTATTGAGTATGATATCACAACATCGGGTAACCGGCATGATTTTATGATTTATCAGTTCAATGATATATATATATATATATATATTGTGTTGCATTAATTTCTTTTGAGCATTCATATGCATTGGAGATGGAGGATGTTGTGGTGATGTGGTGTGGTGATGATGATGTTGTGATAAGGCCCAGGCGGGTTCTGCAGGACTTGCCCTGGTGTCCTCAGCTGCGAGCTGGCAGATCGGCTACGGTCGATATATATAGTCTATCGGGGATCGGTATGGCTGAGCGTTCCGGGTTATGAGTTATGAGACTGGTTATGAGATATGAGTTGAGATGGAGATGGAGGAGACGGAGGAGCATGCATATCATATTTTTGTTGTTTCATTGTTTTCCCTACTCAACCTCGTGGTTGACCCTGTGTATTCGTGAACACCTGTGATGACCCAAATATTGGCGAGCAGACTTAACAGGTTTAAGAGATAGAACGGGAGCTTGGTGGGCGTGAGACACTGGATCAGAAGACTTAGTAGCTAGATCATCATCTAGAAGACTTTCACTTTTATTATGTTAGTTCTTTGTAATTGACGTAAAAGAGGTTTTGTAATAATTAAGTTAAAGTAATTATATAATTTTGCCTTGGAGTTTAATTTGTTATTCACTACCTCGGGAAACCGAGATGGTAACAGTCCGGTTTATTAGGGAATGTCTTGCTAAAGGCTCCTTCATAAGTCGGGGTGTTACAATACCTGCGTCGAGCAGCTTCATTACCTCAGCCATCACAACATCCTGCATCTTCTGGTTCAGTCTACGCTGACCCTGTCTGCAAGGTTTGTGATCTTCCTCCAGCTCTATCCTGTGCATACAAATATCGGGACTAATCCCCTTGATATCGTCCATTGAATAACCCAGTGCTTTCCTGTTTTTCTTAAGTAGAACTAACAAGGAAGTCAGCTGATCATTATCAAGCTTAGCACTAACAATGACTGGATATTGCTCAGTATCGTCTAAGAAAACATATTTTAGATGAGAGGGAAGAGGCTTACGTCCCAGTACCTTTACCTCAATGGAGCAAAGAGTGCTAATCATCTGTTCCACTTGCTCTCCCTCAGCGTCGGTGAGTTCACGCTCATCTAGATCATCTATAAGCAAATCCAACACAGCGTCATTGTCATCTGGGCTATCTGCACACTCATCAAAAAGCATAAGAGCTTCTAGTGGGCCCTTCATAAAAGAACCCGACCAGAAGTCATAAATAGACTCGTCAATAATAACAACCGAATAACAAGTATCCTCTATCATTGGCCGAGCTAAAGTACTAGGCAGACTGAAAGTGATCGCGTCATCCCCTACTGCAAGAGTCAAACGCCCTTGTTTGACATCAATAACGACTCCAGCTGTACAAAGGAATGGTCTTCCTAAGATAATTGGGGTCCGGGTGTCCTCAGCTATATCTAAAACAATGAAATCCACTGGAATAAAGAGCTTGCCTATTTTCACAGGCACGTCCTCTAAGACACCTAAGGGCCTCCTAACAGATGTATCAACCATCTGTAGGGTAATGTTAGTCACTTTAAGATGACTCATGTTCAGTTTCTTGCAGAGAGATAGGGGCATGACACTGACGCTGGCTCCTAAGTCACAAAGAGCTTTATCAATAACCACATTGCCTATAATACAGGTAATAGGGAAGCTACCCGGGTCTTTCATTTTAGGTGGAGCCTTGTTTAAAAGCAAATTACTAGACTCTTCCATAAATGAAACTGTCTCAAATTCACTTAAATCTCTCTTACGCGTCACAATGTCTTTCATAAACTTAGCGTAAGTAGGTACCTGGGTAACAAGTTAGGTAAAAGAGACAGTTACCTAGAGGTTCTTCACAACGTCCACAAACTTACCGTACTGTCACTCGATCTTTGTCTCCTTCAGATGACCTGGGAAAAGCACTCTGGTAGCAATGAGTGGACCCGCGACTTTCTCTTTACCTTTATCAATGCGTGACGTCTCCACATCAGGGGAAGATGCTATGGTAGCAGAATTAGTTAGTAAAATAGGATCTCCGCCGCTTTTGGTACTCGATCGAGTACTTTTACCACTCGAACGACCATAATTTTCACTCGATCGAGTGATCTCCTTTTCTGGCTTACTCGATCGAGCATTTTTATCACTCGATCGAGTGATTTCTTCAGCAAAATTACTCGATCGAGTAAGAATAACACTCGATTGAGTAAGAATAACACTCGATCGACCATCTTCAATTTTTGCATTTCTCGATCGACCACAATTTTCACTCGATCGAGTGATGGGATGAAGTATTTCACTCGATCGAGTAGATTTTTCACTCGATCGAGTGTCTGGACCACACGCAGCAAGGATTTCATCCAAAAACTCATCAATATCATCCTCCGGGGTATCTTCAGCTATCAAGACCCCGTCTTCTGGTACTTTTGGCCCCTCATGAATAAGGCCAACTTGGAGATTCGTTGCATTGACTGGATCGCATGTCGGTAGAAGTTTGGCTTGGTCTTTCGCGAGTGTTAACTGCGCGACTTGTTCTCTCAATTCCTCTATGACAGTTTACTTCCTATTGCACTTCTCACCAAACTGTTGTGTTATGCTCAACATAAAGGATTTTAGATCGGCAATTTCCTCATTTGCAGAAGCAGAAACCGGTTGCGGCGCTGGCGTAGAAAGAGTAGAGACATTCTTTATTTTTTCATACAGTTGAGAAAAAGGAACTCCTTCCTTGTATTTCTGATAAGCAAGGACGCGCTCTATACTTGCCAGGCACCCAATAGGGTCATGCCCTTCCTTGCCACATCTACCACATAGCTCCACATGCTCAGTAATCGAACAAACCTGTGCACTCTCGCCTATAGCTTCTGTAATCTCCACATTACCTAGACTATTGCTAGGACCTTCCACTGCAGCTGCTGCCAACTCATTAACTTGCTCACTACCTCGGGGATTTCCATATTCAGAGACATGAATAGCCATCTCCTCAATGAGACGCCACCCTTGGTCATCTTCAACATTCTTCGTGAATCTCCCTTTAGCTACGCTGTCATGAATAGCTCTCTCGCTCCGATATATTCCGTTATAAAAATGAGTACAAAGGAACCAACGTTTGAACCCGTGATGAGGCACATAGCGAACAAGCTTCTTGAACCTAGTCCAAGCCCCATTCAAATCTTCAGTAGATAGCTGCTCAAAAGAACTAATCTGAGCTTTCAAGGTATTGGTGCGCTGCGGTGGTAAATATCGCCTGTAAAAGGCCAAAGCAAGGGAACTCCAATCGGTTACACCGCCTGCCTCCCTATCTAGATCTCTCAACCATTCCTGGGCATCATCAGCTAAAGAAAAGGGAAAGAGAGCTCCCTTAACTTTATCTTGTGTCACCCCAGCAGAAAGAGGAATGGTAGAGCAATACTCTGTAAACAACTCTATATGCCTGCATGGATCCTCTTCAGGTACCCCCTAAAGAGATTTCTCTCTACCAGCTGTATGTAAGATGGGTGGATTCCAAAGTTTCCCGGATTAGTAATGGGTAATAGGAAACCCTTTGGAAGCGAATCGACAATAGACTCTGAATGGCTGGCTAAATTAGGCATTCTGGCAAATAGACTTTACAAAGCAAACAAAAAAACCTGCAAAACTAATCAAAAAGTTTGCAGAAATGAGATCAGCCTCAAGGAATAAATTCCTTGAGACGAGAAACAAACTTAAATAAAGCAACAAAATTGCGCCACCTCCCCGGCAACGCCGCCAAAATTTGGCAGGACAGTCGTATACCTATCAAAAATAACCAACTGGATCTAACTAATATAGCTAAGGAAGTCGGGTCGGTCTCCCCAGGGAGATGGGAAGATGTCAGCTTTGTCTAAGTTCGTCTCGGTAACCAAATTGGGGGATTTTAATTGTATTGTTCTAAACTAATGAGAGTAAGAAAGAGAAATAAGCAAAGAAAAGGAATTAACCAGATTGAGAAAACATCTAAGACAGACAGTTCACCATAATCATTTGGTCAAGTAATCTAGGTCTCATGTCAATGCAAGTATGGTCTGAGGAGCAGTGAATATCTCCTTTCGGTCTCAATTCGCCCTAAAGCACAAATAGCTTAGCTTTCGCCCTAACTATAATGCTCTATTGTTCGCTACTAGTCTCACCTCTTCCAACCTTTTGGTCTAGGTCAAGGGTCACTATGATATAAATGCCTAATCGCGTCGACTCAATTAGACAGATACAGATAAATGCAGCAGTTAACAACAAAGACTACACCAGCATTAACCTAGTAATTCGATTACTATCCCTTCATAATTATAGATCCCCTTTAGTCTTAGCAAAAGGGAATTAGCTACGCATCATCATTGAATTAACAACAGCATATAGATAATTGAAACTAAACATAATAACAAGCTAATAAAGATTGAATCGAGTAGTGATGAAATAATAAGAGAAGAATAGCAACACAATAACAATAAATTATGATTAAGGAATTAAAGAAGAATAATAATACCAATAGTAAATCCAAATTTGAGTAGCAAGAGAGTAGAAGAAGAGCAAAAATCCAAGGAACAGTAGTCAAAGATAGAGTAAAAGTTAATGAGCGCCCCCGAGTTACGTTGTTCTTCCCTCTGTCATATACGAAAATCCTCTCTAAACCTAATCTATGGAGTAATTACAAAAGCCCATACGAAATTAGGCGGAAAAAAAGTCTATTACAGGATAAACTACTCGATCGAGTGGAAATAAACCACTCGATCAAGCAAACTAACATCAAACCCCTCGATCGAGTGGAAATAAACCACTCGATCGAGTACTCCTTGCAAAGTCTTCTCGATTGACTCCTCGAACTGCTCGATCGAGCAACCTTCAACATATAGAGCATTTGATCGACTAGAAAACTAGTCGATCGAGCTGTTTAAGCACGTTAGACATTGAAACACCTCCCGAAACCAGCTCATGCGTCTTCAAAGTGTTGGATTCCAAGCTCCGGCTCCTCGTTCTCCATAAATGCATGCAAATGGGACGAATTAAGGCTTGATTTAGCTCCTCTTTGGTTTATTCCTGCAAATTACATAAAACGAACCAAAGTAGAATATTCGGGGGTATTTGTAGCAAAATGCTACATAAATAGTACAGAAATGCGTGTAAAAATGAGGTAAAAACCATATATAAAATACACGCATCACCAGTAAAAGAGTATCACGAGTTATACAAAACAAAATCACACCTTACAATAAACAATATCACTGGTTGTACTAAACAATATCACGGGTTATACTATACAATATCACACCACTGAACCTAAAATATGCCAAACTACTTCTCGATTCTTGAATAGTTACAAAATGACTGAGATGGTGAGGCCAAGAGCCGATCATTTCAATCCTTTTGTTGTTATTTACAAGGAAAGAGGAATGTGCATTGGTTACCATCGTTTTAATACAGACGACAATTCTTGAATAGTTGCAAAATGACTGAGATGGTAAGTTAATGAAGACCCAATCCTTCCTAAAAAATGTTTGAGCCGGAAAAACTTCATGTTCGCTTATTCTTTTAGTTATTGTGGGATGGAACAAAAAAATGATTGTCTGATTCACATATTATTTGAACACGTCTATGCTTTTATGCTTACATAGATATAGGAGTTATTAATTTTTAAGTGTTTCTTGTTTTGCAGGACACAGATGTAGAAATGGTAGATGCTGAGAAATCAACTCCGACATGCCAGAAAATAGTATGTGGCGTAGTTTTAATAGACTCTTTTCCACTTTCACTATCTGGAGGTGTATTCGTGTTCTTGACATCGATTTTCAATATTTTGAAAGACTTTGTTTCATATTTTAACATGTTTTTTTTCAGAAAATAACTCCAGCAACTTTACCAGCTACTGGTTCGAAAACACTATTTATGGGGAACCTTTCTTTCGAGATTGAAGAGAAAGACGTGTATGTTTTCTGTTTTGCGGAAACTGGAAAACCATCTTTGTAGAGATTTATTGTAGCAGAGTTTCGCTCTTAACAATTTAATTATTATGTTAGGCGTAAATTCTTCCAAGATTGCGGTGAAATTGTAAACTACAATTTGAAAAAACTATAATTTGTTATTCAATTCGTGATATTATTGTGTACAGCGTGTGATATATAAGTGGACTTATGGGACTCAAAAATATAGGTGGACTCACCGGATCTTGCCTATATATACATATATATATATGTATATACATATATATATATATATATATATATATATATGTATATATATATATATATGTATATATATATATATATGTATATATATATATATACATATATATATATACATATATATATATATATATATATATATATATATGTATATATATATATATATATATATATATATATATATCTATACATATATATATATATACATATATATATATGTATATATATATATATACATATATATATATGTATATATATATATACATATATGTATATATATATATATATATATATATATATATATATATATATATATATATATATAACTGACTCTAGAGCCATGAAAGACGCTCTCTTTCTTTGAAATGTTCTCTAGGTTCTTCTTACTCATAGTCTTCATAAAATGAATTGTATCGAGTAACGTAAGAATATTTCATTACTTATTAAGTGATTACTAATAAAGTGATCCCAATGAGCCGCAGATAAATTATCTTAAAACTTGTCAGACTGTCTATAAGCAATAAAGTTTTACCAATCTTGCTGGTTGACATACCGATACTTCTTCGTTGGTGGTTTCTTGTTTATCTCCCCGGTCTTCTTGTTGAACAAGTGGTTATGAGAAACCTTTAACTTCCATGCTTTGAAGGATTCCCCTTTTTTTTAGGTAACCATTATGTTCTTGGAGGACAGTGTAAGCTGCCTGCATATATGGTGAGCATATTTGGTTAGTTTCGTCTAATAGCACATATCGAATACTAAGATAATTTCATCTTATTGCATTTATTATTGTATATACATACCTTTATTCTCCCCCATAGCTTTTCCTTCTGGTCTTTACATAACTGATCGATACGCGTCAAACCGAGAGGCACATACTCTCTTACACAACCACCAATCCAACTCGCGAATTTTGCAGCAAAGATATCATCTGGTAGCCCCGTTAATTTATCCCATTTAAGTTTATTAGGTATCCCTCTCTCTATTGCTTCTAGGGAAACCCTATAGCTCCTTGGCCCAGTATCCAATTCCAAATTACTCTCATCACCTGAATCTTCTTTGTTTAACTTTTTCCCATCTTTTCTTTTCCGCTTTCCACCCATATCTAAACCAGAAATTAATAAACAACTAATTTTAAGCATTAAGTGGACATAACAGGAGCACCGTCTCAAATAAATGATCATAACTATACCTAAAAATATAGGTGTTGTTTAACACACAATATACTTAAAAAAATAGGTGTTGTTTAACACACAATAAACCTAAGATATTTAGGGGATAATATCACAACTGAAAAAGAAAATAAAGACAATAAGTTAATGAGACGAAGGAGTAAGGTTTATTATTACTTCTTCAAAGAGGAGAAGCCGGCTGCGGTATGGCGATGACGGAGGGGACAGCAGAGGCCATAGGGAGGGCGACGGCGACGGAAAAGGAGAATACTAGTGGTTCTAGGGAAACTCAGTGTTCGAGGGTTTTAAGTGAGCGAGGAGAAGGTTTGCATGTGTGTTGGTCAAAAAATTATTTAATTGAAACTAATAAACACGGGTTAAGCGAAACCGTCTTCTGTAATTTGCAATATGACCACGGCTGAGTATAAACCAGTAATTGTGTTCATTATAATACATCAGTTGGTGTGTAACCGTTGTCATTTATCTTTCATTGTGTCAAGTTTTTCCCGCCAAAAAAAAAGCATCTTCCATATTTGGTACTCCGTATTAAGTTAATACAAATCGTCTTGATTGTGGGGAACATTATCTGTCACAGCTTATGAAGGGTCAAGTATCTCCCACTTGTGTAGATAAGACAAGTCTAGGGAATCACAAAGTGTTTGTCGTTACCTACTCAAGTGGATAGTATTTGACCCGTCACAAGCTTGTGACGGATATTGCTCCTCTCCCAATAAGGCAACTGGGATAGCAAGTGGGGGAAAATGGGAATTCAAGACTAAATTATACATAACCCAATGTAATTAATGCATATATTAAAAACTTCTTTCCTCAATTAGTTTCCTAAATACAACCCAATGAGCAATTAATAAACATACATTAATCAAATGACCCAAAATACACTACATCATGGACAATATCTCTTCCCATTAATGATGGTGTAGGAGTCTCTTTCAACTCTGGTCTTTTCCTCCAAATCCGACATCACTTTCGATAACCTAAACCACCATTGACGCCAAGCTTTTGTTGCTTCACTCACGGTAGATACATACCAATCGCATCTGGGTAATATATACCCCACCATCAAATACTCAGAATAACCAACTTCGAAAGCCGATGAATTCTCATCTGTACCTTCAAGAATTATATGTTTAGGGCGGAACTTAATGAAATGGAAAGGACACTGTTCCTTTAACCTTTCTCATAACGCATCCATTTTCTTCTCGCTTTCAAAATAGCTCGATTGACGACGCAATTCCCTTAATCTTTTATTTTCTACTTCTTCTGACAACTTACGATCCCTCTGCACCCATGGACTTACAATATTTGTACCTTGGTTAACGACCATAATTTTGGAACAAAATTAAAATTATAGAATCACCAACCAATAATGCAACGTTGATTCAAACCCACCAATAATGCAACATTGATTCAATAAAAAATGACTAAACAGTCCGTGCATTGGTCAAATCAAGAATAATGAGAAATATTAGCCACGGCTTAAAAAATCCCGTATGGTCAAACAATTAATTTTTTTTTAATATATTGAGTCGTATGGTCATATCTTACATGTATTTATTTTTTTAATACATTCAGTCGTATGGTCAAACAATTAATAAATGGTCCACGTTGAAGTTAGAACGACACGATTGACAACGGTTGCAGGTGAACCGTTGTTGATGAACCAACTGACAACGGTTGTAGGTGAACTGTTGTTGATGAGTATTATGAAGCAGCAATCTTGATCTTGATTACTAACTGATTTATGGAGTTCAAAAAATGGAAGCAAATCAAACAAGCATAACTCAACACCTTCAAAATGATCATTTCATTTAATTTTAAACCAAATACATTACAGCATTTATCAGAAATCAAAAGATGTATAATAAGCTGGAACAACCCTGGTTAGGAGTAAAAAGCGCTTCTCAACCTACCACCAATTACGCCACTCTTGTATACCGCTAACTTCCGGGTCATTGGCTTCACATTTTGCAATAACAGATTAAATATATGCAAGGACATGACTTCCATGTGGAGATAAGGTTGGAAGAGTACAACTCAACATATCTCTGGCTGCAGCCAAGTTGCGAGTAATAGGCCGACGAGGGTATGAAGATGATGATGATGATGAGGCTTGGTTGACAAGGCGGACTGCTTCAATCCTCTTAATCCAATAATTTCGTTGATGGTCAAGGGATGCTTTGATTAATGGGTGTTGATCGGCAGGAATCCCAGCGAGAACCTTCCCATCATCTGCAATCGTTTATGTAAGCCATTCTTCGTTGTTTATAAAATTAGGGTTCATTGCCATGTTGTTTCAAATTTGTGTAATGGGGATGAAATATTGTGATTTGATTAATGGATGCTAGTAAAGGATGCTTTAACATTTATAGTCACATTTATAATTTTTTTCAAACCGTTGGTAATTAATTCCTAAACATTAATTACCTAATTAATTTAATGTAAAAGTTGACTTATTAACAAATATTTTAAACCTACACAACTTGCATAAATAATTAGAAAATAAAATACAATACCATGCATATATTCAAGAAAAACACATACATAACAAGAAATTAAAAGACGCGCGGTTTTAACAACATTAATTAAAATAATAATAATTAATCAACATAATCATCTTGTAAATTCCCCTGCGATTGAGATAAATATTGTATTTCAATATGTGGATTATTAGGAGACAGTTGTTCCGCCTCCCATAAACGAGGCATAGTGTCAATATAGTGCCGATATGTTCTTAATAGATTAATGTCACAATCGGTTGCAATCCATAAATATTGTGCTTGTATCACATCATCCGTATAATAATTTTTCTTCCCAGCATCATGATCCTCGTATCTTGCCTGGAGTTTTCTCGCTTGACGAAAAGATTCCAGCTTCTTCTCAAAATCTTCAAACTCGATCATTACGTAACCAAGAAAACCATGAACTTTAGTCCAAACTAGGTGGACCTTTTTAACATTCGTATAACCACCTTGACGAAGCATATCTCTCATCCAAGTAAAACTTCTCGAAAAAGCCTTACCATTGTCATCATATTTGATTGGAAGGTTGTGTATATTATAGATAATAGGATGGACATAGCGGTGTTTGATTGTGATTAGGCGGGTGTAAAAGATGACGACGGCATGGTGATCGAAGTGTAATATTTTTAATTAAATTATAGGCTATGATTAATTGAATTTTGAATTAGTGAATATGGTTAATTGACCACATTATAAGTGATATTTATAGGAAGGGTTTTTCTAACCTATGCCCACTAGGCATAGGATAAGAAAACAAAAATGGAAAGAAATAAATGTATTTATTGTAAAGAAAAGTAAAAGTAATAGGATATTCCAATTTCCCATAAAAACATCAATTAATTCTTTCCATTTTTGTTTTCTTATCCTATGCCTAGTGGGCATAGGATAGAAAAACCGTTATAGGAAAATATGTATGCATGTGTGAATATAATAATGGACGGATAGTAATAATGGTCAAACAAAATAATGCATGCAACAGTTCATTATTTATCATACATGCATCGGTTGAATATTAAACATTAAAAAAAGTATCTAACGGTTATTATTAACCTGTAAATGATAAATGACAAGGGGTACAGAGGAATTGTTCTTTCATAATAGAAACTGATACCAGTTACAAGAAACCCGTAGCTATAACATAACAACGGGTACCAAAAATCGTTGTAGGTGTTAATTTAGTAACGGTTTTCGAAACACCGTTTTCTTATACTGGTAACGGTTGTCTAACAGCCGTTGATAAAGGTGATTCTATAACGAGTTTTTGGAAACCGTTAAACGTTTTTTAAAACGGTTTGTTAAACAACAGTTGTCATATTATAATAAGAACAGTTTTCGGCAGAAACCGTTATTCTTATTAGCGCGGTCTAGGTTTCCGCCAATATTTTGAAAATGGTAATCTAAGTGTCGTTATTAAATGCATTAAACCGTTGTGATACGTTCCTTATTGATGGTCAGATATGGCGTAGTGGTAGAAATAGAACGATTAAGTCCCTGCAACACAAAGAGAAAGTTTGGGAGTCCACCAGCTATCGGTGACTCACCTAAGTTAGTTCATATGTCGTCCCACTTACCGTCTTTAGTATATTACTGTAGCACTAGCAGTCACTCTATCAATATTCATTTCTAAACCTGCTACTCATATCAATCTAAGCATTCAACTCCCATACACCTTCACACATCCTTAGAAACAACTATACCATACAAGAAACTCAATGCAAATCACATATTCATCCAACCCTACAACTTTCCACATAGCGTTCACCCATATCCTTAACCACCCACGTAGAAACCAACCGAGACAATAGGCACTAAATTTGATATGAGGGTGCCTACTCTTCCAAAATCGGTCTCCTATTGTACTTATGCCGGGTTCATTTTATTAGACACACATAGGTTCATTTTGGTTCTGATGGTGAGTGAGTCAATGTTCACTCAATCAAACACCTTTATATTCTCAACAAACAACTAGTACGTGGTTAAGTCGAGGCCGATCCATGGGACAGTGTTCTTTGGGTTTTTAGCCTATCTATCTCAATTTATGCAAGTGACATGATTGGGTTTGAGTTGTAAACTACACTACTATAATGGAAATGTAAACAAATGGATAACAAGGCAAGTAAATAGAGATGTAAACAATCAATTAAAAGCATTAGGGTGTCATGGGATCATAGGGGAATCATGGTAAGATAACATAAATGAGTTACCTAGATGCAAGCAATTATTATTGTTGGAATCGAGTTAGCTTATGTCTTATAATTCCTAGGGAGACTAAGGTCATAGAGCCGAGTTGGTCACAACGTTACAACACCTACATCGAATTGGTTCTCCCTATTAAACTATATGCATGGTCTAACAAGCCTTGAGTTAGTTTATATCTTACACGTCTTGTTGAAAGGATAAGAGAATCGTGCTAGGTTATCAATCAAACATTTCATCAAACATAACATGTGCATAAGTTGAAAATACAATAAGCAAGCATTCATATGAACTCATTAAGCATAGATCTATCCCATAATTACTCCCCTAATCTCCCACTAACCTTAGCTAGAGGACTACTCACTACACATCATGGTTATTATGCCAGCAATGGTGTCAAACAACGCAACACAAGTGAACATGATGATTAAGCAAGACAATAAGCAAAGGATTAAGAAGTACATAAAGAGAGATTAAGAAAGTTACTAACTTGGAAAGTAAAGATGAACATAAATAAAGGAGAATTCATAAATAAAGATGGAGACTTGTCACTTAGTCTTCAAATACATACCCAAGAGATCCAAATGTAAATAACTTGAGATGAACAAAGGAAATGGAAGAACAATAGAAGAAACCCTTGATTAATGGTGGAGAGTTGTCAATTCCCCAATACAAACCCAAGAATTCTTCAAGTACAAGGCTAGATCTAAGATTGTTTTAGAAATAATTAAGGAAACATTAAAGTGCAATTTATGGAATGATTAAAGACTAATCTACTCCTAATCTAATATAAGAGGGCTTAATCTACTCTAAGGGAACTTAGCCTCCACTAAGAGGGCTTAATCCTCAACGTATTACAAAGAGGGTATATATAGTGGTACAAGGATTAGTTTAACTAAGGGCTTAAATGACGATTAGGCCCCTTAATTGAAGTCCAATGCCTTGCAAGTCCTGGAAAGGGGACGCACGAACTCCCTTCGAAGACAATCATCCGGTATTGAGGGACGCCCGGGCCAACATTGGGATGCTCGTCCTGAGCTGCTCTTCTTTTTCTCCTTGTTTGGCTACCCCATAATCCGTGGGGGTCCTTCAGGAGTCGTGGGGATCCTTTGTCATTGTCCAATTCCTTATTTTATTGACTTAGGCCTTTAATGTTAATCTCCTTCTTGATGCTTGGTCGTTAGATGTTATCCATTTAGCTCACTTTCACTCCATTTAGGCAAGGTTAGTGTTCCTCTCCTACAAAAGGGCACCAAACCTCATAGAATATGCATAAAAAGAAGCTAAAGACAAGAAACGACCCAAATACACACTAGAAAGCATAGGGACTAGGCTAGTTAGGGGACTAAATGTGCGTAAATAGGAGTCATATCAAATATCCCTAAATTGAACCTTTGCTCATTCCAAGTAAAGAGGTGACTAAAACCATGACCCTTATTTAAACTATTTGTAACACCCCCATCTACCAAGGAGCCTTAACAAGACCTTCCCCAGCAGATAAGGGTGCTACCGTCTCGGTTGCCAGAGGAATAGTAATAATCAAATGTCGATAAAAGAACAATTATGTTTATTTACAAGTTAATAACCAAAACAAAGAGATACAACTCGTGACATCTAACTTCTATGTGAAACTATATCTGCCGTGACTCGTGGTAGACTCGTCCCTCCAAGCACCCAGCTAAGATCCAGATATCAACCTGCTAAGATCGACTGCTCACCATAGTGGATCACGGCAGACACAACACAAGAAGAAAACACAGCAATACCACACAAGGTCAGTAACTGAAGGAACACACAAAGCCAGACACAACAAAAATACACACATCACTTTCTCCAATCACCCACACACCTCTGACTGCCCGAAGGTCCAGTCCTGCCAGATTACCAATCGCAACCAGTAATCCACGCCGCCAGTGAGGGACCGCAGCCGTACCCACCAAATCCCAGCTCATCAATCCCGAGCGAAAACCGATGTTCTTTAATGTGAACATCCCCTCCTGTGGCGGGTTCAACAGACGGTGAATCAAGGGCGTGAAGCCACTCCCACAAGTGACTCCACTCAGCCGAGGACGCGCCTCATGAACCAGAGACAAATAAACAACAACCAAATATAATCAATCCACACTACCAAACATAACACCAAATACAAACAAGCACTATAACCAACTCCCGTTACTTGATCGAGTATGTAACTTACTCGATAGAGCGGCCTCTACTCGATCGAGTGAATGAGCTACTCGATCGAGTAGCCTCCGCTAGATCGAGTTTCCAGAACTCAAAGGGTTACTACGTCACAATGTTAACTCATAAGGTTTCCGAAGGTCTAGACAGGTGTCTAAGGTCAGTCGACGATGGTCTATGGGTCCCTAAAAGGACGGTTATTACACTAATACTACTAACATATCTGTTGTTAGATAATTAGCGGGTCTCACTCCGCCCCTTCAACTCACAACAAAACATCTATGAGGTAATATGGCTTCTTACAAGGCAAGGTGAGGCTTACCAAAATGGCGATATATCCAAGAATTAAGCACACAAAACAAATAATGGATGCATCTAAAAAAGAATATCCACTTTTCTCAACTAAGTGGCGGAAGCACTAAAAGAGAAATAATCTAAGGGCACATACTCCGTCATAGATACTAGTTCTACAAACTACTAAGTCTAAAAGGATAGAAGTAAATTACCTCCTAGTAGTGTCGGACTAGGTTACGTTCGTCCATAATTACTAGATGCTTTCGCCAAGAGTAGGGTCCTTATGGCGTTAGAAACACTGTAGGATTGCGGAATTCCCCCTCTTGCCTAGACAAAAGGAAGGGTTGTCCCCTCTCCACCATGCAACAGAGATAGGACCATCAATGGATAAAAGGGTTTCGAAGTATATGAGTTTCGTGATAGTAGTTTGTATTTGGGTTGTTTTTCCCCCATTTTTGTGGCTTTTGACATTAAGAACATTTCTTTGCCATTTGTGATGATTTGGCATTTTTGACTTGGCAATTTTCAACCTTTGATTTTGCATTTTTGAACATTTTTTAGAGTAACCCCATTTGTAGCAAGGGTATTTCTATAAAAGCATAGGAGTCTATTTTTGCTCCTCATTTAATCGATGCAATTGCAAACATTTGACTTTGATTTTGGAACTTGAACTCAATTTGATAATTTTGTGCCCATTCCCTTTTGGTTACCAAAATGATAGATAGTAAAAATGAAATAACGTTTGCATGGCATTGAGGGTCACCTTGGAATAAGCAATAGCCAAGGAGTTATCACACCACAAGGCACTGTTGACTATGCTCTTGTGCATGGGTCGAATGATACTAGAATGACACTAAAAAAGGTGTTTCAAGACAATTTTAGTAAACAAAGTGTTAAGTAGAAAGAGTATCTACAATGGCCTATGCACACTTGTCAAATTTCTCAATTAGGCACTTTCACAAGCTTTTCTAAATGCAACTATATGCCATGATGCAACCTACATATGTATAAGTCTAAATGCACATGCTTCTACCAACTAGTATGCCATGTAATCTAGATGTAACTCCTAACAACACATAGGTACACAAACCGCAACAACAAAATACACCACATCCTCCTTCACATGTAAGCCCATCCACCTCATATGAGTAATGGAAAGAAATGGAAAGGAAATAGAGATTAGAGAGATCATACCAAGCGGTCTTCACATTCCCTTGATAATGCCTCAAATAAAGCGTCGTATCTTTGTGAGAAGAGAACAAAAACACAATTAAATACAATTCTGCACTTTAAAATTAATGAACATTTTTTTGGTTTTTTAAATTTTTATGGATTTTGTTTTTATGAAATTAAAGAACATATTTATGATATTTTTTCAAAAATTTTAAAATTTTTATGTATTTTGGAATATAAATTCCCATCCCCCACTTCATTTTGGACATTGTCCTCAATGTACATGTAGGAGTAGGAATAAAAAGGAAATACATGATTTTGAATTTTTAGATTTATGGAAATTAAAGTACAAATGGAAATGCATGCAATGATATGAAAGAATGCATGCTCTAAGTAAATGCAATTCTATATGACATATATAACAAATGAAAGCAATCTAAACTACACTAGATGATACATGTTTTTTTTTTAAATTGGAAGCTAATTTAAATTAGCTTAGGTCACCTATGGTCAAACCTCCCCAAACCAATTTAAGCACTATTTCTAGTGTAGAAAGGAATAGTTTTGGTCATTAGTGACTATTTATGAATGCAAGTTTAACTATATGCAACTAACTATATGAAACATGTGATATATATTACAATGCAAACTATACTATATGAACTAACTAATGCTAATGCAATATGGAATATTTTACAAATGCAAGTTTATTCTATAGGATCAACTAAAAGTCAAGCTAATCTAAAATGCAATGCAACTATACATGAGAGAGAGAGAGATAGAGAGAGAGAGAGAGAGAGAAGAGGTATCATACAATGAAGGTGCCATGGCTAAATGTCTCTAGCCATTGTACTCGTCATCATCATCGTCACGTCCTCCATGTCCGCTATGACCTCCTTGCTCCTCATAACCTCCTCCTTGGTTACGGTATCCCCTACCTTGGCCACCAAATTACCCTCCTTGGTTGCCATAATTAGGGAATAAGAGATGTGGTTGAGCCCATGATGGAAGAGGTCCTCTAGGATTGATTTACCCTTGTTGTGCCATGTTGTAGTAGGAGGGGTATTGGGCCAAGTAATTATCAACCAATCTATCATGTACTCCAAGGTCAACACATTGTATGAGTGTCATCAATTCACCCATGGACGGGGCACTTGGATCTTGGGGGTGAATTCTACGTGTGTGGTGGGCTAGGGTGCTATGGGCACGTAGGATGGTTGTTGGTATGGCGCATCACCCTATTCCGGCAATTGAAGAGGTTGGTGGGGCACTTCTTCTCGCGGTTGTGGGTGGTCTAAATCTCAATTGGTAAAAGGTAACTCGGCCTTTGTGAATATCGGCTCAAACGTGGTTCGGTGGGTGGTATATTCCACCCCAAGAGCACAAGTGGTGAGCATCCCCTAGTGTACAATTCTACACTCTCGGCCGCATTGTAAACACACCACCAGTGGTGGTAAAGATGGCATGTTCATCAATTGAAGTATTTCCCCGGAGTTTCGCATACGTTCCATCATAGTTGAACCCGGGGCAAAGTTCATTGGCCAAAATTGTTATTAGCCCTCCCATCACAAAGGTTTTTATTTGAGAGATACCTTTTGCAAAAACATTAAACCTTGTAAGCATCTCAATAGGCGTATTGAAGTTAAAGGGTCTTGTCCATTGCACATTCAAGTAAGACTCGAGAAAAGTCAAGTCAAGGAGGGTGCACTTGTCTTGCTTTACCCTTCTAAGAATAGTCCCGGCTATGAATCGTTCGCTAATTCGAATCACAGGGTGTTGAATAGCAAAAGTGTAGCATTGTTTGAAAGAACTAAATTCTCTCCCGGAAATGGCCCTCTAAAGGTTGGAAATATTAAGTTCGGGGAGGCTTGTCGGTATCGCTCTTTGGTACCTCAAGACCAATGATCTCCCCAAACCGTTCTAAGGTCATTCTATGAGACATATTGCAAAGGCGAAATTCCATACCGACTTCTCGTCTTCTTTTGGTAACAACACGGAGGCTACATAGAAATTCTAACGTTGAGGATTAGGTAGGTATCTTCATGAGCATAAAACATCCTTTCAAGACCCAAGCCATTGAAAAAAAACTCCGTTTGTTGCCTTATACCAAGTATTTGCAACACGTCAAGATCAATGAATTGGGTAGGTTCATAATTCTTACCTAGTAATTCCTCAAATTGTTGACGGTGTGTATCTTCGACGAATTGCACCTCCGGAAAATGCTCATGTTTTTCAACACCTGGTAATACCACATCTTATTGGGCCCTTGCCTCTCATGAGGCGGTTGAGGTAGTGCCCTTTTTGCGTTTGGATCCCAACTCGCCGGTCCTCTTGCTTTTGTTCCTTATAAAAATTCTTGCTTGAGGTGGTTGGTAGGAACTTTGATCAAAAGCCTTGGATTGATGTTTTTGTGATGGGGTTTTGCGTGGAGATTGTGGAAAGGGATGATGATGTTGTGGTTGTGTTAATGTTAAGATAAGGGAATAGGGATGGTGGGGGGCGGATTTAACAAAGAAGCAGGCTTGTTACGTACGGGGTGGGGGTGGGTTCGAGCAGGCTGATGTTCAGACCCATATTTTTCCCGTATGACCAGCGCGTCCTGGGTTCAGCTCGGGCATCCCTCTGTATGGGACAGGCGTCCTAGGATCAGGTCGCACGTCTTTTGAGTCAGGATATTTTCTCTTTGTTTTCTTTAAGGTATGGGTCGCGCGTCCCTCCTCGAAGGTCGGGCATCTTGCCTCTGTTTTTGTCGAAAATAAAGCTTAAGTTAAGCCTTTCCCTTGCTCCCTTTCTGATCCCTTCTTATCATCGTGCTCTTTCCTGAAAAATGGCTTAAAGAGTAGATAAGGACTCTCCCTCACAACTCTCATGTAAGGACTAAAGGGTACATGTAACATTATGAATCTAAAATGCAACTATCACTAACATGCAATGCAATATAATGCTTAGAAAACGTATATTACAAATGGTGGTTTGAGATACGAGTCCACCAAACTAAGTTAAAATGACAAATATCATTTTCCATGGAGGTTAATTCTCTCAGTAGGCGACCAAAAGCTTGTGAGTGGTCCTCAAGTAAGAATGAGTAGGTTTTCAACCATTTCAAAATAGAGTGGGGCCAATCCATGAAGGACTTATCTTTGAACTCCCTCCCCTTCTTCTTTGCATTGTCATGATGGCCGTCCCGGCTCTTGTAATTAACAAACTTGAGATTCTTGGTATGGGATGGTTTCCGTTTGCTCCTATTTCTTTCAAAGTTGACGACGAAAGTACTTGGACTAATCGATCCTTCAAGGATAGAAGGTGAATTCTCATAGCATTGATTATGGGGTAGCTTGGGATTTGGGATTGTGGGTGCCAAGTTTTCACAAATAGGCTCCATCTTCGTTTTATCCTTGAGCTTCTTCTCCAAGAAATTCTTATATGATGATTTGACTTTCATGAGAAGGTCTATAATATCATCTCCAACTATCATGGGTGCCATAGTGGGTGTGAGAAGGTCCTCATGGTTAATAAGGAAGAGATATTCTTCTTCTTCATTGAAGTAATCCTCAAACTTCTCAAGGATGGGTTCGTCAAGTGAGGAATCCCCACAACTCCATTCTTCATTTGAGTCCATCTTTCCCTCATCATCTTCTTACATAGATTCGTCATCATTACTTTTCTCATACAAATTAAAAATAGGGGCTTCACTCCTCTTCATTAACTCTTTCTCTATTACCTCAATGTCCACATCAAATGTCACACCCTCACACTCACAAAGGCTAAGAGTATTTGGTTTAATCAACCTCATATCTTCTTCATCAAGAACAACACTTTCATACTCACAGGAGCTCAAGAAAATTGGCTTTTCCAACTTCACATCTTCTACATCAAAGTTCATTTCCTCAAATTCACATTCATGGTCAATGCTCGAGAATTGGTGAGGAGTGGTTGCTTGGGTTGCCGTCATTTGGGCAAGCCGAATTGCTAACTCCTCACCATAGGTAGCAATGCTTTGAAGAACATTGTTCCTGTTTTAGCTCTCTTCTAATACTTGTGTGAAGAAATTTTGTTGGTCTCCCATAATTTGCAGAACCACATTTTGAATGTCAAAGTTATGTTCATTTTCTTGTCGTGGGTGGGTGTAAAAGTGGTTATATTGTGGCATTTGGAATTGGTTGTAAAGTGGGTTTTGGGAGGGTGATTGTTGTGGATATTGGATGCGGGGGCTTTGGTAAGAAAAGTTGGGATAGTAGTTAGGACTTTCATTGTATAAGTTGTAAGGTAGGTTTGTGTTGACTTGCTCCTCAAACTCCCCATATCCATAGTCATACTCAAAAGATCACCCACATACTTCATGTGTGAAGTCTTGAGCCATCATCATAGCTAAGACAAGGAAACAACTACAACCAAGGAAACTACACAAAAATGGTGAGAATGACCTTGAGGAACATGTTCCTCAAGGTTAAAGCTAAATTAAAATAGACAAACAAACAAGAACTTAATCACAAAACACCGTCCCTGGCAACGGCGCCATTTTTTATGGTGAGCGAGTCGTTGTTCACTCAATCAAACACATTTATATTCTCAACAAACAACTAGCAAGTGGTTAAGTCGAGGTCGATCCACGGGACGGTATGCTTTGGGTTCTTAGCCTATCTATCTCAATTTATACAAGTGTCACGATTGAGTTTGATTTGTAAACTACACTACTATAATGGAAATGTAAACAAATGCATAACAAGGGAAGTAAACAGAGATCTAAACAATCAATTAAAAGCATTAGGGTGTCATGGGATCATAGGGGAATCATGGTAAGATAGCATTAATGAGTTACATAGATGCAAGCAATTATTATTGTTGGAATCGAGTTAGCTTATGTCTTACAATTCCTAGGGAGACTTAGGCCTCGGAGCCGAGTTGGTCATAACTTTACAATACCTACATCAAATTAGTTCTCCCTATTCAACTATATGCATGGTCTAACAAGCCTTGAGTTAGTTTATATCCTACAAGTCTTGTTGAAAGGATAAGAGAATCATGCTAGGTTGTCAATCAAGTATTTCATCAAATAAACATAACATGTGCATAAGTTGAAAATACAATAAGCAAGCATTCATATGAACTTATTAAGCATAGATCTATCCCATAATTACTCCCCTAATCCCCCCACTAACCCTAGCTAGAGGACTACTCACTACACATCATGATTATTATGCTAGCAATGGTGTCAAACATCACGACACAAGTGAACATGATGATTAAGCAAGATAATAAGCAAAGGATTAAGAAGTAAATAAAGAGAGATCCTTGAATAAAGATGGAGAATTGTCACTTAATCTTCAAATACATACCCAAGAGATCCAAATGTAAATAACTTGAGATGAACAAAGGAAATGGAAGAACAATAGAAGAAACCCTTGATTAATGGTGGAGAGTTGTCAATTCCCCAATACAAACCCAAGAATTCTTCAAGTACAAGGCTAGATCTAATATTGTTTTAAAAATAATTAAGGAAAGATTAAAGTATCATTTATGGAATGATTAAAGACTAATCTACTTCTAATCTAATCTAAGAAGGCTTAATCTACTCTAAGGGAACTTAGCCCCCACTAAGAGGGCTTAATCCTCAACTTATTACAAAGCGGGTATATATAGTGGTACAAGGATTAGGTTAACTAAGGGCTTAAATGACTATTAGACCCCTTAATTGAAGTCCAATGCCTTGCAAGTCCTGGAAAGAGACGCACGAACTCCCTTCGAAGACAATCATCTTGTATTTAGGGACACCCGTCGTGGTTCAAGGATGCCCGTCCTGAGCTTGGGGACGCCTGGGCCAGCTTTGGGACGCTTGTCCTGAGCTGATCTTCTTCTTCTCCTTGTTTGGCTTCCCTCTAATCCGTGGGGGTCCTTCAGGGGTCGTGTGTATCCTTTGACATTGCCCAATTCCTTGTTTTATTGACTTAGGCCTTTAGTGTTAGTCTCCTATTCGATACTTGGTCGTTGGATGTTATCCATTTAGCTTCGTTTTACTCCGTTTAGGCAAGGTTAGTGCTCCTCTCCTACAAAAGGGCACCAAACCTCATAGACTATGCATAAAAAGAAGCTAAAGACAAGAAACGACCCAAATACACACTAGAAAGCATAAGAACTAGGCTAGTTAGGAGACTAAATGTGCGTAAATAGGAGTTATAACAGGTTCGTTGGTTTAGGTTCCAAAATCATCGCTCTGATACCACTTTGTAACACTCCCTTCTTACCCGGCCAAGGTAATTGGAGATGTAACCATCTCGGTTTCCCGAGGCGGTGAAATCGGAGTTGCAATTAAGAACAATTAATATAATTAAAGTACTTAGTGGATTACATAACCATAAATGAAATAAATAATACAACTCATGACTACTATACTCTTCTACTGAAATGACACTCAGCTCCAAGTCCAAGGCTCATCCCGTCTCCCACGTGACACCAACTCTACATGTACTCAACCTGCTTCCCATATGATCGAAAATATCATATGGATCGACACAGGCCACCTCGAAAATAGGTGACAATTATACAGACACACAATACGTTAGTTTCAATAATTTAATATAAGACACAATGATAAATAGATACGTAACATGCCAATGATATGAACGAGATACTATCAAACAACCACCACGCTGGTACCGGGATACACACAGACGTACCCATAACCAACATGGTACCGGGACACGCCCAGACATACCGACAACCACACTGGTACCAGGACATGCCTAGACGTACCGGATCCGGAAGCCAGCCGAGTCCCCTGCCAGACATCGTGCCTCAACCACACGCGTCCCTACAAACTCAAGCCATTAATTTGCACATCCCTCTTGGAGTGGGAAGCTTCAAGAGGTGACTCAAGCGCAAGACGGTCTCCCAACCATCTTACGTCTCCTTAACAATAAGAATCACTACCAAAAATTATAAACCATAACAAATATCGTTAAATACATCACAATATGACAATATGCTCGTCTCATAATGATTATGCATAACTCTTAACAATTTACCTTTTTCTCATACATCATGAATACCAATTACCCACAGGATATAATACAATCCCAACAACATAAAAGTCTCACCAAAATCTTCAACATTTCCACATGGTACAAATTCGACTCATAATATGCAAATGATGAAAAAGACATGAAATATGCACACACATTATTGAAACCGAGTAGGATTAACCTACCTTTTAGCTTTCGTCATGAGCTACTCGAATCCCCTACGATTCCGTCTCTCAAGACCGTCATAATCCTATATAAATCATGTAATAAAATCACAAATACTGCTATTATATAATACAAACCCCCTTAGTATACTCACTAATTACCCGTAATACACACATTAACTACTAAATAATTACATAATTAAAGACCCCCAAAAGTTAGGGTTTACTACAAAATAAGAAACAATATATCTTGACTTAGAATGGTGGGAAGGATGAGAATAAGGTGAAAAATCCCCTAGAACAAGCTTGAATCCATGGAAGAAGGTGTTTGTTGTGTTTTAGAGAGAAGGGGGAGAGTTTAGTGTAAGAAGGAAGAAGGAGGAAATGATTTGGATAAGATAAGGTGTAATCCCGAATTTGGTGTTTATCGGGTACTGCACAGTAGCATTCGGTCGAGTGCCGAGTCCACTTTGTCGAGTGCCACGCACTCGGTCGAGTGTTCATCCACTCGACCGAGTGTCAACCACTCAATTAAGTTAAACACTCGCTCGGTCCACTGCAGCACCACTAGGTATATTCTAGGTCACACTCGGTCTAGTGTACGGTCATACTCTCACACTCGATTGCATCTCATCTCATCCGATGGTCCTCTCACGCATTCCAAAGTACATAAGTGGGTCCCAAAAGGTACGGGTATTACACAATTAATGGGCCATTTCTTCGTCTTAGCCCTCTAATTAACCTTAATCTTGTAACCCCTATAAATACCTTATTTGTAATAATTTTAGGATTATGCCTCCCTAGATATAGGATTAGCCTCTCTCTAGATTAGATTATCTTTCTCCAATTAATGTAATCTTTCCTTAATTACTCTTCAATTACTTTTAGATCTAGCATTGTCGTTCTTGGATTTCTTTGGGTTTTGTATTGAAAAATAGTGACAAGTCTTCATCTTTATTCAAGATTTCCTTCCTTTTATTGTTCAATTATTTGGTATTGCTTCTTAATCTCCCTTTAATTTCTTCTTCACCTTTTATTAAGTTGTTCATTACTTGTTTTCTCATCATGCTTAGTTTAGATTGTTTGTTTGTTGTTGTTTACATCCTTCTTGCTATGATTAGTGAGTAGTGATCTTTCTAGGGTTAGTGGGGGATTAAGGGAATGATTAAAGGGTGAATATGAGTCTTTCAAAATGGATTGGTTCCAACTAGTGCACATGTTATGTTTGATGAAATGCTTGATTGACAGCCTTGCATGAATCTCTACCTATTCAACTTATCCTATAAGATCGAAAGCCTTATGAGTAGTTAGACCTTGCATGAGGTTGGTGGGGAGACCGGGTGTACGCGAGAGCTAACCTGAATCAACCTAGGTGGGTTCGTAACATCGAGAGGCTCAGTCGTAATCCGACTACAACCTTGACTCAATTTAGACTCACATGTGTAAACTCTTTTGATTACCTCTATGAACCCATGACACCCTAGTGTTTTTAATCAATTGTTTACATTTTCGTTTTTATTGTTTAATTTCATTAGCTTAGTTTAAAACCCCATATAATTATGACACTTGTATAAATTAAGATAGATAGACTTAGTACCCAAAGCACACCATCCGTGGATCGACCTCGACTTAACCACTTGTTTCTTAGACAGAGGGGCGGACGTTTGTAATTTTATGGCAGTAGGGTTGCTTGGCGATGGAGTTTGGGTATTGCGAGTTTGAGTAGGATATCTCACAAATACTATTATACCTCCAGTTGTATAATAAGCATTGTACAACCAATGTACATTTATCCGAGCTTATGTGTAATTTTTATGAGCTTTTCAAAGTTTATTTTTTTATGTTTAACTGTGTGAATTCAAAAACTTTACAGTATAGCTCAGATTTTTTAATACAAAACTCGAAAACCATAATACAGACCACTAATTTTAAACCATCATAAGTTATATTACAACTAGGGGTATAATCTATTATTTGAGGATATCTAACTATGATATTGGACAAAGTATTTGGTAAAGTAAATGATCCATATTATTTTGGGCTAACCCATTTTGTCACGTAATAGAGCCAAAGAGGGTGATGGCATGTTGCAAATTTCACAAATTCTCATTTGTGATGGATACTATCCGTCACAAGCTTGTGACGGGTTGAATAAAACTCACATGGGTAGATAAAGACAAATGATTTGTGATTTTCTAGGTACTCTATTTTTGTCTTATCTATCTGTGGGTGATATTTGACCTGTTTATTATTTTGAGAGCCAAGCATTTAGTTCATAATTTTTCAAATTAGAGACTGATATAATGAAATAGATTGGGCTTATCTAGACCTATCAAACATGTCAGGCGGACGAGTTACTGATAGGATGCAATCTAATCAAAGCCTAGACACAAATGAATGTAGTAATAAGGGTTGAACACAAGGAGACGGGAGTTGCTAAACAAGTTGTTATGGGGTGAATTCTATCAAGGCCGGTTATCGATTGGTTTGGTTGGGTTTACGAAACAATAATAGTAAAGGAAGAGTCTAGGGAGGTCGGGTCACACATGCAAATTATTTAAATACTCAAGTTAAACATAGGACTTAATAATATCGTTAATTGTTTAGGCTTAAAGACAACCACCTCTCGGCCTTATTGTCAACCATAGAACGGGTCCTAATGAGTTCTCGCTATGGCTAGGTCGTCTTCTAAAACATGATTAAACTAATTCAATTTCCTGCCTCTCGACTTACAAAAGTGAATTAACAAATTTAATCTAAGATAGTGGCCAACAATCAAAGACTAACAAAACAATGCAAACATGTAATAGAAACTTTTAATCGATATAATGACATCCCAATTCAACAATTGCAAAAACTATTTATGCATGGCCTCCGTTAATCCCTAGACTAGTATACTACTCTTGCATAATGATAACTAATCTAATGACAAATGATAAAGTAAACATGATAATTAGTAAATGGAAATGACAAAGGAATAACAAAATAATACTAGAAATGAGATTACCTTTATAATGGAAATAGAACTAGAATATAGAACAAATACTTGAAATGGAAATTGTAAATGAACTTGAAATGCTTAAAGGAAATTGTTTATAATATAAAGGAAATGCTTAAGGGAAATCTAATCTAACCTAAACTAAGAACTCAAATAAGAGTACGAAAGAGGTGTAGAAGGTGTCTATGAAGTTTCGGATCAACACCTTTTATATAGGACCATAAGACGAAACGTAAATAATCAATGAGGGGCTAACCCCGATCGGGGACACCACACCCCGATCGGGGTCGTGGTAATTTATGCACTTTCTTATAATTCTGTCTTTAATTTCATGAGGAATCCAATGTTGCATGTTAATGCTTCATAATTTCTCCGGTTGAATGCACAATTTAGAATCCTAAACTTGCATGGACTGTGAACCCCCGCTATAACGCGGAAAATATAACTTATAAATTCAAGCGGAAATTAGGAATTTTTTTGAAACTTTTAAAGTTTAAAGCGCGGGTTCATTAAAACCTAAAACATAACTAGAGAATGCGGAAATAAATATTTAAATTATACAAACGTGGTAGTCAAGGTGAGGGAAAATATATCCCTCGAATGACAAATGATAAAAGGTGAGTCTAAGCAATTCTACTAAACCGACTACTAGTCCAAGGTGCTCGCTAGCTCACACCTCTAAACCCCACAAACGCATCTTCACAAACCTGTCATTCATGTAAACATGAAAGTCACAGTCAGTAGGGCATAACTCAGGGTTCTCCCAGCCACATTATGTCAAAACGAACATAATAAAGAACATGAACAAATAATCATATTAGATAAGTTATGAGTGAATCGACTTATAACTAAACATGGGATCATACGTGTTTAAACTAACAAGGATAAAAGAAATGATGGAATAAACAAATAAGTAAGGCATAAGCAATAATAAAATAAATGGAGAAGAAAGACAAGGAAATAGACAAGACCACTTAGCCACGAGCAAGTATTTCAAGGAGATATGACCAAAGTAACCATCCAAATAATGCAAGACATTTACTACTCTTAGCCTATAATTTCCACGGGTAGGACTACGATAATGATATGGTCCTAGTCTAAATCTGCAGATTCTCGGGTGTACATCCCGATTCGACGTGCGCCAGCACAGCACGCACCCAAGACTCGACCACTCATGGAGACCGAGTACCCCAATCGCCAGAACAGCATGAAAGTGGCGGAAAGACTAAGATAAGCCTCACTTGCCAGCACAACACAAGTGGCCCAAAACCACACTTGCCAGAACAGCACAAGTAGGCTAAACCCGTACTTGCCAGAACAGCACAAGTAGGGCGTAAATGCATGTTAAGCACATACGATGGTATTGTGGCATTTCTACAAGAATACGACTCACAAGTGTAAGACCAACACAAAGTGTAGACGGAGTATCCGACTCAGAGGCTACCTTGAAAGCATGTCCGAGATACCACACACAAGACTATATCCTAGACTCCAACCTCCTGGTAGGACGACAATCATATCGCAACTATAGGACTTATAGCTCACCTCTAGTATGCGATAGGACCAAGACTCAGAGACGGAATTATTAACATCACATTCATACTTATGGCTTGCGTCTCACCATAAGTACGGATGGGAACATCAATCCCGACGATCATATCGTAACTAGAGGGCCTATGGCTCACCCCTAGTGTCCGATAGGACCAAGACTCACACAACCGAACAATACTAGACATTATTAAGAATACGACTCACTACAAGTAACTATTTATAATAAATATCTCATACTTGCATTATATTAATAAATATTTCATTTTATAATTTAACATGTCGGTTAAATATAATATAATAAGCGATAATGACTAATTTTCGTTATGTGAAATCTATAGGATAAATGTGACCAACTCAAGCGACTCATTATGAGCCCATCAAACAAGTCATAAAAACCCAATACTTGAAGTCACGGGAAATCCATCAAGTTAGTCATGCAAAGTCCAACCATGTAATCATGGAAGTCCAACATTTAAAACATAACAAGCTCAAAAGAAAGAAGTATGTAAATTCCCCATATAAATTATAGTGAACCCAATCTATAAAATATAATGAGCGGTAATAAATAAACGTTTCATTTCTCATTTACATATTACTTGAACAAAGTATAAATAACCGATAAAAAATGAATTAATTAATACGGAACACGAGGCAAAACGTAAACAAACCAAAATCCGAACCATCCATAAGCATATACGAGTCAACAAGGGAAAACTTTGGTCATAATATGAATAAAAAGCATAAACAACCATCATACACAAAGGATATATATATATATATATATATATATATATATATATATATATATATATATATATATATATATATATATATATATATATATATATTCATAGAACTTGAAACGGTAAAACAGGCGCCATTTACTCATACGGACTCCGAATCGAGTGATTCAAGTGGCTAAACCACCTAATTTTTCGACGCCGGTCCATCTGTCATATTTTCAGTGGCATTTGAAGTTGAACCGGTCAGATACGATGGGTTCCAGGCTAACACGGGTCACCTAAAATTGTCTCAAAAATGCAACTTTAGCAAGCTAAATGGAACCGTCTCAAAACTGAAACTTAAAGCAAGTAATGATACTAGTGACATAAAACAACAACCACATCTAATTACCCGTCTCATAAGAAAGCCAAAGATACCATCTTTACTCAATTTAAGCAAGTAAAACCTTGTATAAATCCATCTTAAACAACTACACATATAATCTCATAAGAATCACAATTATTAGCTTATAACAACAAAACATAACATATAAACATAAAAATGATATAATACCGAGTAACCCATCATCGTTACCTCATTATTTCTTCAAAATGCAAGATTCCGACTCAAAACCATGCCGGTTGCCCAAAAGGAAGCTCAAGATCCGAGTTCCCAAGTAAGACCTCGAAAATCATGCCACAAAAGTCACGGCTAGCAGCAAGGGTGAGGGAAAGTCAAGATCTTTCTTACCTAGGAAGATGGAGGGCAAGGAGAGGAAGAGATAGGCGCAAAAATCGTTGAAAATCGATATGAAACGAAGGTTTTATGGCCATTTTAGTGAAAGAGGTGGAAGTTGTGTAACAATGGTGTTGTAGTGTGTTTGTTGCTGAAAAATGAATTGTGGAGGGAGAAGATAGGGTTTAATCTCATATATGGGTGGAGGGAAAAGAGTAGGATGAAGGCCCAAAGTTATCTTAGGCTCAAACTATCATTTTAAGTCGATTTTACCCTAAAATACAACCCGGACCTACTACAAACTTAAGACGGATATTTTTTTTTTATCAACATTAATATTATTTTACATGTAAAGCCGCATTTTTATAAAAATGGTTTTAAAATACAAATAAAATAATAAAATGGCTAATTAAATTATTAATGTCAACACAGAAAGTTCGCGGGTGTTACAATCATCCCACCTTTTAAATAGTTTCGTCCTCGAAACATGAAAGTTGGAAAAGTAAGACCGCAACGTTGTAGTCAGATATTTCAAAGTCGACCATCCAAAACATTTACAAGATTTTATGCCATAAAAATTTAGTGTTTCTTAAAAAGGTCTCATAAAGAATTTTCAAAAAGCCCAAGTTTCTCGTCAAAGGAACGGGAGAGTTCTCGTTGCGCATTCAAGAACATCATAATTCCAAATCGAAGACAAGGTAAAAGACAAAATCGTACGTTGATAAGCATAGAACCCGTTATTAGACGTCTCTAACAACAAGTCCTAATATCCGATCAAACGTTAAAATAAATTAAAAAGATAATCCACTTCAAAGTTTCTAATGACGTGACAAATTAAAAGCGAACTTTCGTTTCCAAACCCTTAAAATGAGTAATGTTTTGCAATAGTAATGTGAGATTTAAACAGGGAATTTCAAACGGGTAACTTAAAACGGGTTGAAGTTGCACAAGATGGAAAACAAGTTAGGCATCATAATCATTAAGTACGATAACGAGGTTCAAACCCAACAGACCAAAAGACTAAGTCGAACTTCTACGGGTAAGAATCTGAGGAAAAAGTCAACGAGGAGGATAAAGGGTATAGCGTTTCATGAGTCACTAGCTTCAAGTCCAAACGAGAAGCACAGGGAAAAGCGTAAGAGGGGGCACGAACTGTAAGGCTTACGGTCAAGGCAGAGAAGAAAATTATGGAGCTTAGAACTACCATAAACACTTTAGAAAAAGTTGCACCCTCATCCAAAATTGTCAAGTCAACAAGTCTCTCCATTATTTCTCCCACAACGGATTCCCAAAGGCAAAATTACACTTAATTGAAACATCAATTCATTACCTCAAATACTCCAACAACTTCAAAGTTTCAAAACCACAGGAACATTAAAGACTTCTCTATACTAAATTTCTCTCAACTCAAAACTCCTAGGAACCAATTCAACAAATTTCAAGTCTTATCCTCAAACTATTTATGGTTATCAACATTCCCCAAAGTGTTTCTTTCAAATTCCACATCTTAGGACATTACTTACCATCAAGCTCTCAAGAATTCAAGGCTTTAGTTGTAACAACACTTCATCATCACTTCATATCTCTACTCTAATACCACAAGGTGAAACCATATTCACCACTTAACAATTGGTGTCAACTATACCATTACCTCTTATGACTTCCAAAACAAGCGCTAAGACTCTCCAATAATGCAACTTAGTCTCACTCTCATCTCATACCTTGAGTAGTATTCAAATTTACTCACTTACACCGACTAATAATCCAACAACTTCTCTAAGTCGCTAGAAGAGGCTCTACGGTACTCAATTAAGGTGGCTCATGCTCATGAAAGTCCTTCATAATATAAACGGTTTATAGTTTTGTTTACAAGTAGTATAGTATAGTCATTTCCCAATAATGGTATCAACAAAAGTTTTAGCAATAAAATTTCATTCATATTATTTGTATTATAATCAAAATATTATAATTTAGAGGTAATTGGAAATTATACAACTTGATAAAAAGATTTATTTTGATGAAAACGGAAACTTTAATGGAAAGATAAAATATACCAAAATACATTATAATTACCAATTTCTTATAGAGTTAACACACTTAAGTGTCAATAATTTTCTTATTTAAAAAGATGTAATTTTGTTGGGAAAACTTAGTTTGCTAGTCTATTATTTTAGAAGATAGGGAATTACTCACAAGGCAGTTCTCTCCCAATTACACTCTCAAATCCATGTATGTTCCATAACGTCAACCACAACTTCAAAGCTCTAGTCTCACATATAACTAAAACTTTACGCAATCGATTGTTTAGTTAAATCACACTTATTTCAAATTAAGCATCTAAACTCTAAAATACCCAAGTACGCCAACTCACCTTCCAAGAAGTTAACCGCTCATCACAGAGGTTGGGGTTCAAAACAAAACGCTTTCCTCAAAATAAAACTCGGCCAAGGTGAGCATCTCACAAAGGAAAAAGGGAAGTGCCTTCAAAAGGGTATTATAAGACGGGGAGATACAAATGATAAGTTGGAAGGAAAGATACAAGAGTCATTAACAAGGGGCGAGAGTCGAGGTAAGGCCAACAACGATGCCAAATATAGAGTTTTATAGGTTACCATCATCAAATTTAAAGAAGGAGCACGACGAAGTGAGGAAGAGAGGTATGAACGGTAACGCCTATGGACAAAGAAAAAGGGAAATTAGAGAACAAGGAAACGTCGGATGCTCAAAACTCAAATAACAACATCATCCTAAACGGTTCCTAAAACTTCCTAATAAAATCAATCTTACAACCACATTACCTACAAGGATTTCTCAAGATAACTTACGCTACTTTACATCTAAGCTAATCTATGAAACAAAGTACTTCACCACACTTGTGATTCAACAATTCCCAATCACTAAACATTCACAACGACTTCCATAAAACAAGGTCAAATCTATTAACAAGGCTATACTCATACCCGACAAACGTCAAAAGGAAACAACAATCTATGTATGGCTATCAACATCCTAAAGGTATCTCTTTCCAAACTCAAATCATAAACATTACTCATGTTTACTCCTAAGGTAAAAACGCTCAACCTACTAAGCTTTAAAATCTCAAACATAAACAACAAAGCCAAGTTCTATAACCTTAGTATCATAGGCAACTCGCACTTAACACACAGAATCCACCAATCAATTAAACTCACTTTATCAAGGAACTAGGTATAAGAATCACTAAGTATGTCTCATCACACTACCTAAGTCCTTCTAAAATCACAACCCCTAAACCAAGGTTATGGGTCAAATACAAACAAACTCCATAAAGCCAAAGTATCCAACCAGAATTAACATCCCACAAAAGAAAGAGAACTATCTAAAAGGCGTCAAGGGAGGACAAGCAAGGAACAAATGACAAGTTAGGAGGGTACAAGAGTAGCTTCCAAGGGGAAAAAAAAGAGTTTAGAGGAAAGATAGGCACCAAGAGGTAAAGAATAAGGCAAGGAACACAAAGAAGGAGGAATATCTTCGAGGAACAAGAAGCATTCTTCAAAGGCTGAACAAACCTTCAGTTTCCGGCACTAGGCACCAAGACTTGATCTCCACATAGGTAAGTTCACGGTCATTGATAAAAGGGCACAACAATTAGTAAATGACAATGAACAAACATGTTAGAACCTAACAAAGAGCAAACACACTACAGACTACCAACTTTGGTCCTTAAGTCTACCCATCTCTCATTCATTATTCAAGGTCAAATTCAAGTTTAAATTTGGGGTACACGTGTGTGCGTCGGGAGCAACAAAGGCTCTGATACCAACTGTGAACCCCCGCTATAACGCGGAAAATATAACTTATAAATTCAAGCGGAAATTAGGACTTTTTTTGAAACTTTTAAAGTTTAAAGAGCGGGTTCATTAAAACCTAAAACATAACTAGAGAATGCGGAAATAAATATTTAAATTATACAATTGTGGTAGTCAAGGTGAGGGAAAATATATCCCTCGAATGACAAATGATAAAAGGTGAGTCTAAGCAATTTTACTAAACCGATTAGTAGTCCAAGGTGCTCGCTAGCTCACATGTCTAAACCCCACAAATGAATCTTCACAAACCTGTCATTCATGTAAACATGAAAGTCACAGTCAGTGGGGAGTAACTCAGGGTTCTTCCAGCCACATTATGTCAAAACAAACATAACAAAGAACATGAACAAATAATCATATTAGATAAGTTATGAGTGAATTGACTTATAACTAAACATGGGATCATACGTGTTTAAACCAACAAGGTTAAAAGAAAGGATGGAATAAACAAGTAAATAAGGCATAAGCAACAATAAAATAAATGGAGAAGAAAGACAAGGAAACAGACACGACCACTTAGCCACGAGCACGTATTTCAAGGAGATATGACCAAAGTAACCATCCAAATAATGCAAGACATTTACTACTCTTAGACTATAATTTCCCCGGGTAGGACTACGATAATGATACGGTCCTAGTCTAAATCTGCAGATTCTCGGGTGTACATCCCGATACGACGTGCGCTAGCATAGCACGCACCCAAGACTCGACTACTCATGGAGACCGAGTACCCCAATCGCCAGAACAGCACGAAAGTGGCGGAAAGACTAAGATAAGACTCACTTGCCAGCACAGCACAAGTGGCCCAAAACCACACTTGCCAGGACAGCACAAGTAGGCCAAACCCGTACTTGCCAGAACAGCACAAGTAGGGCGTAAATGCATGTCAAGCACATATGATGGTATTATGGCATTTCTACAAGAATATGACTCACAAGTGTAAGACCAACACAAAGTGTAGACGGAGTATCCGACTTAGAGGCTACCTTGAAAGCATATCCGAGATACCACACACAAGACTACATCCTAGACTCCAACCTCTTGGTAGGACGACGATCATATCGCAACTAGAGGGCTTATAGCTCACCTCTAGTATCCGATAGGACCAAGACTCAGAGACGGGATAAATAACGTCACATTTATACTTATGGCTTGCGTCTCACCATAAGTATGGATGGGAACATCAATCCCGACGATCATATCGTAACTAGAGGGCCTGTGGCTCACCCCTAGTGTCCGATAGGACCAAGACTCAAACAACCGAACAATAATAGACATTATTAAGAATACGACTCACTACAAGTAACTATTTATAATAAACATCTCATACTTGCATTATGTTAATAAATATTCCATTTTATAATTTAACATGCCGGTTAATACAATATAATAAGCGATAATGACTAATTTACGTTATGTGAAATTTACAGGATAAATGTGACCAACTCAAGCGACTCATTTATGAACCCATCAAACAAGTCATAAGAACCCAATACTTGAAGTCACGGGAAATCCATCAAGTTAGTCATGCAAAGTCCAACCATGTAATCATGGAAGTCCAACATTTAAAACATAACAAGCTCAAAAGAAGGAAGTATGCAAATTCCCCATATAAATTATAGTGAACCCAATCTATAAAATATAATGAGCGGTAATGAATAAACGTTTCATTTCTCATTTACATGTTACTTGAACAAAGCCTAAATAACCGATAACAAATGAATTAATTAATACGGAACACGAGGCAAAACGTAAACAAACCAAAATCCGAACCACCCATAAGCATATACGAGTCAACAAGGGAAAACTTTGGTCATGATATGAATAAAAAGCATAAACAACCATCATACACAAAGGATATATATATATTTATAGAACTTGAAACAGTAAAACGGGTGCCATTTACTCATACGGACTCCGAATCGAGTGATTCAAGTGGCTAAACCACCTAATTTTTCGACGCCGGTCCATCTGTCATATTTTTAGTGGCATTGGAAGTCGCACCGGTCAGATACAACCGGTTCCAGGCCAACACGGGTCACCCAAAATAGTCTCAAAAATGCAACTTTAGCAAGCTAAATGGAACCGTCTCAAAACTGAAACTTTAAGCAAGTAATGATACTAGTGACATATAACAACAACCACATCTAATTTCCCGTTTCATAAGAAATCCAAAGATACCATCTTTACTCAATTTAAGCAAGTAAAACCTTGTATAAATCCATCTTAAACAACTACACATATAATCTCATAAGAATCACAATTACTAGCTTATAACAACAAAACATAACATATAAACATAAAAATGGCATAATACCGAGTAACCCATCACCGTTACCTCCTTATTTATTCAAAATGCAAGATTCCGACTCAAAACCATGCCGGTTGCCCAAAAGGAAGCTCAAGATCCGAGTTCCCAAGTAAGACCTCGAAAATCATGCCACAAAAGTCACGGCTAGCAGCAAGGGTGAGGGAAAGTCAAGATCTTTCTTACCTAGGAATATGGAGGGCAAGGAGAGGAAGAGATAGGCGCAAAAATCGTTGAAAACCGATATGAAACGAAGGTTTTATGGCCATTTTAGTGAAAGAGGTGGAAGTTGTGTAACAATGGTGTTGTAGTTGTGTGTTTGTTGCTGAAAAATGAATTGTGGAGGGAGAAGATAGGGTTTAAGCTCTTATAGGGGTGGAGGGAAAAGAGTAGGATGAAGGCCCAAAGTTATCTTAGGCTCAAACTATCATTTTAAGTCGATTTTACCCTAAAATACAACCCGGACCTACTACAAACTTAAGACGGATATATTTTTTTTTTATCAACATTAATATTATTTTACATTTAAAGCCGCATTTTTATAAAAACGGTTTTAAAATACAAATAAAATAATAAAATGGCTAATTAAATTATTAATGCCAACACGGAAAGTTCGCGGGTGTTACATGGACACTTGATCACTTGGACTTATATTTCATTTCTTTACTTGTGTATCAACCCAAGTTAGTTTCGTGCTCGGGATTTTCCGATTTCATCCAAAAAACGCCCAATGCTTCCCGAAACACCTTTGCATGGTCAAGACATGCTCTCATTAGCTTCGTGAACTAGGGTGAATGCTAATTTGACGGGAAAAAGTTACCGAGTGCTTTATTTCCTATAAAATTTAATGAATACGAGCAAAACACCTAGAACACGGAATTAGCTCATAAATACACTAAGGGGTTGTTTGGTTGCCCACTAAATTACACAGGAACTTTAATTCATGTGAATTGCAAAATGGGTAGGTTGTTTGGTTACCCCAATTCACATGAATTGGAACTTCCTATGAATTCCAATTCCTCCATAATGAAGGAAGTTGCTTACCTAGATCCCCCTAGGTAAGTGGGAATGTCTACATGAATTACAATGCCTACATGTAACCAAACAACATGTTCTAATTCACATGAATTCTAAAATCATGTGATATGACACTTCCTAGGCATTGTAAGTTCTCGTATGTAACCAAACGACTCCTAATAGAAGTGCAATATTCAAATAAAACCGAGCTAAAATAGGGAGCTAAAGTATACATAAAATGGACTTATCCAACTCCCCCAAGCTAAACCCTTGCTTGTCCTCAAGCAAGCACACAACATAATGTATGACAAGGAAAAGGGTGTGAGCAACAATTGTCTTATCCAAATGCAATTTGTGACACCCCCGGATTTCAACGAAAGGAAAATGCAAACTTTGCCGCGGAAAAAGCAAGATTTTAAAAACTTTGATATTGAAAACCGCGGAGTCACTATACAAACCAGAAAGTTGAGTTTTAATAAAACTTTTACACAAAATATAACTTAGCAAGGTGAGCGGAATCTTAATCCCTAAATAAAACTCGACGACAGAAACTTTGTACCCTTCTAAACTACAACGAGGAAGGTCAATCGTTGTAAGTACAACGCTGTCTAGCTCACACGTCTCCACCCCCAAGAAACAACGCTATCACCTGTCATTCATGTAAACATGAATGCAACAATCAGTGGGGAGCAACTCAGGGTTCTCCCAGCCACAATATGTCAAAATACAAGTAAACAGACACTTAATTAAACATATTGATCATGCATAACAAGGGATATAAATGATAATCATAATGAGATAGGCATAATACATTCATAATGAGATAGGCTTGATACATTAGGAATAGATATGCATTCAACAAAGTAGAATAACTAGGTCAACCAATTTCATATTGACTCGCGCGACTCACAAGCGTAAGACATATACTTAGCATGGACTCACAAGACAACAACCTAGACTCCAACCTCCTGGTCGGACGACGATAATAATACGGTCCTAGTCTAAACCTGGATCCAGACTCTCGGGATGGACGTCACCTAATTGACAAACGATATACCAATCGCATCCAAGACTCGAAACATGGCACACATAGCCGTAACCAAAGGTCGATTAACCTTTAATCGGAAATATGGCACACATAACCATAACCAAAGGTCCGAAGAAAGGCGGAAGGATAACTCAAACCGGAAGCATGGCACACATAACCGAAACCAAAGGTCCGAAAAGGGTAAATAAGGAAGGCCAAGTCGTCACAATATGTAAAACAAGTCCTAAATTGACCACTTACCAATCATGAGAAAGATGCATAGTTAAATCAATGATTAATAGAAGTTACAAGTGAAGAAAAACTATCAGGGGACTCCAAGCCGAGTGAGGTACCTGCAGCCTGCCCACCGGCTGGGACAACACCTCATATATCAAAATTTAATTAAAAAGGTCATGGACTTCCCAGCCTGTTGGGGTATAGGCCGCCTGCCCAACGGCTGGGAGTACCATCTCCCAGCCTGTTGGGGTACCGGCCGATTGCCCACCGGCTGGGAGTACCTCTACACCTGAAACTATCAAAAACTTACAGTGATCTCCCAACCTGTGGGGGTACTGGCCGTCTGCCCACCGGCTGGGGGTACCTCAACACTTAAAACTAGCAAGAACTTACAGTGATCTCCCAGCCTGTGGGGGTACCGACCGCCTGCCCACCGGCTGGGAGTACCTGTATAAGTTTTTCACCAAAATCGATTCCCCAAACAATTTAAAACCAACCAAAATCGTTCCACAACAATTGTTTACATGTCCTAGCATATTTCTAACTTATAAAAACATCGTATTTGAGACGAAAATTCAACCATTACGGATTTAAGACAATAAAGCTTGAAACTTTCATCCAAACATATGAGAAATTCATGTGAGAAGACCATTCAACCAAAATTCAAGTAAAACACAACAAAAACTCAGATTTTAAACCGTTGGAAGACTAAATTAACAACCAAAGCATGCAAATTTGACACTTTGTCGAGTAACCCATCACCGTTACCTTATTTGCTCTTTAAATCTCCCAAAATCGAAATCCCCTTAAGCTGACATCTCATAAAACCTCAACAAGAGCCCGCCTTTCTTACCTCAACAGATGGAGGACGGAGAGAGGAGGAAGTAGGCGCGAAAAACATAGAAAATTGATGAGAAATGAAGAAATGGCATCCGTCTTAAGGTTTGTGTTTTTGGAGGTTTAATGGAGTTTGTATGAGAGGAGGAAATTCTGAAAATTAGAAGGAAGGAGGAGATGAAGGAGAAGGGTTTATATAGAAATTGGGAAAAAGAGGCCCAATGGGACCTAACTCGGCCCAACGACTCAACTAGAGTCGGTCGCACTCAAACACGTCTCAAAGCCTACCACACACCTAAGACAGTTATTATTGTCAACATTATTATTATTATACATTTAAAGCAACATTTTTATAAAAACGAATTTAAAATATAAATAAAATTATAAAACGGCTAATTAAATTATAAGTGCCAAAGCGGAAATTTTGCGGGTGTTACAATCACCCCACCTTCAAAAAGTTTCGTCCTCGAAACTTGAAAGTAGGAAACGAAAAGTTGTAAAGACTAAGTCGGTTTGTCAAAGTCAACAACCGAAATATTTACAAGGTTTGGTATCTCAAAATTTAGAAATCCTTCAAAAGTTAAAAAAAGAATTTCCAAAAGGCACAAGTTCTCGTCAAAGGAAAGAAAGAGTTCTCGTTGCGCATTCAAGAACACCAATATTTCAAATCAAATACAAGGCCAAAAACAAAATCGCACGCCAATAAGCGTAGAACAATTTATTAGACGTCTCCAATAACAAGTCCTAAAATCCTATCAACGTTAAAACCAAATGAAAATGATAATCCACTCAAATATTCTTTTGCAAAAGCCAATTCGAAAGTAAAAGATCCATTTTCGAACTCTAAAAGAAGTCAAGTTTTCGAGAATGTAACGTCAAACTTCGACAATGAATCAAAAATGAATCCAACTTAGTTAAAAATCGAGTGAAATTAAAAGTAGATCGGGTATAACAATCACAGATCACGATAGGGAAGCCTACACACAACAAACAAAAGAAACTAAACCTAACCTGTAAGGCTAGAAAGCCACGATAAGGTCAACAAGGAGGTTAAAGAACATAAGAACATCAGGGACAACTAGCATCAATCCCAACGGAGAGACAAAAAGAAATGAGTGAGAGGGAGATGAACGGTAAAGCTTATGGTCAAAGGGGAGGGGAGAACTAGGCAACAAGGGAACGCCACACACTCAAAACATGAACAACCAAGTCATTCATACGGTTACTCAAACACCCATAGAAACCAAAATCATAACCACCTCACTTCTAAAGATTCCCTCAATCTAACCCACTTCACTTTACTCCTAAGCTATTCCATGAAACAAGGTTCTTCACCATAATTGTGGTTTTGCAACCCCTAAACATAGAGCGTGTACAAACGACTCCCCCAAAAACAAGATCTAAACTACTAACAAAGATATACCCATATCCAACTAGCGTCAAACCGAATCACTAATCTATTTTTGGTCATCAACATCTTAAAGGTATTCTCTTCCAAGCTTACATCAACAATTCCTCAAACACGAAACTATCCAGAACTTACACTACCACTATCCTTGTGGTTCTATCCAAATTCAAATTCCCATTCCCCATGGTCATATACAAATACAAATTCTTTTCATCCAATCCGACAAAATCAGAGCCCACAAAGAATTCTCAAAGAACATTTCACCCACTCTACAACGTATCTAGCAACGTAAGTACTCCACTAAGCAAAACAAAAAGTAAAACCGGGGTCAGAAAACGATAGGAATTTTCAAAAGGACACATGAACATGACAAGATGTGAAATTAAAGGAGTCGTATTATAAAGATAACGGCTAGCAACAAGTAAGAGATATTAGAGTTGGGGGGTATCCGAGACAAGGAGATAACAAATAAACTTTTCTTCTTAGAAATTAAGTTCAACGAAAAAAAATGCAAGAAAGGAAGGGGAAACGGTAAACGGCACGAGGGAGGATGTAAGGCTTAACCCACGCACTTTCTAAAACATAAGGGTCTCTATAACAAGGTTTCACTCCTAAGGTTCTAGGGATTCCCCACACACTCAAACTCGTAAATATTCCGAAATAAGCTATTCAAAATTCTCATAAGGTCCTCGATTCAAATTACGTAATAAAAAGCCAACCCATCACTCTTAAGAATCGCATTTCATAGAACTCCACTCTACCAAAACCTCATAGGATAAAGGTACGCAATCACCCAAGTCGACAGATCGACTAGATCTCAAGCTCATCTACCTCTTTCACCTATAATGGATTCCCAAATGCGGAACTACACTCAACTGTAACACTACCCCGTTATCTTAGATTCTCACCACACAACCTCAAGACTCCAAGTTCATAGGATTAACAAAGGCTTCTTAATACTAAGTCTTTCTCAACTCGAATACTTTCGAGAGCCAAATAATATCAAATTACAACCTTAGTAACGGTACAACTCACACTTATACCCAAAAATTCCACCAACCGAACACACTTACTCTATATCTAAGCAATCAAGCATAAGGATCACCAAGGCGTGTCTCACCATGTTACCAAAACTTTCTCAGCCATACATTCTCTCAAAACAAGGGGTAGGGGTCAACCACAAATAAACTCCCCAAAAGCTAAAACATTCAACCAAGGTTGACATCCCACAAAAAGGAGGGGAAAAACTTACAAAGTGTCAAGGGTAAGCAAGAAAAAAAAAGATAGGACGGTAAGATACAAGGGTAGCTTCCAAGGTAAAACAAAAGAGGGTTTAGAAGAATGGTAGGTATCAAGAGGCAAAGAATAAATCATGGTACATTGAGAACGATAAACAACTTCAAGGAAGTAAAAACCATTCTTCATACGTGGAACACATCTTCAATCCTCGCCAATAGGTACCAAGACTTGATCGTCACAAGGTTAAGCTCAGGGTTTGTCGATCCAAGAATACAAGAAACAATCATAGACAATCAACAAACATGTTAGAACCTACCGCAAGTCATACACAAATAGACTACCAACTTAGGTCCTTATTTCTACCCATCTCTCATTCATTATTCACAGTCAAGTTCAAGTTATGTTTAGGGTACACGTGTGTGCGTCGGGAGCATTATAGCTCTAATACCAACTGTGACACCCCCAGATTTCTACGAAAAGAAAATGCAAACTTTGCAGCGAAAAAGCGAGATTTTAAAAAATTTGATATTGAAAACCGCGGAGTCACTATACAAACCAAAAAGTTGGGTTTTAATAAAGCTTTTACACAAAATACAACTTAGAAAGGTGAGCGGAATCTTAATCCCTAAATAAAACTAGACGATAGAAACTATGTACACTTCTAAACTACAACGAGGAAGGTCAATCGTTGTAAGTGCAATGCTCGCTAGCTCAAACGTCTCCACCCCCAAGAAGCAACACTATCACCTGTCATTCATGTATTAAACATGAATGCCACAGTCAGTGGGGAGCAACTCAGGGTTCTCCCAGCCACAATATGTCAAAATTCAAGTAAACAGGCACTTAATTAAACATATTGATCCTACATCATACTTGATTAATAATGAACAAGGAGATATAAATGATAATCATACTGAGATAGGCATAATACATTCAAAAGCAGATAGGCATTATACATTAAGAATAGATATGCATTCAACCAAGTAGAATAACTAGGTCAACCAATTTCATATTTACTCGACTCACAAGCGTAAGACATATGCTTAGCATGGACTCACAAGACAACAACCAAGACTCCAACCTTCTGGTAGGACGACGATAATAATACGGTCCTAGTCAAAGCCTGGATCCAGACTCTTGGGACGGACGTCACCCGATTCGACAAACGATATACCAATCGCATCGAAGACTAAAAATATGGCACACATAGCCATAACTAAAGGTCAAGTAACCTCTAATCGGAAACATGGCACACATAACCGTAACCAAAGGTCCGAAGAAAGGCGGAAGGATAACCCAATCCGAAAACATGGCACACATAACCGTAACCAAAGGTCCGAAAGGGATAAATAAGGAATGTCAAGTCGTCACACCATGTAAAACGTCACACTCGAGTCACAAATAAGAGCAACCATAATTTACATGATCATAACGTAAACAATTCCTAAATTGACCACTTACCAATCATGAGAAAGATGAATAATTAAATCAATGATTAATAGAAGTTACAAGTGAAGAAAAACCATCAGGGGACTCCCACCCGGGTGGGGTACCTGCAGCCTGCCCACCGGCTGGGACAACACCTCATATATCAAAATTTATTTAAAAAGGTCAGGGACTTCCCAGCCTGTTGGGGTACCGGTCGCCTGCCCAACGGCTGGAAGTACCTTAACAATTAACACTAGCAAAAACTTACAGTGATCTCCCAGCCAGTGGGGGGTACCGGCCGCCTGCCCGCCGGCTGGGAGTACCTATATGCACTTTTAACCTAAATTGACTCCCCAAACAATTTGAAACCAACCAAAATCGTTCCACAACAATTGTTTACATCTTCTAGCATGATTCTAACTCAAAAAAACATCGTATTTGAGATGGAAATTCAACCATTACGGATTTAAGACAATAAAGCTTGAAACTTTCATCCAAACATATGAGAAATTCATGTGAGAACACCATTCAACCAAAATTCAAGCAAAACACAAACGAAATTCAGATTTTAAACCTTTGGAAGACTAAATTAACAACCAAAGCATGCAAATTTGAAACTTTGTCGAGTAACCCATCACCGTTACCTTATTTGCTCTTCAAATCTCCCAAAATCGAAATCCCCTTAAGATGACATCTCGGAAAACCTCAACAAGAGCTCGCCTTTCTTACCTCAGCAGATGGAGGAGGGATAGAGGAGGAAGTATGCGCGAAAAACAAAGAAAATCGATGAGAAACGAAGAAATGGCATCTGGCTTAAGGTTTGTGCTTTTGCAGGTTTAATAGAGTTTGTATGAGAGGAGGAAATTCTGAAATTTAGAAGGAAGGAGGATATGAAGGAGAAGGGTTTATGTAGAAAATGGGAAAAAGAGGCCCAATGGGACCTAACTTGGCCCAACGACTCAACTTGAGTCGGTCGCACTAAAACACGTCTCAAAGCCTACCACACACCTAAGACGGTTATTATTGTCAACATTATTATTATTATTATTCAAGTAAAGCGACATTTTTATAAAAACGAATTTAAAATATAAATAAAATTATAAAATGCCTAATTAAATTATAAGCGCCAAAGCGGAAATTTCGCGGGTGTTATACAATTCCCGTCAAGTAACATTAAACTACAATGAATCAAATCCCAAAACAACATGGGCATAGGGAAAATGCAACAATATGGATGAGATTTACATAACGGCGTAGCACAAAGGACTTTACATGGACATTTCGACTCTTGCATGATCTTATAATATGACATTGGGCTCCTCCCTGGAAAACGCTCACACTGATATTATGAATAGGGCAAATATATGTGAATGTGACACTCTCCTATCTACGACTTAAGAGAATGCACCCGCAATCTAGTATGGTAGACATACCAAATCAACAAGATAATGCTAATCATGATCAAATATGCACAAGAAAAGAAGCGAAGAACAAAGAACAAGACAAGGGGAAATAGGTAAGAAGGTGGACAAATGTTTTTGGTCATGTGGAGCTAATGTCAAGCTAGTAACTAACTAAAAAGTGCAAGGATGCTTATTCCGAACCTTAACCTTTCCTAAGAGCAAGAACTAGAGCCAAAAATATGATGATGACTCATTTTTTTCATTATAGCACAGGAGACTACTTCCCAAAACAATACATTTCAAACATGGAAGCAACTCATATTACTTTTTCTTCTTTGTTTTTCATTTTTCTCATTTTTCTCATGCTTCTTTCTTTTTATTTCTTTTCTTCTCACATTTTTTCTATCTTTTTCAACTCTTTTTTTTTCTTTTTTCTTCACCACCATTCACCAAATTACAGGAATCAGTAATCCTGTAACAAAACTGCTCACAATAATGACAAATAACCATATCCCAAATAAGAGAGCACCCCAATCAAAAGTAGGAAGTCACTAGCTCAACAAAGGTTGGCAATGTTATATGTGGCTAGGAAAAGGGCAAGATTTGAGCATGCAATTTTTGTAAGCAAACAAGTGAATGGCTTCAAAATGCAATCATGATGGCAAAACTCATACAAAATGAAACAAAAAACCACACTTGTGCGTATAGATGTAACGCACACCAAGAGGAGAAACTGCACTCACCTAGATGAGACCGGATATAGATGCACCGACCTTTTGGAGGCTCTACCTTACCAAATATGTAGCTTACCAATGTCAAGATCGAGTTTATTTTGTCCAAAATCCATCCCTCACAACTATGTCAAGACATCCTCATGCATGCAAAACCCGTCAAAAGCGCAACTCATTAGCTTAAAAAGCTAGAATATGGGAAATGCAAAGAGAAATGACATTATGAATAAGACAAAAGGGTGGACACAACAAACATTTTTATGAAATGTTTTCAATTTTTTCAATTTTTTTTTTTGGATTTTTCAAATATGTGAAAGCAATTAAATATCTAGACTCACTAAATCCCTCCCTCAAGCAAGAACAACACATTGTCGTCAATGTGTGACACAAAGATAGACAAACAAAAACCAACAAAGGGATATGGGATGACACATGCGAAAATAAAGGAAAGAAAGCATACTAAAGTTTAGAAGCCTCCCCCAAGCTAGCTTGAAAACGGGGCAAAGTCCAATCCAAGTAGCAAAGTACCTGCGAAAGACAAGCTAGTACATACTAAAGCAAGCTAAATGTCTTATTGTCCTAACTATTACATCAAAACCAAATTGAAATTGCAATCGTCCCAAAAACTATAAATTGTCTAAAAACATAAATAAACGTGAATTTTCCTAATGAATCATCCTTTGTCCTCTAAAAAGCATGTCAACGCCCTTAGAAGTTTATCATATTCCAGCGCGTGAGCAATACACAAACTTATGTAAGCAGTTGATAAAATATAAGCACAAAAGATCAAAGGCAATAAAGGATAAATCTTATCAAAATGCCCTTGAGAGATTTCAAATAGAACCACCGTACTACTCAACTCGTCAGCAAGAGAAGGAGCATCATGCTTAAGACTATAAAAATAACCGTTAGTGCACAAATTATAATTATGAATGGTCTCAAATTTGTGATATGAAAACTCAACAAGGTAGGACTCGTCAAAAATGGGAGGCACATCCCACTTAACTTCTAAATTAAAACCACTAAATCCTCCATCAACCTCAAATGGGTCAACTACATCCAATGTGAAAGGATTTTCAAAGGTTTCAAATAACTCGGGCAAAACCTTATCCTTTTTATGGTAGTCGGGCTCAATATCATCCATGGCACGTGTGTCGACTACCTACTCCATGAAACGGTTAATTGGAACGACAATAGGGGGAATTTAGACTAAGAAAGTCAGACTATCATCATCGTCATCCAATAATTCAAAATTGTTAGGGGGAAAAGACTCACATTGAGAGGTTGGGAGAGCATAAGGAGAGGTAATAAGCTCACATTGGCTCGCTTCCTTTTGAGAAAGTTGTTCCAAACAAGCCTGAAGCATTTTGAGCTCCTCTTGGATACGCCACACATTGAATTGGCGTGCTACCTCCCGCAATTTACTTTGGCTAGCCATGAAATCTAAGAAATTCCAAAGTTCTGGCCCAATCATGTAGTAGACACCCGCATTACTCAAGTTTAGAGCCAATTTACAGGTCTCAAAATTCATGCCATCAAGCACGAGATGACCCAAGTAATCACCATCAAAAACATGTCCAAGGGAAATGAGACCATCGCAAAAATAGTAGAACCGGTCAAAATAGTCATGAAAAGGCTCATCTTTGAGTTGTGCGACGAATCCGTCATTCACTATGAAAGGCCAAGCATTATTACCTACAAAATAGGCACTAAAACTACAAAGAAACCGTGAAAAGATCCCAAGGAACAAGTGTTCCCCGAGACAAAATAAAATAAGATAGAATTTAATAACTAATTAGCAACCAAAAACCTGCTCCCCGGCAACGGCGCCAAAATTTGATAGGATGTCGCAACCAAATCAAAGATAAATACCCTAGACACAACTGAATATAGTAATAGGGGTCGAACACAAAGAGACGGGAGTTTCTATACAAGTTATTATGGGGTGAATTCTATCAAGGTCGGTTATCAATTGATTTGGTTGGGTTTATGAAACAATAATAGTAAAGGAAGAGTCTAGGGAGGTCGGGTCATACATGTAAATTATGTAAATGCTCAAGTTAAACATAGGAGTTAATAATATCGTTAATTGTTTAGGCTTAAAGACAACCACCTCTCAGCCTTATTGTCAACCATAGAACGGGTCCTCATGAGTTCTCGCTATGGCTAGGTCGTCTACTAAAACATGCTTACTCTAATTCAATTTTGTGCCTCTCGACTTATAAAAGTGAATTAACAAATTTAATCTAAGATAGTGGCCAACAATCAAAGACTAACAAAAAAATGCGAACATGTGATAGAAACTTTTAATCGAAATAATAACATCCCAATTCAACAATTGCAAAAACTATTTATGCATGGCTTCCCTTAATCCCTAGACTAGTAAACTACTCTTGCATAGTGATAACCAATCTAATGACAAATGATAAAGTAAGCATGATAATTAGTAAATGGAAATGACAAAGGAATAACAAAATAATACAATAAATGAGATTACCTTTATAATGGAAATAGAACTTGAATATAGAAGAACAAATACTTGAAATGGAAATTGTAAATGAACTTGAAATGCTTAAAGGAAATTGTTTATAACATAAAGGAAATGCATAAGGGGAATCTAATCTAACCTAAACTAAGAACTGAAATAAGAGTATGAAAGAGGTGTAGAAGGTGTCTAAGAAGGGGCGGATCAACACCCTTTATATAGGACCACAAGACGAAACATAAACAATCAATGAGGAGCTAACCCCGATCGGGGACACCACACCCCGATCGGGGTCGTGGTATTTTATGCACTTTCTCTTAATTCCGTCTTTAATTTCATGAGGAATCCAATGTTGCGTGTTAATGCTTCATAATTTCTCCGGTTGAATGCACAATTTAGAATCCTAAACTTGCATGGACACTTGATCACTTGGATTTTACTTGGGCTTATATTTCTTTTCTTTACTTGTGTATCAACCCAAGTTAGTTTCGTGCTCGGGATTTTTCAATTTCTTCCAAAAACGTCTCTATGCTTTCCGAAACACCTTTGCATGGTCAAGACTTGCTCTCATTAGCTTCGTGAACTTGGGTAAATGCTAATTTGACGGGAAAAAGCTACCGAGTGCTTTATTTCCTACAAAATGTAATGAATACGAGCAAAAACACCAAGAACACAGAATTAGCTTTCAAATACACTAATAGAAGTGAAATAGTCAAATAAAACCGAGCTAAAATTGTATATATATAAAATGGACTTATCGGTTACAAATTCGGTCATTTTGGGTTCAAGTAAAATATTTTGGGTTTGTAAAATACAGATTTGTACAGGTCGAGTTTTTCGTGTTCAGTCTTTTTTTTGTTCAAGTTACAAGTCGGGTCAATTTCGGGCTTATAAATTAAGGGTTCAGGCATTTTGGGTTCGGATAAACGGGTCGGGTCAATTCCAGATTTGTAAAATACGAATTTGTATGGGTTTTAGGCCGGGTTAAGTTTATAAACAAATCATAGTAGCGTAATTTTACAAATGTTTATACTCTTTAATTTTAATTAAAATAGTTATTCTTAATTTTATAGCTATGTACGTTAATATAGGAATAAGAATAAGCATTTTTTGTCAAATATATTCAATAATGTAACTTTACACAAAGTATTAGGTTACATATGTGACAAAAGGTGACTATATTTAATGGTAGTTAAGACTAATTATCATTTAGTAAAATTATGCTATAAAACAAATATAAGCACGCTTAATTTCATATTTAAGATAATATCAAAAACAAATCAAATTTTAGATTATTCTTATTATTTTAGATTATTTTTATTGGTTTAAATACAAATTTCAATACATTTATTTACCCATTTCCTATTTTCGTATTAAGTCGAATATTTCAATTAATATTTTTATTAATGATTTTAATGCATATTATTATTTTTATTAATTTAATAGCTGTTATAAATCATATTTTAAATATCTAATATTTTGTTTGTAAGTTTTAGTCATCAAACTTAAAGATCTTATGCATGCAATAGATATTACATAAGATGGAGGAAAAACGTTGACACGTCTGTCGTGTACCTGTCAAAAATAAACTAACTAAACTAACTATATAGCTAGGGAAGTCAGGTCGATCTCCACAGGGAGGCAAGATATTTGTAATAGTCCGTCTATTTGGTCACAAATGGGGGGGGTTGTTTGATTTGTTGTCTAAACTACGAGTTTTGAAGGAAAGAGAAATAAAGGCAAGAGCAATAAAAACAGAGAAATAAGGATAAAACTATCAGATAGAGAGGGACATGTCAGGATTTAGGTTCACTACGGTAGTCCAGTGACTCAGCTGTAAATGACTCAGACGAATTAATGTAAGACAGATGTTAAAAGGTCCTTTCGATCCACTTTCTATCCTAAAATACCACTAACTTAACTTTCATTCTCGTCAGGGTAGTCTACTGTTCATAGCAGGCCTATTTAGTCCAATCTTTCGATCTAGGATTAATTTTAGCCAGATTAAAGGTTAACTCAGAAGTGTGCACTCAACTAAGTCGAATAAATACAATTAAATTGCTATGGTGACAGAGTCTTGTAGTTAATTCATCTGTTTCATCTACTACATCGTCACTTTCCTATCGCAGATCCCCTAATGCCAACATGAAAGGGGTTTAGCTGCTCATGTCGCTAATTAAACTAACAGCAGATAATATTCCAGCCAGTAAACATAATGAAATAACAATTAAAAAGTATAAAAGAGAATTAGGGCAAGAGAATAAATGCAATGAAATGAAGAATTAAAGCGAACAAAAGATTAATTATTATAAAGAGAGGAGAAAGGAATTACAGTCAAGCGAATTCCGGCGTAAAGAACAAAATCCGAGCAAAAGCAATCCCATGAACAAGGTTACAGTGAAGAGGAATGGTTTACGCAGTAAAGTTTGATAAAAAAACTAAGTAGTAAGTAAATCTGATACTAATAACCTAACTAATATAGGTTTAAATAGGAAGAGTAAATAAGTTTTGCGGAATTAAAACATAACACGGGCTAATTAAAGCCCATAATCAGCGAAACCACTCGATCGAGTGGATTAAAACCACTCGATCGAGCAAACACCTTAGCAAATCTACTCGATCGAGTAGAAAGTTACTCGATCGAGTAACTGGTCTTTCTGCAAGCTAAGGATCGAGTGGAAAACCTATCGATCGACCACCCTGGGACGTGAAAACCACTCGATCGAGTGGTAGAATTGCTCGATCGAGTACTTTGACTTCATTTCAGCTCAAGTCCGCGTCTAAATGCCTCGTAATCCGTGCCATGACGCTTCCAAACGTAGTATCTCACTCTGGAAAATCCCGTCTCCTCTAAATGCATGCAAAAAGGACGAAAAAGAGTACGATTCCACTACTTTCGCGTTCATTTCTACAAAATGGACAAAACGAACCAAAGTAGCCAATTCGGGGCAAAATACTATAAAAACAGTATAAAAATGCATAGAAATATGTGCTGAAAAAGGCTAAAAAGACTATATAAAAAGCACGTATCAAATCTCCCCAAACCGAACCTTTAGTCGTCCTCGAGTAAACTCAAAACTAAACTAATGGAACGGAAATGATAACTCAGAGCTAGCTTAACTTGTCTACTTGAACCAATTTAATGCAACAGAAACTAACAGTTAAAGCTAAGCAGTCAATACGCAAACGAATTATAAGCTGTTCAGAAATATAGCCAACCTATCGACCTTGCAAGACCAGCAAAATCGGACTCTCTCGTGGTCACTCTTCTCTCATGAAGCAAAGGGTGAATAATATGTAAAAGAGAGAAGGAAAGGCAGTCACTCACCTAACTGCGACCTACATAGCATGCATGCAACAAAAATGAAAGACAATTCAAGTACTAATGCACACACTCCAACCAATAATGTCCGTCACAGCCGAGGGCTTACAAATAATTTGGGAATAGTGAGGTTCAGGTGATAAAGGGCAAAACATGTTATGGAAAAGTGGAGGTAAAAGCGTCAAGCTAGTTCCTAACGGGACCATAATAAAACCATCCGAATCTCAACTGACCGAAAAACTAAGTACAAGTGCCCTTCATTTGGCACAAAGCTCACTAAACTCAAACACAATCTCCTCAAAAATATAGAATAAGAATAGAGGAGTCAGACGGTCACAAACTTCCCTTTTTAAACACCGTCTGAAATAACTAACTGAAACAAACAATTCTTTTTTTTCAAACTTCTTTCTTTTTCTTTCTGATCTCACGTTTTCAGCTCTTTTTTTTTCATTTTTTTTCTTTTTTTTTCTTTCTTTTTCTCACGTTTTCTTTTTCTTTCTTTTTCATTTTTTTTTTTATTTTATTTTTCCTCCTTCCTCAATTTTCCAACGACTCCATACAAAGGAAAAACGGGCCAAAATGCAAATGAAAACTCGTACCCAAAAGAACATACTAACTAGCTTGACTAGGCAGGCTTAATTTGGAATGTAGCTAATGGGTCAAAAAGGCAAATTTGGCTAATGTGGAGCTAAATGGGTGAAAAATAGAAAGAAAGGGGAATTTGCAAGCACCTCCCTGCATGTGACACCAACCACAAACCCGAATATGTACGTTTGACGAGAAATTGAATGTCATAAAAGTGCAAAAAAGATGAACATGCTATGCAAGGAGTACTACTCTCAATTCCTAATGAACTGGTCATGAATGTCACCAGTTATAAGGCTCTAAAACTCCGAATTTTCAAGTAGTTTGCCAATTTTTCAGGTCAAGTCTAAACAGCCAGCTATATTTGAACAGAAACCCGTAGACTATGCGTATGACAAAGCTAATAACTATCAATAAAGTGCAAGGCTCAAGTAAAATGACAAGTTAAAGTGCATTATCATCATGGAAATCTACCGTTCCGACTGAACCTATATGCAAAAGTAAACGTGAAATTTTTTGATTTTTTTTTAAATTTTCTAATTTTTTGGATTTTTGGATTTTTAATGAAATAAATAAGCAATGCATGCTGAAAAATAAACGTGAGTGCAAAAACAAATGCAAATGCAGACTCAAAAGGATGCAATACTCTCCCCAAACCAAAAAGGACAACGCCCTCGTTGTCCTCCAGCATACACCAGCAGATATATACGGGGACATGGGAATATACAACCAAAATAAAAGAAAAACAAAATTAAAAGGAGATAAAATAAAAGAGTAAGAGATACATACAAAATACGAACTTCCGCAAACCAGCCAGAAAACTGGGGAAGTGAGTAAACCAGTAGCTACTCGTCGTCGTCGTCACCGTCGTCGTCCACCACCGTGTACTCTAGGTCTCTCTCCTCCTCTCTCCTCCTCCACTCCTCAGCACGAGCTCTCTCCACTGCCACCTCCGGGTCCTCGTCCTCCTCCTCCTCAGACACTGGGTACTCCTCAGGTGGGTACCGGAAGAATGAAGGGTGTGGCCAATCCTCTGGGATCGGTCGGTGCCGCCGCAAGTGGTACTCGTATAGAGGGTGCAAGGCTAGAGCCAAGTCCCTCTCCATACGAGCCTGACGCGCTGCAACCTCAAGCAACAAACCTTAAACGGCACCCCCTTGGTCTAGGACCGCGGGCGCCACAAAGGGAAGAGGTGGTACAAAAGTAGCCAGTAGGTCTGGCTGAGTCTGTGTCTGGTCAGTGGGAGTGGGAGTGGTAGTAGGAGTGGTAGTAGTAGTGGGAGTAGGGGTCGGAGCGGGAGCAGCCGTGGAAGGCTGGGTGCTCCCGGAAGGTGTAGACCCATCTCCGGTCTCAAGACGCCCGCTTCTTGGCGGCGGGTGCAATAGGAGGTGGTCGACGTGGAAGGTGAAGGTCAGGCAGTGGTGGCAGGCGGGCGCCCCTAGCAACAGTAGGAAGGGGCTCTAGACGGGGGAGAGTCTCACAAGGTAAGTCTACAGACAGGAAGTCGTCTATCTTCCATGTCCGGTAGTCAGGGTAAGCCAATCGAGAAAGTATGGCATCCGGACTTAGTAGCCTCTCTCCCTGGAGTTCTGCGCAGTCACGAGGCCAAACGGGGATGAGGGAACGGGCAAGAATGGTGGCTATGCCACCGCAGGCAATGGTTCCGTCTCCTTCTTCCCCTGGCTCTGAAGGTACTGGGCGGTCAAGTAAGCTATGTTAAGGGTAAAGGGACCCTCACAGTCGATGTTCAGGTAACCGCTCAGGATGGAGCGCTTGGTGTTTGTGATGTTGTTCGGCTCCTTTCGGCCGAAAATAGTGCTCCCCATCAGTCTAAGGAAACAACGAACAACAGGGAGGTGGACCTGTTGGAGCTTTCGCTCCTGAAAAGTGGTGTGGGCCAGGGCTCTCCAGAGCTGACGGTAGACCGTCCTAGGGGCGGCAAATGCACTCGTAGAGGTAAGGCCAAGTAACCTACCAAACTCCCCTAAGGTCATCGGAAAGGTCCGGTTAAACAACCGGAAGGACACTGACGAACTAGAGGGGTCAGCATCGTGTGCCCCTGAGGAGAAGGTAAAGGAGCTGAGAAACTCGAGGCTCAGCTCCTGAAAAGTGCGGCCGCTCATAGTGATGAGCCCGGCCATCCCCGTGGCCCGCAGTAAGTCACAAACCGACTCGTAAATGCCGAGTCTCACAAGTGCCGTTTTCTCTAGAAAACGGGAAGGAACATGCACCCAGCCTAGCAGGTTATAAAATTTCGTACAATGTAAAGCGTTAACAAAATTTACCTCCGGATAATCTGGGTGAGAGTCGAGGGAAGTGTCCCCTTGGACTGTGACTGTGCCAGAAGTAGAAGCAGCAGCTGAAGCAGAGGTAGAAGTGGCTGGAGCTGGCGCAGAACGAGACTGTCTGCGACCCCGACCTCTGGAACCCGAAGTAGTAGCCCGTCCAGAGACGGTGTGAGGGACCAGGGCTGCTCTAAAAGCAGCTGCGGCTGCTGGCGAGTCCACCACATGAGTAAAAGTAGGGGCTGGTGTAGGAGTAGGGGCTGCTATGGCCACCACTGAAGAAGAACTAGCAGCAGTGCTAGCTGTGGTGGTGACCGTGGAGGAAGTGGCAGCCTGAACTGAGCTAGCAGCAGAGCTAGCTGGAGCAAAAACTGTACCGGCAGCCGAAACTAGGAACACTGGGGCTGCGGTAGTTACTAAAGTGGAGACAGTGGTAACAGCAGGGGCCACTGTCTCAGAAAAAGACGGGCTAGAAGTGGAGCTGGTAGAAGGTAGAGAACTAGACTCTATCCTGTAATAAGGGGCAGGGGATATAATAAGATAACAATGGCTAACAGAGGCTAAAACAGCAGGAAAACAGCATGTTAAACCAGAAAAACTCCCCTACCAGTCGAAAAGATCGACCTACAGCATATAATTCCCAACAAATTCCCAACAATTCCTCAAACAAAATCGAAAAGCATCATGTAAATGGCGATAAGGCGGGCATAACAGTCAACAACAACAGCATGTAAATAACACTGAGGTTAATTAGGTCAAGAAATCATGCAAACCCGTCTGACAGTCAAGAATTTCGACTGAAACAGCCCTAATCGCGAAAATTCGCGCAAGATTCGAATGGAAGCATGTTAAGCATCGATAGGGGTGTGGTAACAATCTACAATCAGCAGCAATATTGCAACAAGGAAGCTAACCAGACAAATGACAGCAGCAATGGCCTGTCTGACAGTCGAAAATTTCGACTGTCCTGAACCCAAATCGCGAAAATCATGTGAAATTCGAAAAAGGCATGCTACAGACAGTGATAAATTGGGGTTGATCATCAAGCAAGATAAACAAGGGCAATAAACACAATGAAAGTCGAAAAAAATCGACCAACCATGGATTTTCGAAACCCTAGGAACAATTTACCTCAATATAATTCGAAATAATGAAATTAAAAAGCAATGAGGAAGTAGAAATCACTTACTTGATGATAGAAATCCTACAATTGCAATTAACCTTCAATCAAACAAGCAAAACTAGCGATTTTTCAAGCTAAAAACCGCAAACCCTAACCTTCTTCGAAAACCGTGTAAATGGACACCAATCAAGGGGAAAATAAAGGGCTATGAGAGATTAATTGACTAGCAAGAGATTGTAGGTGCCGGATTTGGAGATTGGGCACGAAAAAATTGGGGATTTGGGGGATTTTGTGTCGCAATTAGGGGTGTTTAGACGAAAAATTAGGGACATATGAAAAAGAAACCAAAAATAAGAAGTTCAAAGTAAAACTCTCTGCGTCCCTTTGCAATTCCACACGATCGAGTGGTTTTAAACTACTCGATCGAGGGCTATTGATGATCCAGTTGCTCGATCGAGTAGAATTCTACTCGATCGAGAAGTCCCACTTATTGCTTTACTCGATCGACCAGATGAAGCACTCGGTCGACCAATTTTTCACTCGATCGAGTACAAAAAGTACTCGATCGACCTCTTTTCTCGCGTAAGCTCTTGAATTTCGTCTATTCTTCCCTTGTGATGCGTAAAACTTCCCCAAACCTGCATAAAAACACGTGCAAAAGTATCCCAACATACCAAATATGCATATAAACAGTCTATAGTCTTAGTTCTACGCTAAAAACAGTCTATAAACTATATGTCCTAATTAAAAGCAAAAATAAATTCAGCGAAAAATTCAAAAATTATCTATTACAAAGTGTTACACGGGGCATTTCCCCGCTTAATTCCCAATGTAATTCAGTGGCCCCTTGAAGGGCTCCTGACTGGAGGACGTCATCTCAGCAACGTTGACTGTCCTCTTCAACTTCCATGAGCATGAATTATCATTTGAAACGGTAGAAGGGGAGTAGTTCACATCCACATAAGCGCGAACCTTCCTCGTCCTTGCTCCTCTATCACCGGCTGTAGCATCATCATCTCCAATTTGATTGACCGTAATTGCACCATGTCCCTTGACAGCTCCTTCATTGCTTTCATCTGTACCTGCAGCAAGGAAAACAGACGAACTTTCCTCCTTTTTGCTCTCAGTCTAAGGCGGAGGGGTAACAATTGCAGCACAATACTCCAAATTTTCAACTGGAGTGTCAATAATAAGATCAATAGAAGAGAGAGCATTGCAAGGCTGAGCTTGCATGGGAGCCCTCCAGGACTTAGACTGATGAAAAATCAGCTCCTCGTCCCCTACCTGAAAGGTCAAAGTCTTGCCCCCGATGTCTATAACTGCACGAGCAGTAGACAAAAATGGTCTCCCTAAGATAATAGGGCTGTGTGCATCTTCGGCAATGTCTAAGACAACGAAATCAACGGGAATAAAGAACCTCCCGATCCTCACAGGTACGTCTTCTACTATACCTAGTGGCCGTGATATACTACGGTCGGCCATCCTGATTTGTCATGTTAGTGCAACTCGGCTTTGTCGGACCAAGTCTCTTAGCGAGAGAGGCGGTAAGACACTTACGCTAGCGCCTAAATCGCATAGCGCATTATCAATCAAATAGTTACCGATATGACACGGAATTGAAAAACTACCCGGGTCTGACTGCTTAGGAGGTAACTTATTTTGAAATAGGGCTGACCCCACCTCAGTCAAAGCTACGGTCTCACTATCACTAATACTCCTCTTACGCGATAAAATTTCTTTCATAAACTTGAGATAAGAGGGTACCTTTGTCAGCAACTCGGTGAACGGCACAGCGACTTCCAAGCTTTTCAGAAGTTCGACAAATTTCCCGAATTGTTGATTGGCCTTAGTATTCTGCAACCGCCTCGGGAAGGGAACCGTGATAGGTATCTCGAATCCCTTGTTTCTCTCTTCCAATGTATCTTCCGGAGCAAGTTTTGTATCCTTTGGACGCTTCTTACCTCTCGAACGAGGTCTTTCCGGTGATTTATCGCTTAAACGAGCACTAGCAGGCTCTCGAATAAGCTTCCCGTCATCAAAACTACTCGATCGACCAATATACCCATTCGATCGAGTAGAATCTTCAATAATATCACTCGATCGAGTGAAATTTTCACTCGATCGAGTAACTCCATTTGCTCTTCACTAGATCGAGTAGATAAACTACTAGATCGACCAGTCTGCTCTTCCTGTTCACTCGATCGAGTGGTTTTTCCACTCGATCGAGCACTTTCTTGCCCAAATCTGCTCGATCGACCACCTGAAACCAGTCGATCGAGCACTTGCTTTGCCGTGAGCTCACTTTCTTTGACAGAACACTGTTCATCATCAGTTACAGCTCTCCTCGAGTCTGATTTTTGTAATTCCGGTCCCTCATAAGAACGACCGCTTCTCAGATTTATCAAGTTTACCGTCTCGTGTGGATTATTCTCATTTTGAGTCGGTAATTGACCCTGCTTTCTTGAGGATTGATTCATGGCTAGTTGGGCAACTTGAGTTTCAAGTGCCTTTATGGACGCATCTTTATGTTGATCACTCAGCTGAAATTGCTTTGTAAAAGCTTGCAACATAGACTTAAGCTCACCAATTTCACTCACCCCACCGGAAGATGATGCACCATGGTTAGGAGGAGCAAAGGAAGGAGGCTTCTGGAAGCCTTGTTGATTCTTATATGGAGGAACATAAGGCTAATGCTCGTGCGGAGGAGGTGTAGGATTAAGCACATTTTGACTAGTCCACCTCAAATTGGGGTGGACTGCCTCTTGATTATTGTAATAGGAACCTCCCCCTTGCCTATATTGCTGAAAGACAAGGACTTGTTCCTTCTCTACAAGACAGCCAACAGCAGTGTGGCCGTCATTACTCCCACATCTCTCACATGAAACGGTCTCTCCTCTAGTAAGAACATGGACCGTCTGAGGCGCCCCAGCAGCTTGTAACTCCAACTTGTCAAATCTAGCATTCATGGTCTCTAGCTGAGCCAAAACCTGCTTATCAACCGCATGAACTATTCTAATCTCATCCCTCGGGTTACCATACTCAGCACTGTGATTAGCCATCTCTTCAATAAGAGACCATCCCTTATCGTCATCTGTATTCTCCTGGAATCTTCCACTGGATGCCGCATAAAGTATGGCTCTTTGATCGTCATACAACCCATTGTCGAACTGATTAGCTAAAAACCATGGGTCAAAACCATAGTGAGGGATAGACCTCACCAACTTCTTGAATCGCGACCATGCCTCATAGAAACTTTCATTGGGAGCCTGTCTGAAACTAGTAATCTTGGCCCTCAGCAGATTAGTGCGTTGTGGAGGGAAGTATCTCTTGTAAAATGCAAGAGAAAGAGACGTCCAATCTGTAACCCCAGTAGTTGTGCGGTCCAAGTCAGTAGAACAGTAATCGGTAAAGGTCTCCATATGCTTCCTCGGATCCTCACCTGCCACACCTCTATAGATATTCCTCTCCACCAGATTGATATAAGAAGGACGGATGTCGAATGTATTCCCATCATCAGTCTAGAGATTGAAACCCTTGGGAATAGAGGATGCTTTACGCACTGAATGACTGGAAAGCTTAGGCATCTTTACTGTAAAAATCGGACTGTCTTCGAAAAGAGAGTGATGTAGCTCTGGCTCGAAAGTACTCAAGTCTTCCTTTCGTGATTTCCTTTGCGGGGACGGAGTCTATGCCCGAATAATCTCTCCGGCTCGAATCGGTGAAACTAATTCAAACCTATCTGACCTGGGCATAAACAACACTGAAAGAAAATAATAAGAATGGCCTCAAGGAATAAAAATTCCCTGAGACGGATAAAATAAACGGAACGAAATCAAATAGGGCAATTGCCTCCCCGGCAACGGCGCCAAAATTTGACACGTCTGTCGTGTACCTGTCAAAAATAAACTAACTAAACTAACTATATAGCTAGGGAAGTCAGGTCGATCTCCACAGGGAGGCAAGATATTTGTAGTAGTCCGTCTATTTGGTCACAAATGGGGGGGTTGTTTGATTTGTTGTCTAAACTACGAGTTTTGAAGGAAAGAGAAATAAAGGCAAGAGCAATAAAAACAGAGAAATAAGGATAAAACTATTAGATAGAGAGGGACATGTCAGGATTTCGGTTCACTACGGTAGTCCAGTGACTCAGCTGTAAATGACTCAGACGAATTAATGTAAGACGGATGTTGAAAGGTCCTTTCGGTCCACTTTCTATCCTAAAATACCACTAACTTAACTTTCATTCTCGTCAGGGTAGTCTACTGTTCATAGCAGGCCTATTTAGTCCAATCTTTCGATCTAGGATTAATTTTAGCCAGATTAAAGGTTAACTCAGAAGTGTGCACTCAACTAAGTCGAATAAATACAATTAAATTGCTATGGTGACAGAGTCTTGTAATTAATTCATCTGTTTCATCTACTACATCGTCACTTTCCTATCGCAGATCCCCTAATGCCAACATGAAAGGGGTTTAGCTGCTCATGTCGCTAATTAAACTAACAGCAGATAATATTCCAGCAGTAAACATAATGGAATAACAATTAAAAAGCATAAAAGAGAATTAGGGCAAAAGAATAATTGCAATGAAATGAAGAATTAAAGCGAACAAAAGATTAATTATTATAAAGAGAGGAGAAAGGAATTACAATCAAGCGAATTCCGGCGTAAAGAACAAAATCCGAGCAAAAGCAATCCCATGAACAAGGTTACAGTGAAGAGGAATGGTTTACGCAGTAAAGTTTGATAAAAAAAACTAAGTAGTAAGTAAATCTGATACTAATAACCTAACTAATGTAGGTTTAAATAGGAAGAGTAAATAAGTTTTGCGGAATTAAAACATAACACGGGCTAATTAAAGCCCATGATCAGCGAAACCACTCGATCGAGTGGATTAAAACCACTCGATCGAGCAAACACCTCAGCAAATCTACTCGATCGAGTAACTGGTCTTTCTACAAGCTAAGGATCGAGTGGAAAACCACTCGATCGACCACCCTAGGACGTGAAAACCACTCGATCGAGTGGTAGAACTGCTCGATCGAGTACTTTGACATCATTTCAGCTCAAGTCCACGCCTAAATGCCTCGTAATCCGTGCCATAATGCTTCCAAACGTAGTATCTCACTCTGGAAAATCCCGTCTCCTCTAAATGCATGCAAAAAGGACGAAAAAGAGTACGATTCCACTACTTTCGCGTTCATTTCTAAAAAATGGAAAAAATGAACCAAAGTAGCCAATTCGGGGCAAAATACTATAAAAACAGTATAAAAATGCATAGAAATACGTGCTGAAAAAGGCTAAAAAGACTATATAAAAAGCACGTATCAAACGTTTTTCATACCTTGAATCTCACGGTTTTAGGGCACTAGTAAAGTCTCCTTCTAACTTAGTTCTTGAGCTCAGATACTTTGGGATGATCCTCCATAACCCAAGTTTTCAAAGTAGAAAACCTCCTCTTGATTGCACCCAAGACTATCCCAAAATACCCACATAAAGATTAACTAGATCTTGATGTAAGTAACCTTAAAATAAATCTAATAAGTGTATAAATACTGCACTAGTATAATATGGAGTTTATTAGAATTTTTATGAACAAAAGGAACACAAAACTTCTTGTGCAATTTTTTTTTAGAGAGAATATCAATTTTCCTCACACTTTTTATGTTATTCTCTAAAAATGAACAACAACAATAATGTATGTGTAGAGGAGGAGTGGCCGGTCCATTTGAGTGAGTATAGGGAGTGTAATTTTTTGTCTTTTCAACGCCCAATAGCTTTTGTGCATGGGTTAGACAAAAATTGCTTTGGTTAGAGTAACCAATAGAAATTAAGGCATGCTTTAAACTTGTCTCTTTTGTGTCTAGTGCACACAAAACAAGGCATGTTTTACACGGTAAAAATAACCCATTTACGGGTCCATTTTGGTTCTTATATTTGTCGCACAAACACGTGTAATTTTATTTTAAACATCGTCTTATGTTCAAATAATTTCCGATTAATTTGATCAACAACACTCCGTAAATATACGTATACAACTGCACATATATTTTACGTGCCAATACTAATCACATTAGTCAATTAGTACAAATTTTAATAATTAACCGTTAATTATTAATTCCCGTCTCAAATAATTAATTATCGCATAATTAAATAATAATTTCCGTGCCTCGAGTTCAAAACTCGAAATCTCTCCAAGTAATTTGTTCGACTAACTTTAGTCAATTTTAAGGAATTAATTAACTCGTATCGTTATACAATTAATTAATCTTTTTCAATTAAGGGAATCGTCCTTTAGGTGTGACCTCAAGGGATCAACTGATCACCACCGTCGCATGACAGTAATGTCAAACTCTAGCCAGCCAATCATTACCGATATGTGTGGACCAGTTGACTATATATGTAATGTATCATCCCTTTCGTATTCTTGATATGAGATTTAAATATGTGATCAATATGATCGACAATTGTGATCGCATTATTGTCGGGGACACTTACTCCAACAATCTCCCACTTATCCTCGACAAGTGTGCGTCACCAATTCTCTTATCCTATTACTATCTCCCACTCAATGCAAGGTGTCTTTCAGGTCGTACTTGCAAGTGATCATATCGAGAGTGGTTTCCTCGATCTGGAGAATAACTGATTTGACCAGAATTATCTACCATAGATAACTTCCGAGCGTGGCCACGCATTTCCAGTTCATTGCTCCTCGAGTGGCCCTGAGATATAAATTTTAACCCTGACAAGAGGGTGGACAATTCTTATCGCACTATTCCCTTCGACTAGCCACAGCCATCATAACCCAAAATATGCCCATTTGACCCCATTTACGAAGGTCGTCGTAACATAAATCAAAGCTAATCTGAAACTGTTCCATCTTAGGCGAACAGTCTTTAGTCAAAAGAATCGACTTATTAGCATACTATAGTAGCTCTCGCCACGACCAGGCTATATAAATTTGCCAGAACTCTATAAGCGGTCACTGCATGACAAAGTGTTCCTAACAGTCTGCCTATGTGATCGACTAGTCATCTCACATGACTGTATGGCACTGAACTTGCCATCAATCGCATTACACTCTAGTCACTTCGAGACGTCACCTCATACAAGTGACTATGGGCGGATACTATGTTAATCCGGGTTCACTTTAACGGGGTTCAATATCGTCATACAACCCGTTTGGATCTAACAAAGTATAATAAAAGAGTTTTAAAGTAAAACTCGAACAACAAATGCGATTATCACATATGAATAGTCAATGCCTGATTAATACTTCATATTCTATAATCCAGTTTGATCTTGAATGTAGTTGTTCATCTCAATTTAATTGAAATGACATGACTCATCATGTTAAGCCTATGAGAAGGCTTTGGTTAGTAGGTTTTATCAGCTTCTTGTACCTTACTCAACCTTACTACATACTCGTTTTCCTTTGTAAAGTATACATTTGCATTACAAAACTTTCTGAGTACGTGTCGAGATCCAATCAAGACATAGGCCTTTTAGCCTTAGAATAGCTCCCACTGTTTTCACAGTGTGCGGGACTCATCCTCCTTGCACATCTCATGATTGCAAGTGTACTCAATTTCCGTTTGTAAATATCTCTCATTGTTCTTTATTGCCTAGAACGATTCTAGCAAATCTATTTCTTAAATAACATAGCCACAATGGTATCTTAACCATCCTAATATGTTTTGATTATGGTTTTGTCGGAAACCATGCACAATCTCAATATTCAATTGTCATTTGTGTAACACCCTTACACAAAATTGCATCAAAGACACTTTGCTTTACACCCTCAATGCTTCTGCAAGCACTTAAGGGTAATCTTTATGGCTTACATGGTAACTATTACTTAAATTCGATTTGAAACAATTCATCATACTTAAAGTATATGAAGTGTCATACATCATTTCCTATTTAATTGATTCGGCAGCGGAAACAAATGGAATCAATCAAATATGTTCAACTTGATTGAACTAGTCATGAATCTTATCAACATAAGACTTCTTATTTGACGCTAATATCATGTGGATTTATGTCCATAAATCCGGATATTAAACTTGTATTATAATACTCCAAAAGTCTTAAATCATTCTCAATGATCAATATGTCATCCACATATTTGACTAATTAAAATTTCCGTAACTCCCACTAAACTTTATGTATAAACACAACTTCTCGACCTATCGAGAAAAGTTTTATAACATGATCAAAACATTGATTCCAACTCATTAATGTCCTACTTAAGACAATCTCTTAAGTTGTTCATTATCTTAGGATGGCAAGAATCTACAAAACTCAAGACATGTATTGAATACATTCCTTCTAATTGAAGAAGTGAGTTTTAGATTTACTCGCTATATGTATATCATCATAATGAAACATAATCCCTAAGAAGATCCAAATAGACTTAAGCATTTCAACTAGTGCAAAACCCTTTGCCACCAATCAAGCTTTGATATCTAACAATTCACTTGGAATTTTATTTCGGATTTTTATGGCTCTAAGCCTTGTATTGAGTTGTGACTTAAACACTCTCATGTAAGTCATATGTTCATTACTTTCCAGAAGTAATCAACTTTAATCAAACAATTTCTTCGTAAGTTGCAAGCTCTTTACTTTCTAAAAGTAACACTAATTCATCATCTTCAACAAGTGATGACTTTAACCTCCTAGGTTTTGAAGAAACAACGTCTTACACAAAACGTCTCATGTAGCCAAGAAAGACCAGTTTCTCGCGACATAACATTCTTTGTGGCTCTTGAATAATTTCTCCCACTCTGTCTTCTAGATATAAACTTGTATTTTTGAAAGACAACTTCACGAGCCACAAACCCGTTGTACTCGTGATTATAATAAGGAAAATTGAGCATTTGTTTCTTTTAAAAACTTACAAACATGGTACCCTATCATTTCATATCTCATATGATTTGTTTTAGATTTAGTGGAAAAATAATTTAGACAAAATGATAAAATCCCCAAAAGGATCAAGTAACTCAAAGTAACTTGATTGAAGTCCAAACCATATCGAATAGCGTTTAATTTCTTTATCCAACCACACATTATCCCATAATGCGTGCTAAGAGAGATTAATTTGTGATACTATATCACATTTCCTTTGGCTTATATCAAAGTCTTCACTTTGATAATCCCATCACGACTAAATCGTGAGTCTTTGAACTCTTTGAACTTCTTCATATATTTCTCTATTTACCTTATTAAGTGAACATATTAGCGTCAACTTAAATTGTTGGTAAAAGAAAATGATCAACCTATTTTGGATCAATGATTTACAACCTCGATCTCCTTTTCAACCAAAAGGCACGAGACATCTTGTTTTGAATACAAGATACGCATATACCATAAGATTAACAATCTAATGGTTTCAAGAGTACTCGATAAGAGATGGAGAGAGAAAGTCTAGTACGAGAGGCGATTTAGGGTAACTTTTCCGCTTTCTGCAATGGCACGCACTCGGAGGAATTCCCCTAATTCTAATAGAACAATCAAATTAATATCACAAAATCTACAAAAAAATTCACAAATTAGTACTAAGAAATCAAATAATAAAGCTAGTGGATCGAGGTATCGAATCATTGATCAGGATGATGATGAGCTTTTGGGGATCAATCACCTGGATGCTCGCTCGTCTGAGAAGGATTCGATTATCCGTCCATATAATCTCGGTTCTGTTATGGATTCCATCTCGGAAGAAGGGAGTGGCTCTGAGTCTGAATGGACGGAGGTTCAAGGTAGGGTTCAATCTTCCGACTTAGAAACTGATTCTATGGTAAGACCTCTACAACTTACTAGTGAAGATGTTGAATCTGAGTTGAAATTTTGGTCTACTGCGGTCTATTGTTATGTACTTGGGGCGAATCCTCCTTTCAAAGTTATTGATGGTTTTATTAAACGCGTCTGGGGATATACTGATTTTGATAAGATATCGTTCAATTCTAATGGTACCTTCCTGGTGTGTTTTAAGACTGAGGAAATGAAACTGAGGGTGTTGCAAGCAGGACCAGTTTTCTTTGACAATAAACCTTTAATTGTTAAGGAATGGACCCCGGAATCTAAAATGGTTAAGGAAGATGTTGATGTAGTACCTATTTGGATACGCTTTTATGGCCTACCATTGAAGTTCTGGGGGAATGCGCTGATGAAGATTGCAGGTCTTGTGGGTAAGCCTGTGAGATGTGACAGTAATACTTTGTTGAAAACTTTCCTTGGTCATGCTAGGGTTATGGTGGAGGTAAAAATTGGGACTGAATTACCTGATGTAATTCATTTTGCTGATGAACTTGACAATAATCACAGGCAAATTGTGCACTATGAATGGAAGCCCATTCTGTGCACGGATTGTCAGGGGTTGGGTCATCTTGCTAGGGACTGTAGGAAACTAAGAACTCTAAGGGCTCTAGACCAGTTCAGCAAGTTTGGAGACCTAAGAAAGTTCCACAGACTGTGATTATTCCTTCTGATAAGCATGAGGTAGCACCTGAACAACCTGAACAACTTGTTCAAGCTCGGGGCCCTTTGGGTCTTGAGAGTTTAGGGGGAATGATTACTCCTATGCTAGGGATGGTTATGCCAATGCCAACTATTATGAGGTCCTTCACACCTACTAGAATCATTACCAAGATGACTAGGCATGGTGGGATATGTTTGGGCAGTGGGACAAGAACTTTTATGGAGGTATTGGAACATTCTGTTCACTACAGGAGAGTCCTTGCAGGGGAAATGGAGGGTAGTTCTTCTCAAAAGGAAAATGGGTAGCATTGGTTTTTGGAATGTGAGGGGTATTAATAGTGTGAATAAACAGAAGGAGGTTAGTTACTTTCTGAATAATAATAACATAGGAGTTTTTGGGTTATTAGAAACTAGAGTCAGGGTTAATGCTATCAATAAAGTACATCAGGGGATTGGTGCTAACTGGAGTCTGGTGCATAATACCTCTGTTCATGATGGGGGTAGGATCTGGCTAATTTGGGATTCTGGGAACTATACTGTTGACATTCTTAGTATTGAAGCTCAAGCTATTCATGTTAAGATAACTTGTATTAATGGTAAGGCTTGGTGGATGTCAGTTATCTATGGTTTCAATAAGGTTCATGAGCGTGTTCCTTTGTGGGATTCTTTGAGGAATATGAGACAAGCTGTTAATGGTCCTTGGTTGGTCATGGGTGATTTCAACAATGTTCTTGCTATGTGTGAAAGAGTGGGGTCTGAAGTTTCTAATTATGAACTAAGAAGATTCCAGGAATGTGTGGATGATTGTGGTATTGTTGACCTTCCTGCCCATGGTGCTTATTTCACATGGAACAACAAACATGAACCAGGTGCCATGGTGTTCAGTAGGATTGATAGAGCCAAGAGTAATGATGAGTGGCTTGATCAATTTCCTGATGTTATTCCTATGTTTCATCCTGAAGGGGTGTTTGATCACTGTCCTTGCACTATTAATTTGAATGCTGATGGTGACAGAAGAAAGGGTTCCTTCAAATATTTTAATATGTGGGGTAAGGACCCTCAGTTCCTTGAATTGGTCCAAGAAGTTTGGGACAAACCTTTGTATGGTATTAAAATGTTTCAGGTGGTGAAGAGATTGAAATTGCTTAAACATCCTCTGAAGGGGTTGAATGGTACTGCTTTTGCTAACATTGAGACATCTGCAAAGTTGGCTAAGCATCACCTTTATGTTGTTCAGGAAAAACTCCATGCTGATCCACTCAACTTGTTATTTCAGCGGGAAGTCAATGAAGCCTCTAATTGTTATAGGGATTTGGAGAATGCTACGAGAAGTTTCTTGGCTCAAAAAGCTAAGGCACACTGGATGCAGGAGGGTGATGATAACACGGGTTATTTTCATAGCATCATTAAAGCCAGACGAATGAGCAATAAGATTTTGACTATCCAGGATATGGTAGGGCACCATTGTAATACACTTCCTGAAATTGAAGAGGCATTCATTGCTTACTATAAAGCTTTACTAGGCTCTAGTAAGCCTGTCAAGAAAATTCATGTCCCTGTTGTTAGAAATGGGAAAGTGGTGAGTAGGGAGCAAGGGGAGGAGCTGGTTAGGACTGTTACTACTGATGAAATTCAGACTGCTTTAAAGTCAATTCCTGCCAATAAATCCCCAGGTCCTGATGGGTATACTTCTCAGTTTTTCAAGGATTCGTCAGTGATCATTGAAAAAGATATTATTGAGGCTGTGCAGGAGTTTTTCAATACTGGGCAGTTGTTAAGACAGGTGAACTCTACTACACTCACACTTATACCCAAAAAAACTCGTCCTGTTACTGTTGCTGATTTCAGACCTATTGCATGTTGCAATGTCCTTTACAAAATCATTTCTAAGGTCTTATGCAATAGATTGGCTAAAGTGTTGCCTTCTATTGTTAGTGAATCTCAAAGTGCATTCATCCAGGGTAGGGACATTGTGGACAATATATTGATTTGTCATGACCTAGTGAGGCTCTATAAGAGGAGAACCTGCTCACCCAGAAGCATTATGAAGATAGATTTAAAGAAAGCATACGACTCAATAGAGTGGAGTTTTATTGATCAAATGCTTCATGCCTTGAATTTCCCTGAAAGAATGATTAATTGGATCATGACTTGTGTGACTACTCCTAGTTACACCATAGCACTTAATGGCTCTTCTTTTGGATATTTCCCTGGCAAAAGGGGGATTAGGCAAGGGGACCCCTTATCACCCCTCCTATTCACCATTTGTATGGATTATCTAAGTAGGGTTTTGAATGAAGTCACTAGCAGGGTTGATTTCAATTATCACCCCCTCTGTAGACCTTTGAAGTTAACTCACCTTAGCTTTGCTGATGACTTGTTGATGTTCAGTAGAGGTGACAGAACTTCTATTAAGGTGCTTCTCAGGGCCTTTGCTTCTTTCTCTTGCTCATCTGGTTTGGAAATGAACACTGAGAAATCAGATATCTATTTTAATGGTATTGACCAAGGTGAGATTGACTACATTTTGAGAATCTCTGGATTCAAACCTGGTGTCTTCCCTTTTAGATACCAGGGGGTACCCATTTCTTATAAAAGGATGAGTATTGGGGACTGTACTAGACTCATTGAGAAGGTGGTGACTAGAATTCGAAGTTGGGGGGCTAAGAAGCTGAGTTATGCAGGGAGACTTGTCCTCATTAAAGCTGTTCTTAGTCAGTTGCACTCATACTGGACTCGTATTTTTATTATCCCTCTTACTGTAATTGATAGGATTGAGGGTATATGCAGAAACTACCTTTGGTCTGGCTCTGACCAGTATGGTAAAACTCCTTCTGTCAATTGGGATAATGTATGCAAAGACAAGAAGCATGGTGGCCTGGGTATTGTTAACTCCAGATTATGGAACACTGCTGTGATTGGCAAATACACTAGTTGGCTGGCTATGAAAAGTGATCACCTCTGGCTTAGATGGGTTTGTCATGTTTATATGAAAGGAAAGGACTGGCTTGAGTATAAACCCTCTGTTAACACTAGTTGGACTTGGCGGAAAATATGTCAAGTCAAGGACATTATGAAAGGTGGTTTTGCTGCTGGGACTTGTTTGCTGCCAGATAAGTATCAGGTGTCTAGTGGGTATAATTGGCTTATGGGACAGCATCAACATGTTCTATGGTATCCTCTGATTTGGAATAGGACCTTGCTCCCCAGACATGCATTTATTGGTTGGCTTATAGTCCAGGGGCGCCTGATGACTAGGGATAGGCTCTTTAAGTTTGGGATCACTACTGATCAGGCTTGTGCAATTTGCTCCTCACAGAATGAAAATCATCAGCATCTGTTCTCTGATTGCACTTACAGTACACTATGATGGGATCTCCTCAATGAATGGCTTGGCTTGTCTATTCCTAAGACAAGAGTGGTGGATTGGTATATTACTTGGCGATGTCCCTCTTTGATGAAGAAGCAGATTGTTGGGGCTGAAATTTTTGCTCTATGGTATCACATCTGGCATGCCAGGAACATAGCGCGAATTGAAGCTAGAGTTTTGGCGCCTAGATACATTCTGAGGCAAGTAAAGCAAGACATACACGGGAGGTGCCAAGAACGAAAATGGACTCTGAAGTTGACTAAATTGCCATGGGAACCAGTTTACGTTTAATATTGATTACCTGATGTACTAGATTGGAAAATGTCGAGTAGTTTGGTGATAGTGTAAATCTTAATTATCCTTTTTATTAATATATTTTCACATTTTCACCAAAAAAAAAAGAGTACTCGATAACTCTTTGCGTTCATCATTCCAGAATTTAAGGTTTAATCCTGGGTTACCAATTTGAGTCTTACATCATCTACATGATGTGTCATTCTAGTTTGGTTTAGAATATAATCACCTTGATAATGGGCTAGCCATACATTAAATTATGGTGTATAGGGTCACAAAAGTGAAACCTCTTTTGTATCTTAACAAGTTTATATTCTTTTTTAGAGTTTATGCACTTAATAGTCACAATTAAGTACAACTTTAAATCCAAAAACTAGATTGAGTACACAATTACTCTATCTCTGAACATCATTGTTGCTAGTCGTCATATTTTAATCATTCTATGTATCAAATACAATGATGAAAACCACCATCGGTTTCTAATATTGACGAGGTAGTATTAGCAAAATTTATGTCAATCAATTAAACATTTAAAGAAGAAGGTCCCATTAGATGTCCCACAACTAACTTGTTGATTCTTCAATAATTTGGAAACTTTATCGGTCGGGATTGATAGGTTTAGTATTGCTATTCTCAATAACGTTACTTTTAACATTACCTTGTATCAATTCCATTCTAATTTTACTTCTTAGATCCTTATCCTTTTCTTAACGGTTTAAGAGAATGCTCCCACTCATTTCAATGAGTCTTTGCTTAGAGAAGCAAAATTTAATTTCATGAAGACTACTCTTCATTCGTTCGTTTAGTCTTAAAACTTTCATTGAAGTGGTTGCGGTATTTTGGTCAATTTTGATTTCCAACAAATCTAGTTACCAAAATGATTTAACGTTTCAAAGTAATTAACTTAATTAAGCATATGAGAAACAATTGTAAGTAGATATGTTAGTCAAGAATCAAAAACCCTTTTAATCACAAATAACTTCCATCTATACTCTTCACAAAAGATTCTTACAATGGATAATTCGAGGTTTTAGAAGAAAATTCATATTTGTCTTTAGTTACGATGTTTTAATGGATATTTGAATCAAAAATCGAAATGATATCGTATATGAATTGCGGTAAACAAATAGAACAATATGATAACGGAATAGTGGAAAACTCAACATCTATCGTTTTATTAATACTTGTAAACAACAAGTAAAGCATTTACATAGTGACCTCTACCCAACTATGATAAATGATTCCAAGATCCAAACATAAGTAAGGCTTTTCCTTTCCGAAAACTCTAACAGCACATCTCTTATTGGACTTCTTTGCTCTCTACACTCTATCTAACAGAACGAGGTGTTCTCAGGGGATTGGCCCGTCAAAAGTCCGCTTCCTTCGCGAACAAAGTTCAAAATCAACAAGAGTTCGTAGAACGAAGAGAGTGTACAACTGGGGTTCGTGAAGGGCCAACCTCCTTTCCAGCTTTTGCTACTGGAACGTCTCTTTCTTTGCCTTTCCTCTTCGTCCCGGTGCGACTTCATAAAAAGCAAGAAAAGATAAGATCGAAGAGAATGAAACGCACGTAGTAGTCACTATAGCGGTTCCTTCTGATCCTAGAAAACGTCCGAAAAAACCTGCAACGGAACTACCAAGCAAGGGCAGAATACTGTATGAGCAGAATACTGTACGGATCCTGCTCCTGCCCTCGCTTCTCCCTCTGGAATAGACGCTTCAACTAAACCCTGAGGGATAGACACTGGTTTTGCATAAACCGGCAATTTTGCTTGTGAAAGGGATTCCCCTTAATAATTTGACTTTTCAAATGATCAGTAAACCCGGGACCGGAGGCGGGCAACCCTCGCATCTGAGATTAGGTCTCGCTTTCTTGAGACTACCAGTGGGAGTTCGATCGAGGATACGCCTGTCCTTGACTTTGAAATGAGCTTTCTGAAGCATGGCATAGGTAAAAGGGAACGAGGAGGCGAGCCCCCCCATCTTCCGCATTAAATGAAATCTTTTATTTACTTAGAGAACAACTTAGGCGAGGACAGGTCATAAACCCGATGAGTTATTAAAATTGCGATTCATATTAACTTGGGCACGGTGTGGCCGATGAAACCCTTATCAATATAACTCGGTGGATTAACTCTCTAATCGATTCTACTTTTAGAACTCTTGATCGATAAAATTACATTAATATTTATCTTTAGCCCGGAACACATGCGACTACGGTCACGAATACTTCCGTTGAGCTCAATCCAAATTTCGAATAAATGTGTCCATGATCCAAACCCACATTAATTTGGGCACGGTGTGGCCGATAAATCCCTCATCAACGTGAATTCGGTGGATAGACATTTTCACCCACTTCCCCTACGTAACAAGGTTTGTACCTCGGTGTGGCCGAGTGCACTCCCTCACGAAATAGGTTTTCATGGTTTCTACTTTTTGGTAAGCTAAGGCTAAGTCTCAATTGTTTGTTTTAGCGAGAGGTCATGTCAATTTATTATCTATCGTGTTTTAAGTGAACTAAAGCGGTGAACTATGATAATTGTAATTGACACGGTCGATAAACTCGATAAAAATGACAATGCAAGTTTTAGTTATGACGATTTAGCGATGCATGCAACATAAAAATAAAATGCAATGCATAAAAATAAAATCCTAGTATGGCCTTCCTAAAATAGTAAATCTAATAAACTATTACAAATTCGGAAACCAACTCCTTTGGTCCCTTGAACTTCGGTCTTGGCACGCATTTCAAGGAAACACCGTCTTGATCCGAACACCTTCCCGATTGGCACCGTCTTGGAGGAACGCCGGGAAATTACAAATGATAATTTAAAAATACATAATTTCCTATTATACATTTATAATAAAAAATTAAAACTATTAAATTACAATATGGTGATACGAGATCACAAAATTACAACCGAATCGATATTCCCATACATTTCGGGAAATACCGACTAAACTAAGGCCATACTAAGTAAAAATTACATAATTCCAAATTATATAAAACAAAAAAAAATATGACAATCATAATTAAATATGCAGCATTATATATGTATGAACATGCCAATTTTTATGCCAAATCGCCTTTATAGAGCAAATATATGTGGTTGCGCTTTTTATGGATTTGCGTGATTTAACTTATTAAAATCACAATGTATTTCCTAAATCAATTTTATGTCCAAGTTAATCATCCTAACACTCTTAGGTCTCAAAAATAGTCTTCACTAACTTTTTTGACTACGATTCAACTTGATATCCATTATTGTTCGATAATTACTCGTATTAACGAAAAATTAAAGGAAAAACCCAATAATGTGTAAAAATTTCGAAAAATTCAAAACAAAAATTTTGAACATTCTGAAAAATTCTAAAAGTTCCAGATCTCAAATAAAATTTGTCTTTCATTAAATTTTATTTATTTCACAAATAACTTACAAAAAACATGTTTTTATGCTTTTAATTCGAAATCTAACATCAAAACATGCTATAATTCAAATCTAAAATTTTTTATATTCTTAAATACATCTTAGAGCCTGGAAAAGACAAATCTTTCAAGTTAAAGTTTAATTTTTACAATATGGACTTAATTAGGTTTATATTATCAATCTTTATCAACATAAAATTAATAATCAACAAAAACCAAAAATTTTCAACATGCAAGTTTGGATCTGATGTTCATATCACATTTGACACCTATGGGTAAAATTTCATGCCAAAAAAAAAACATTTTAGCTACCTTGGCCAAATTATGTCACTATTAATATGATTTTTACCACAAAAATCATAAATCATGCAAAATAAGATAGAAAAATTCGAAACTTTACATACCTTCTGGATATATTGTATGTGATATCATATTAAATTTTCATGGTCAAATTCGAAATATTACTCATATTTACCCATTTTTCTCATATTATGACTATTTATCTCATAAAATTCATAAATCATGAAAAATAACTTTGTTTTACATGAAAATTTACATGCAATCTGTAAAATATACATATGAGAACATATCCAAAAACCACTGAAAAATACCAAGTTTTACTAATTTTCGTTCAAAAATGACATTTTAGTCATAAAAATGACATTTTATGCAAATAATTACGAAAATGAACAATAAAAATCCATAAATTATATTTTGTGTCCTAAAAACCTTTTCGAACCAGAAACTTTAACATGCAACAATATTTCGTGATTTATTAACATAAAACACAAATTTCAAGTTTTATTCGTTATTCATATTAACTCGGAAAAACAATCCCGATCTTGCATGCAACAACCATTAAGCTCTGATACCACTTGTTAGAAATCATATTTTAAATATCTAATATGTTGTTTGTAAGTTTTAGTCATAAAACTTAAACATCTTATGCATGCAATAGATATTACATAAGATGGAGGAAAAACTTTTTCATACCTTGAATCTCACGGTTTTAGGGCACTAGTAAGGTCTCCTTCTTACTTAATTCTTGAGCTCAAATACTTTGGGATGATCCTCCATAACCCAAGTTTGCAAAGTAGAAAACCTCCTCTTGATTGCACCCAAGACTATCCCAAAATACCCACATAAAGATTAACTAGATCTTGATGTAAGTAACCTTAAAATAAATCTAATAAGTGTATAAATACTACACTAGAATAATATGGAGTTTATTAGAATTTTTATGAACAAAAGGAACACAAAACTTCTTGTGCAATTTTTTTTTTAGAGAGAATATCAATTATCCTCACACTTTTTATGTTATTCTCTAAAAATGAACAACAACAATAATGTATGTGTAGAGTGGGAGTGGCCAGTCCATTTGAGTGAGTATAGGGAGTGTAATTTTTTGTCTTTTCAATGCCCAATAGCTTTTGTGCATGGGTTAGACAAAAATTGCTTTGGTTAGAGTAACCAATACAAATCAAGGCATGCTTTAAACTTGTCTCTTTTGTGTTTAGTGCACACAAAACAAGGCATGTTTTACACGGTACAAATGACCCATTTACGGGTCCATTTTGGTTCTTATATTTGTCGCACAAACACGTGTAATTTTATTTTAAACATCGTCTTATGTTCAAATAATTTCCGATTAATTTGATCAACAACACTCCGTAAATATACGTATACAACTGCACATATATTTTACGTGCCAATACTAATCACATTAGTCAATTAGTACAAATTTTAATAATTAACCGTTAACTATTAATTCCCGTCTCAAATAATTAATTATCGCATAATTAAATAATAATTTCCGTGCCTCGAGTTCAAAACTCGAAACCTCTCCAAGTAATTTGTTCGACTAACTTTAGTCAATTTTAAGGAATTAATTAACTCGTATCGTCATACAATTAATTAATCTTTTTCAATTAAGGGAATCGTCCTTTAGGTGCGACCTCAAGGATGTTGATCACCACCGTCGCGACAAGAATAATGTCAAACTCTACTTGACCAATCATTACCGATATGTGTGGACCAGTTGACTATATATGTAATGTATCATCCCTTTCGTATTCTTGATATGAGATTTAAATATGCGATCAATATGATCGACAATTGTGATCGCATTATTGTCGGGGACACTTACTCCAACAATAGCCTCATATATAAGTTAGGTTTCTTACCTCGCCTGAGTAACTAGACAAAGTAGCATTTTTTTAAGTGACCTCGGTAACTAGATAAAGAAAATACTAAATATGAAATTTGCACGGGTTTAATACTAGTGGTAAAGTTCGGTTGAAAAATCCAAATAAGCTTAATGAGCCATACAATGAACCGTCTCATTAATCATTACCTTTTTTTTTTTTTTTTGGTACATAAGAGGGCAACGCCAGAAAACTAAGGAACTAGAGGAGGGTAGCTACACCTAAAAGATATTCACAAAGGATTGACCGAAGTGCATCAGGAGGATCTTCAAGAAAGTTGACTGTAGTAGATGAATTTACTCATTGATTGGTTGCCCAATCGCTGGCTCTGTTAGCTTCTCTAAAAACATGTTCTACATGAACCTTCCATCTGGGTTTCCGAATTAGCTCTTTGCAGCGAAAGACTAGGTGACGGAGGCTATTACTAACCAATTGATCTTCCAAGACCAACTTTATACACTCTCATTATCTATATGAACGAGAAGTTTATCAATATGAAGAATCCTTGCTCTCTCTAGACCAGTAACTAGTGCAAGCATTTCTGGTCGCATCGAAGTACAAATTACGCCAGAAAACAAGTACGCTGAAATAAAATTACTGGTATCATCTCGAAATACACCATCACAACCTGCTAGATTCGGGTTTCCCTTCGGCGCCCAAATTGAGAAGACACCAACCATAGGGAGGTGGATGCCAGCGAATAAACATCTCTCTGCATATAGGGCCGGGAGTAGGGATGAAGAGCGCGAACTTGTTAAAGACACTTTTAGATGTGGTAAACTGCTGATAGAGAAAATCAATCGGATAAGTTGGATTTCATGATTTCCCCACCTCCAAATCCACCAACACGTGATGGCAAATTTCATAGACCAATCGCCCAACCCCACATCTACATTATTGCTTGCAATCATTACCTTATGAAAGTCGCATTTTAACCAACGACTTTAGTTAAACCAGTAACTGCACTCCTCCGCTCCTCCCACGACGGCTCCACTCCTCTTGTACACTCCTGGCAAAAAAGTTTAATAAAGCCTCCTAGTTTCGCACCTTATTAGGCCTAATAAAACACCCTAACAAAGACCATACCCGTCAACAAATACTATATCCGATCCTAAGAGAAACCAATGGTAATTTATATATCTTCGCGTTGCTGCTTTTCGTCACTGGAAATCACCGTAGGTACCGCCTTATACACCTCATTTTCTTTGTTGCTTTATTGGGATTACTTAATTTGCCTTTTCAAATGATTTCAGCTTATTGATAGTCACGTCGATTTAATCACAATTGTTTTTACGAATATGTTCTCCAACTGTTTGATGAATTGTGGGCAACTAAAACTGTCCCATATAATTTTGTCTATTTTGTGTGTGTGTTCATAGTTTTATAAGCTAAGCAATTGTGTTATCATTGAACATCGTGTTGATCATTTCTCTATTTTTTTCGGAAGGATATTAACCAGCATCACTCATCAATGATGAGTGGATGACATTGTTTGAAAATTGATTAAAAAAAATGAGTAAGAAATTTAGATACGAATCCTCTGTCGCATTTTTCATGTCTAACCTTGTGTCATATTATCTTTTCTTCAAATACGTAATCCTTGATAGTAGTGGCGGACCCAGAGTTTTTAGAATGGTAGTGCACAATTGAAAAAGCTTAACAAAATGCTTAAATATTACCCTTCATCTTACGTAGTACAATATTTCTTTGTGGATTCTTCATCTTACATAGTATTAAACTTCGTCTTACCCAGATGTGGATTTCAAAAAGATTCTAAAGTTTTGTATTTTTCATTAGCTAAAACAAAAAGGAAAACACAAATTGGGAGTGTTTAATTTTAATAATTGGAAATTTTAAATTAGGTTTCGTTGTTTCAATGTTTCAAACAATTAAGTTAATTAAAAAAGCAACAAGTCAAGGAATTAAAAATCAAAATTCACAATAAAAAAAGTCACAAATAGACAACCAACAATCAAAATAAAACTAATAGACATTCATATAAGTAATTTTTCAAAGACAATTTCAAACTAAAATAACAAAATTGGGAAAAGGAAATTAGCGTTTGACGTATTAAAATATGGAAGGTTGAATATCTTACACTAATTTAAGGTTATGGCGGCCGACGGCGGTAGGGCATGGTGGCCGGTGGCGGGGAAGCAGGCGGTGGGTCAAGGGAAGGTCGGGAGGCAGGCGGCTAGGCGTGCTTGTGATAGTCGAATGAAAAATAGAAATAACAAAGGGAAGCGAAAAGAAAATGTGTCTGAGGATTCGAACACACGACCTCCAAATTTAGAACCAAAAACTTATCCATTGAGCTACCTGGCAGACAGTAATTATTACAAACACGTATTCTATATATTTTTGACTTTTCTGTTTCTTTTATAAAAAAAAAAATTCGGCCAACCGAGGGTGCGCACGTGAGGTACTGTGCGCACCCCTCGGTCTGCCCCATTTTTTTTTAGAAAAGACGAGTATACCTTAAAAAACGGGATGAGACTTGAGACACAAGATAAAACACAAAAGTGGGACGGAGGATTCACTCTCGTTTTTGCTAGTTATTAATAACTTCAAACTTCTAAGTGTGAGACAAGAATAACACACTTCCAATTTACACCTTTCTTATTTGATTCGACAATACATTACCAGTCGCGTCTGTGCTTCACAATCTTATAGCCCATTTTCTCGTTACCACCAAAACCTGCATGACAGTTAATTTTTCTTGAATCAGTGGATGTTCTATAATTAGGTTTTTATTTGAATTCTAGCTTTTGCCTTGTTTCACCATAACATTTAGAAGGGTATTATTACTATCGGTGCATAGGTTGTGTCTAGCTAGGTTATGTCGGAATGAGGTACTACTATGTTTCTTTAACTGATTGGGTGCTAATTTCATGTTTTTTTTAGCTGATTCTCCTCACAATCGGACCGACCTTACACATTGGCGATGTTGTACTCATAATTTCAGTTATCTTTGTAAGAAATTGAAGTACCAAACTAAGATCTGCTTATTCTTAATGGGGTTTAGTAGTTTTGACATTAAGAGTACTTGACTGTTTTATCTTTTCTTTAACCTGCAAATATTGGTTTTTATCATATCTTAGTCTGCTAAAACTGCCTATTTATAGGATTCAAGTTATCCTTGTATGGTTTGAGCCGTTACATTAAAGATTTATTATAGAGATAACTTCTGTTAGTGTGGAAATATCAAGGTCATCATATTTTACAAATTGAACTCGACAGTTGCTGATCTTTAAATTGATAAGAGTTTCATCTGCCAAAAATAAACCAAATTGGTTGAACTCAGTTTGTTTTACATGTTCTGATTTTATTCTGGTTTGCAGATAACAGAATGTAAATTCAACATTGAAGCAACTGCTGTATTGGGGGAAGGTTCATGCGTACATGGTCTCAGCATCATTGGACTTCCCTTAGAGGCCATAGTTGATAGCCGCTGTCAGACTCAACTATCATTTTCCCTTTTTTTCTCTTCTACAGTTGTTACATTTCTTTCCTCACTAACCCTACTTCCCTAGAAATCCATGGCTTGGCGCATCTTCACCGCCTTCTGCAAGGTTTACCACAAAGCCTCGTCTCCCAAAAATGTAACTCTGAGCAATCCCATTTTCCCTGCCTTCCTGACCTCTTCATATTCTACTTCCTTTCTCATCACTAAAACCCCTAAAAAATTCAAGAAACGTAATAAACCCAGCGCTCGAACAACCCTTGTTCAGTACCAATCCTCTCAAATTGCCCACTTTGAAGGAATCGTGAACCGTGATAAACATTTTCGCTTTCTCATTCGGTCCAAACAGTACCTTACCAAGCAACGTGAACATATCCTCCTCTTGGATAATGCTGGAAAACTCTACCGGGAACTGGGATGTTCCCGTGGCCGCAAGGTTACCAAGTTTGTTGCCAAACATCCTCTCCTCTTTGAAATTTGCCGGCACAATGACAATAAAATCTGGTTGGGATTTACCGAGTTCATGGAGGGATTACTCGAGGAAGAACAAAAGATTATGGAGTCCATGGAAATGGAGAGGGTAAAAGTGGTGAAGAAGTTATTGATGATCTCAAAGGAGAAGAAGATGACTTTGAGCAAGATTTACCATTGTAGATTCTTATTTGGCATTCCTGATAATTTTAGGGACTGGGTTTTCAACTTCCCTGAGGATTTTCGGGTTGTCAACAGTGATGATGGGAGTCGTACTCTTGAATTATTGAAATGGGATCCTTCATTGGCAGTAAGTGCCCTAGAGAAAGAGTTCATGGTTGATGAGGAAAACGTGACGAGGGCATTTAAGTTTCCTTTGAAATATGGGAAATCTTTGGATTTAGATCATGATGATGTGAACCGATTAAACTTGTTGAATACACTGCCACTGGTTTCGCCTTATTCAGAAGGGTGGAAGCATGAATTATTTACATTGGAAGCAGATAAATGCAGGGTTGGCATCATACATGAATTTTTGAGATTGATATTGCAGAAGAAGGCGTCGATACATCATATAGTGGAGTTGAAGGAGGAGTTTAGTCTCACTAAACATACTTACCAAAGGCTTTTGAAGCAGCCAAGAGCATTTTATTTGGCTGGCACTAAGATGAACTGGGTTGTTCTCTTGAAGGATGCTTATGACGAGAATGGGCATTTGATAGAAAAAGATCCTGAAGTGGCCTTCAATGAGAGACTATATAAATGTGCTGAGATGCAGCAACCGCCTGAAGAATTGAGTCGGGCAAGAAGAAATGAACAATAATAAAGGTAATGATCTCAAATTTTGTCGGCCCAAATGGTACAAAGTACAGTATACCCAAATTGTTATATTGCTTGTATAACAATACGGTTCTTTTTTTTTTTTTTTTTTTTATGTGTTTTAATGCTACCCACCTATTATAGTTGGGTATAACAATACACTTTTTATAACATGCAATAATGACTATATTGTTTAGTTCAGTTATTCTTGATATAAATGACCATTAGAAAGTATCAGGGTGGGTGTCTAAATGGGCATGTTGGCTGACGTGGCTGGTTTCATACTATAGGACCGTCTCATAGAAGAATAGTTGTAAGATACTAGCTGGCCACTAAATATAGCTCATGGGCATTGTTTAGGTATTTTTTACCAAGTTGATTGATTAGGGTTAATGTAGTCTTACTCGTTGGTTAATCGTATGATTGTTCGTTCGTTGCTATTTAAATAAAGAAATAAAGTACGCAATGTAAATTGACACGTAAGATTTGGTGACGCGGAAAACCCAATGTGGGAACAACCGCGGGAGGGACGGTACCCTGCCAAGTATTGCACTATTTGAATAGGAGGATGATTACAATTGAGGCACAAAGCTAATCCTGCTGGCCCTAGGCGTCAGGCCTGCAAGATCTTGGACGAATGTATATTTGAGTATAATAATATGCCGTGATGTAGATGTGTTCTTGAATGTGGATGTGTGAGTGCGGATGTGTTGAATGTCCTTCTTGATTTGCTTCCTTGGCTATTTATAGGGTAAGAACCCTAAATATGTCCTACTTTGAATATGGAAAGGGAATATAATTTCCATAAGAACTCTTTCCATACTTGGTCGCCTTTCCCAATTCTCCCTCATCTCCCTATCTTCTCCCTAACTCCTCTTTCCTTAATCCGGAGGCCTTCTATGATGGGCTCCTGATCTCCCTTGAGCCTGTTTCCCCTTTCTCCAACCGCGGGCTTCCTTCGTCCTTATCACTCCTTCTATAGCTTTTTATATTATTAAGTGGGCCTTCTTTATTGTGCTATTTTTAGGCCAAACAGTTTGCCCCAAATTTCTTGTGAAGTACGCTTCTAGGTATCGAGCAAGGAATTTACGTAACCAAATGCTAAAAAACCTAAGCTGTCTTTTACACTCCTTCCCATGCAATCCATCATGTCAGCCGCCCTATTCCTCTTTTCTCGCACCCAACTCCCTCTCTCCTCTTTATAACTTCAACCTCCACCTTCCACTTTCATTAATCTTAAATCATTTCAAAAATATTCTTCTCTCTTAAACCCTCAACCTTCCTTCTTCTTTATTCTTTGCCGACTTCACTGTTCCTCTTCCCCGTCTCTTTCACCAGGTAATCCACCCTCTTTTTCTTCTTTGATTTCCATTTTCTCTTTCCACTATGGGCAAAACTCGACAATCCTCCACACCCTCTGACCGTAATCTCGACCCCACTTTTCCTTCTCGGGGACTTTTTAAGCATCCCCACGACTGTGACTCCGCCTTGACTCCGGCCGACATTCCCACGATCAAGAATCTGCTTGGTCTTGGTGACGGGGTGGATAATTGCCATTCCTGAACCGGGAAAGAAAGCTGACGCCCTCCGTCCAGGGTGGGTTAGTTTTTACCTGTACCCATTTAGATACGGCCTCCGTTTTCCTTTTCCTAAACTCATTCAAGACTTTATCTTCACCAACAACTTTGCCATGAAACAAATTTCTGCTGCCATTTGGAGAGTTCTTCTCTATTCTCTTGCCGCCGGTTAGAATACTGGTAAATCTGTCACTCTGGGCGACGTAGCCCACATGTACGACATCGATCCCCGGGCGGGGTCAATTCTCATTCGGGGGCCGTGGAGAGGCTCCTTCGGACACGTGTCAAAATCCCGTGATGAGAAATGGTTTGAGGACTTCTTCTTCGTGAGGAAGGACTCCATCCAGCCTCCTGCTGATTATATTTTCGAGAAATGGGTTCTAACTTCGAGTAAGTAGCCTTTCTGTCACCTGATTTATTTTATCTCGCTGCTTACTAGCTTACTTCATCGTCCTCGTGCAGGCCCCTGTGACCTGACCCGTATTGGCGCCAAGATCTCGCTCGAAAGAAGCTGTTCAAAGATCATCTCGAATCGAGAGAAAGTTCCCAGACCTGCTCCCTGGTTTTTCACCTGCTTCCTCCTCCAATCCTCCTCAGTCGGCTCACATTATGTCTTCTGGTAAGACTTCTACAGCCGTTTTAATTTGCATGCTATTTCTCCTGATGTTTTAAGCATCCTGTCGTCTGAGACTATATATGCTTGCAGATTCAAAAGTTGACCAATTAGAAATCATCCTCCAAAGTGCCAAAAGAAAGAGACCTTCTGCCAACCCTGATATGGCCTCTGCCTCCAAGAGGAGTGCTCCTACTGCCTCCTTCCAGACTCCTCCCACGCTTTCCAGTTCTGCTGCACGCGAGCCCTTGGAGGTCGACCCGTTGTCTCGTCATCCACCTACTCCTCCTACCAGTCCTCGTGCTTCATCCAGCGGAGGCATTACTGCTCATTTCCCAAAGGGTTTTGGGAATGTGGACAAGGTGTCATACTGGCCGGAGATTGACCAGCTGCTCTTCCCTCCTGTTGAGGAGACGTTTTCGGAGTTCTCCCCAGAGGAGATGGCTGAGAACGACGTGCACAATGCCTTTATGGTAAATATTCTTCGTCCTCTACCTGTTTGTCTTCTCTTGCTTAGATTTTATCTTTCAACTTTCTTGTTGACTTCTGATTTTTCCTGCCCCAGACCCTCTAGTCTGCACTCTACAACAGGAAAATGATCAACATAGTGCAGACCACTAGCCGTGCTACCAGCGTCAAGAACCAGGAGTTGAAGGGGACTATTGCTGATCTGGCGCAGTTAGTGGCCGATCGAAGGAGCGGGTGGTGGAGTCAAGACCGAGCTTCTTGTCACCAAGAAGAAGCTGAAGGAGGGGGCTGATCAGCTGGCTCGTACTCAAGCGGTGTGCAACACTTTCTCTGACTCCCTCAAGCGCTCTGATGAGAAGATCAGCGAGCTGATCTCCCTGGCCACCAACGTTGTTGCCTATGCTACCTGGCGGGGAAAGATCAACGGGATGCGTGCTGCTCTCGCGGAGGCTCCTACCCAGCAGGCTATAGAGGAAGAGGAGAAGCAACTGGAGATGCTCTACCCCACCCAACCTCATCTGAGTGTGCTGATACCCGAAGTTGGGGAGGTGAATTCTCCGCACTTTGGCCGAGCAAGCCGGAGATGGAGCCGAAATGTCCCGGGATGTCGCCGACGAAGCTCGGGAAGCTATGGCGGTGAGGATGTGCAAGCAAGTGCGGTACACGAAACGGGAGGTCGGCGGGCAGGAGATGCGGAGGTAGAGGTCATTAATGTGACCGATAATTAAGTATTTTTATGTTTTGATGAACTTTTTTTGCAGTCTGGCCCAGAGGTGGCAGACTTTGTAAGTTTTAAAATTTTCTTTCTGTGGTTGCTCCGCCAAGGTGGCGGTTAAACTTGGGGCCGTATTTTGGCCATGTTTTGAAATGCCCATTGTCATAGTTTGGCAAGGTTTTAGTTTTACATATCGTGTTCTTGTTATTTATTTTTCCTATTTTTAGGAAGTTTGCCGTGTCAGTCTGCTTGACTGATTTAGGCGAGTCCTGTCAACCTGAAAAGGCTGGCGTTCGACTCGACTAGGCTAGTGTCGACCTGGTGGTGATTTAGGCATATCGCAATGTAAGGAGGAATGGCCGTGTCAACCTAGGAGGTCGATTTAGACCACTGGTCACTGAAAAGGCCGATCCGGACTAAGCTAGTCGTGTCGTACCGTAGGATGGTCGATTTAGGCGTATCTGTGATTTTGGACTACTTAACCTTGTTCATGACGCAAGGTGTGTTCATCACGTTTAAAGCCGACAGGGGCGTAATTTAGGCAAGTTTATCGTCATTCTAGGACCAATGGGACTGCAGATCTCAGTAGCGCAGATATCCCTACGTTCCATGTTCGTGTGCATGCATGGGGCCCTGATTAATTACGATTAGTGCGAGCTACGTCCGGGGGTGGTATCGGGGTATTTGGATAAGCGTACTTATTGTCAACCAGGCTCCCTTTCGTATGTTCCACGGTCACTTTGGTGAGGGTGTTCCTTGTGGAGAAAATAGGTTAGGCATGTTGGAGTGCCGTGTGCCTTGTCACCCGCGTTGGCGGTTGTGATCTGTTTAGACATCCTTTCAAAGTACCATAGACACTAGGATTCAAAGTGATGTACTTAGAGAAGCCTGAAAATAAGAAACTCTATTAAAATGATGTGAAGTACCTGTCGCCATCTCATGGGGTACCAGAGCAATTGTGGTCCCAGGACGCTGCCAGACCACACCATCTAATAGTAGTTTAAAGTTTTAAAAGAGTTATAGACACCGGAAATAAAAGTGAAATTGGCAGTATGCCTACTACCGGATTTTATTTTAACTTTTTAAAAGTGATTTGGCTTTTCATAGTACATCATTCTGAAATCTAAAGTCTACTTATTATTAAAAGTAATATCTCTTCAGGTGAAGTATGTTCCATGGGAGTTATATGATTTGATCGTCCATAGTCATCAGTCTGTATGCACCATGGCCAACAACTCCTTCTATCTGGTATAGTCCTTCCCATTTGTAGGCGAATTTGCCTGCTTTTCAATTCTTGGTGTTTTGGAACACTTCTCGGAGAACCAGGTCTCTTACCTCCAGGAGCCTGACTTTCACATTCTTGTTATAACTCCTGGCCACAGATTGTTTGTAAGCAGCCAGACGTATTTTTGCGCTTGCTCGCAGCTCGTCAATTGTATCCAGGCTTCTGATCATCTCTGTATTGTTTAGTTCCCCTGTCATATTTTCATACCTGTAAGTGGGAACTAGAACTTCTGACGGAATGACTGCTTCTGCGCTAAACACCAGGCTAAAGGGTGTTTGACCTGTTGCTATCTTTGGTGTCGTTCTGTCTGACCATAACACTAGTGGCAATTCAGCTGCCCACTTTCCTCCTAACTCCTGTAACCTCCTTCTCAAATTGTCCATGATGATTTTGTTGCTGGATTCAGCTTGCCCGTTGGACTTTGGAGTCCTAAGTGCTGACTTTTTTAAGGTGATGTTCCACTTGGCAGAGTATCCCTCAGTATCGTTGGAGATGAATTGTGAACCATTGTCACATATGATTTCTGATGGGATACCAAACCTGCAAATGATGTTTCGTTTTATAAACGAAATGACTTGTTTATCCTTTACTTCTGTGAATGCTTCCGCCTCTATCCACTTGGAGAAGTAATCTGTCATTGCCAGCATCCAGGTTCTATTTCCTGTGGCCCGTTGCAGAGGTCCTACTATGTCCATGCCCCATGCCATGAATGGCCAGGGAGAAATGATAGGGTGCAAGGGTTCTGCTGGCTGATGGATCATCAGTGCTGAGCGCTGGTAGGCGTCACATTTGCGTGTGTACTCTGCTGCATCTGCCTTCATTTGTAGGCCGCAGTATCCCCTGTCTCGAGGGCTTTATTTGCCCAGTCACGCCCCCGCATGGTTTCTACATTCGCCACTGTGGAGAGCATGTAACACGATCGTGCTTCTTCCTTGTCCAGGCACCATAGGTAGGGGCCTGCTAGCGATTTTCTGAATAATATATCATCAATAAGTATGAATCTGGAGGCCTTTACTCTGAAAGCTCTCACTTCCTTCTTGTCATCTGGTAGCTTGTTATGGCGCAGCCAGTCTAAGTAAGGTGTGCGCGATCGCTCGCTTGTTCTATTTGTTTGGTCGGCGTCTGCTGTTTGGTCGGGATTTCTCACCTTCCTCTCAGAATCGTCCTGGACTTCTTTCTCGCTCTGTGGGTCCTCCAGTTCACCGTTATCTATTTCATCTGCCTTCTGGATGAAAGGCTCCAGCATGTGTGCTATTGGAATGCTGGATAGCTCTGTTGGTTTAAATGTTACCCCCAGAGTTGCCAAGGAGTCTGCTTCCACATTCTCATCTCTGGGGATCTGCTTAAGCTTGCAAGTTTCGAATTTCTGTTTTAACTCCTTTGATACTTTTAGGTATGCAATCATCTTCGAATCTCTGGCTATAAACTCATCATTCACGTGGTTGACTATTAATAGAGAGTCCTTTGGATATGGCCAGTGCACGACCCCTAACTCCAAAGCTAGCTTCATTCCTAATATCAAGGCCTCGTACTCTGTTTCATTGTTGGTTGCCTTGAATTCACATCTTACTGCTTGCGCTATCAGGTCTCCCTGTGGTGATCGCAGGATTAATCCCACGCCTGCCCCCCTTTGGTTGGAGGCTCCGTCAATATGCATCTACCAGACTTCTGTTTCCTTGCTTCCTTCTAAGGTGAGGATCTCCGTATCGCGGTCTCGGATGGTTGGTGAAGTCTGACACGAAGTCGTCCAGTTCTTGCGATTTGATTGTTGTTCTGGGGTCATACTGGATATCGTACCCACTGAGGTGTACGGACCATTTTGACATTCCGCCTGATAGTTCAGGCTTCCTCATGATAGATTTTAGCGGGTAGTTGGTCACGACATGTATGATGTGGGACTCAAAATAGGGGCGCAGTTTGCGAGATGCTAATACCAATGCTAGTACTAACTTTTCAAGAGATGTGTACTTGGTCTCTGCCGGCAACAGAGAATTGCTCACGTAGTATACTGGTTTATGCTCCTTTTCTTGCTCTCTGACCAAGACAGCACTCACTGCCACTTCTGTGACGGCCAGGTATAGGAATAGTGGTTCTCCCGGCTTTGGCTTCGACGGCCACGGCGGCGGGTCCGAGGTATTGCTTGACTCTCTAAAGGCTTGCTCGTGCTCATGGGTCCATTCAAACTTACGGCTTTTCCTTAGTACGTCGTAAAAACGACTGCATTTATCGAAGATCTTGAAATGAACTGTTCGGGGCTTCTACCTTTCGGCTAGTCTTTGAACATCCTTAGGCTTCTCGGGTGACTCCGGTGCAAGACGGCTTTGATTTGCTCGATCTTTGGCCTATATTCCTCTTTGGGTGACTATATAGCCTAAGAATTTGCTAGAAGATACTCCGAAGGTGCACTTAGATGGATTTAACTTCATTTTGTATTCTCTCGAGGGTCTTTGAATGTTTTACGCAGATCTTGCCGTATATGATCTTTGACTTTTTCTGATTTCACCACCATGTCATCAATATACACCTCCATTGTTCTTCCTATCTGTTCTTTGAACATTCGGTTAACCAGCTTTTGATATGTGGAACCTGCGTTCTTTAGGCCGAATGGCATGACGTTGTGGCAATATATTCCTCTTTCAGACATAAATGTCGTCTTCTCTTTATCTGCAGGATCCATCTTGATCTGATTGTATCCACTCCATGCGTCCAGGAATGTTAACATCTCATGTCCAGTTGTCGCATCTACCATTGCGTCAATATGAGGCAGCGGGAAGGGATCTTTAGGGCATGCTTTGTTGAGATCGGTGAAGTCCACACATACTCTCCATTTCCCATTCTTCTTGGGCACCACCACTACGTTAGACAGCCATTCTGGATATTTTAATTCTCTTATTTTCTTCGCTGCCATCAGGCTATCTACCTCTTGGTTGATCACTTTGTTTCTTTCCGCTGCAAACTTTCTTCTTCTCTGCTGGATGGGTTTACACTTTGGGTCCACACTAAGCTTATGTGTTATGATGGACGGATCTATTCCTATCATGTCATCGTGTGACCATGCAAAACAATCCATGTTATCCTGTAAGAACTTGACTAATTCCTTGTCTTAGGCTTCTGTGCATCCTACTCCAATGAGCACGGTTCTTTTCGGGTGCGGACTTGTCCGGGTTGATTTGATCCAGGTCTTGTGTTGGGGTTCAATGTATTCGTCTTGGATATCTTCATCCTTAATTGCTATGCGGGAGGGTTGGCGGTGCACTTGAGTGCCTTCTTATAGCGACCTCTAGCTTCCTCCCGATCTCCTCTTATTGTTTTACTCCCCATGGTGTGGGGAACTTTATGCTTGGTGGTATGTTGAGGGATGCTTTCATCCGGTGCAACCATGGTCTTCCCAAGATGACGTTGTAGGTGGAGGGGCCGTCTATAACCAGTGCACGACTTGCTTGTTGAGTCCTCCCACGTAGGTTGGGATGACTATCTCGCCTAGTGAGTGGTTGTTTCTCCTTTGAAGCCTACTAGCGGAATAGTCTTCTTCGCAAATCCTTCTCATTTGAATCCCATGTTTTCTATAGTTTTCAAAGCATGATTAGGTTGACCGAGCTTCCTGTATCTACGAAGACCTTTCTAACTGTGCAATTGGCCATTGATAAGGTGATAATAAGTGCGTCGTGATGTTCTCACTCGTATGTATCTCATTCATCAAAGCCGACCATTGGCAGTCTTTGAGAAATTTCGCAAGAATTGGTGGTCTGTCGCCTTTGATCTCGGTGGCACGTCTTTTAGCTGCCGAGTATGTCGGTCCACTTAAGTCCGAGCCTTTGTTATCACGTTTATAATTTTGGTGCATGTGGGTGGATCGCGGGCTTAGCGGAGCCTACCTTATCTTTCTTTGCCCCCACGTGGTAATAGGTGGGTCGGACTTTTTCTTGTTCGTATACGGGCGCTTGATCTCTCTTCGTAATGTGTAGCAATCCTCGGTGTTGTGCCCAATATCACGGTGGAACTCACACTTCTTCTTGCTATCCTTTCTCCAAGCTTGTTCTCCTACTGGTGGGTTGGGCCCCGACTCCATCTCCCATTTCCGAGTGCCTTCAGATTAATCGATACTGTAGTGAATCCATACTCGTCGAGTGGGGAGTAGCCGATTTTCCTCGATTCTGTTGACTCCCCTTCCATATGGTCCGTATCACTCATCCTTCTTCTTTGGTGGTTTGCTTTCTTTCGATTTCTCCACGATCGAGGTACTAGAAATACTTGGCGTGCTCAGCAAGCTGGCTCTGGCTAGGATATCTTCCTCCAATCTGATTGCGGCAGCTGCCTTCTTCTGTACTGCCTCAAAGCTATGGCATGGGTGCATAGTTAGCTGCTTATATAGGTCGGAGTCATGGTGGAGGCCTCTCGTGAAGGCTTCTACTGCTGTTGAGACATCACACTCTCGTATTGCTACCTTCTCATTGTTGAACCTAGTATTGTATTCTCCAATGCTTTCTCATGCCCCCTGGACGATTCGGTACAGATCTCCTGCATGCTTCTGCGGCTTTCTGCTGCTTGCGAACTGTTGAGTAAATGCGTTTACCAATTCAGCAAATGTAGATATCGACCTGTTGGCGGGCTCACAAACCATCGAAGTGTCTTAGGTCCTATTAGGGTGGACCGAACCCTTTGCACATGCAAGCCCCTTGACTTGCCTTATATTTATTCTTGTCATCATCTTGCATCTTTGGCTTATATGATCAAAGGGATCTATTTGTGCCGTCGTCGAAGAGGCATATTTGGATTTGTGAATCCCTTTGGCATGGTTGTGATGGATATGGTGTCCACGAACGGTGAATCGGCATAGGTTTGTCTAATGCCGCTTTCTCGAGTGGGGGTGGCAATCCCGGGACCCTGCTCAGTATTTCTTTTAACTCAATCCGCCGATTCGTTATCTTTGCTCGAATGCGGGGTTCGCCTATCACTGCTGTTAGTTCAATATATTGCCTCGATCCGAGATCTTGATAGTTACGATGTGTTCAGTGCTAGAGGAGTTATTGTAACGATTGTCCCCCTAATGATCCATTTGTTGGTTTGACTCGGATCTGCTCCGGGCGTCGATCGATTGTGGCGGGGCTGCGACGGGGATGCCACTTGCTCGTACTTCCATACGACTAGGCTGCGGGCGGTTAATGCAGCGTGAGGTATCCCAGCCCTTGTGGGGTTATCCTTCCATCTGATGGTATCGTAGACAGATCCAATCTCGTTATCAATTCAGCCGGTACCTGTCGAAGTCGATTCCTGCTGCCTGATGCCCCCTGCGTCAGATCTACTAGTGTAGACCTTCCCACGTCTGTCCTGCTTGCTGGGGTGATAGACTGCTATTTTAGGATGTCTATCTGTGCCCATAGCTCTCTGTCCCTCCTTCTTGCTTCAGTTTCGGCTTTCCTCTGGTCTTCTCTCATGTTTTCCATAGCTTTCTGAAGGTTTTCTACGCCAGTGAGTAAGATTTGTGTGGGACTAGGTGGCGGAGGGAGGCACGAACTTCTTTGTTCCTTTATCCGATCGGCTTGGGGCGCGGCAAGAAGAGTCCTAGGAGGTAAAGAGGTTTTTGTTGTCGGTATGATTCTTGAGGTGTGTCCAGGGAGCACTGTGTAGCCACCGTTGTTGTTGTCGGGTTTTGAGTAGTTGATGGCGGTGGCGATGGTTGCCTGCTCACGACACGGCCGGATGCTTGCTTATCCATTGTGTATCTAGAATATCAACGATTGACGACCACAATGCCCCACGGTGGGCGCCAAACTGTTTAGGTATTTTTTACCAAGTTGATTGATTAGGGTCAATGCAGTTTTACTCGTTGGTTAATCGTATGATTGCTCGTTTGTTGCTATTTAAATAAAGAAATAAAGTACGCAATGTAAATTGACACGTAAGATTTGGTGACGCGGAAAACCCAATGTGGGAACAACCGCGGGAGGGACGGTACCCTGCCAAGTATTGCACTATTTGAATAGGAGGATGATTATAATTTAGGCACAAAGCTAATCCTGCTGGCCCTAGGCGTCAGGCCTGCAAGATCTTGGACGAATGTATATTTGAGTATAATAATATGCCGTGATGTAGATGTGTTCTTGAATGTGAATGTGTGAGTGCGGATGTGTTGAATGTCCTTCTTGATTTGCTTCCTTGGCTATTTATAGGGTAAGAACCCTAGATATGTCCTACTTTGAATATGGAAAGGGAATATAATTTCCATAAGAACTCTTTCCATACTTGGCCGCCTTTCCCAATTCTCCCTGATGTCCCTAACTTCTCCCTATCTTCTCTCTAACTCCTCTTTCCTTAATCCGGACGCCTTCTATGATGGGCTCCTAATCTCCTTTGAGCCCGTTTCCCCTTTATCCAACCGCGGGCTTCCTTCCTCCTTATCACTCCTTCCATAGCTTTTTATTTTATTAAGTGGGCCTTCTTTATTGTGCTATTTTTAGCCCAAACAGGCATTAAGACATTTTACATTCTGAGTACGGTTTGTGTACATTTATGACACTGTAGCTTACTGCTTTATACTTCTGATTTAACCTTGTACTATTTGACTCTTTCTGATTGCATGATAGGTTGAAAAGACATTTCAGTCTCTGATATGAGATATGGCATGTCAGGAGCGATACCGGGCCATCACAAGTGCCTACTGCGGGTAGCCCTGAAAGCTCTTCTAGTGAGTGATGTAACCGAGCCTATAACGGTTGACGACGTGACCAGGCGGTTGAAAGAACTCAGAGACCATGCCAATGTCAACATTGTTACCATGCTTATTGGGAACAAGATAGATCTCAACCATCTACGAGATGTTGCCATATACAATGCTCAGAGGTTTGCAGGAGAGAGTTTTGCTTTCGTAGATACATTTGCCCTTGTGAGACTATTAATTTGAAAAGGCCTTGTTTTAATACCCAGTATTTTAAAGGCATGGTTAGTAGCTAGTCGATGGTGGAAATATGTTTTATAAACTTAATTGAGCATTTTATATTTTATAAATAATATTTATAATTAATGATTATGCTGTAAGACGGGATACAATAAAATAATAATGGATGAGTCGGGAAGGCGAGTGGGCTGAGTAAGGCGTGTAAGGCCGAGGAAGATTAGTAATACAATATAATAATAATAACAATAATAATAATAATAATAACAATAATAATAATAACTATTTTTGAGATATGTCATGTCAGGAGCGACAGACGATCGTCCCTAGTCTGCCGTTCGTGCTTCTACCGCCTACTGCCGCCACCATCAGCATCTTCACACCGTCGGCATCTTCTCACCGTCGGCGTTTGATCGTCGGTGCTGGGTTGGGGTGTTGGTTTTTTTCGCGAATTAGGGCAGAATAGGTTCTGCGATTTAGGGCTTCGTGTTTTCCGTTGAGTTGCCACCGTCGGCCTCCAACATCCACCTCACGTCGACCTTTAGACCTTACGTCGCCGGTCAGGGGAAGGTTTTGTTGGTTGTTCCGGCGAGGGTCTGAGTTTAGGAGGGTGTTTCGCGTGCAGGGTCATCTTTCTTAGGGAGCTTAGTCGTCTATCCGCGACCGGTACACCTGCGCCACCACTGCTGGGCCATCAGACCTCACGTCGCCGGTCCTTGACGTGGTGGCCGACGACTGCCTGCACTGTACCCTTCCTATCTCCGGTGAGTTTCTGTTTTTTACCGTGGTTTTTTTTTATTTTTGCGTTTTTCTTTTCTTCCTCCCGTACTGCTGGTGATTGCTGCTCCTAGTCGGTTGTCTGACCACCTCTGCCGCTGCTGGTGGGTTGTTGTGTGGGTGTTACGGGCTAAGGCTGTTGTGGAGTGTGGGTTCCTTCTCGGCCGCCTTTTTGGCCGTTTTGGTTTTTGTTACGTTGATTATTGATCACCACCGGAGTGGGTGGTGCGTTGGTGGTCATTTGGGCAGCCCTTTTGGTTGCTAGTAGCGGGTACATTTTGAGCTTTTTACTGCTTGTGCGTGGTGGTTTCCGCTCGGGTGGTGTTTGTTGGTGGCTCTATAGTTTTATGTGCAGGTTGGTGGTGTGTTCCTTCATGCCCGAGCTTGTGCGGTACCATTGTCCTTTTTCGAGTCTTCATGCTTGTCCGGATGGTTTTGGTAAGGGCCTTACTAAGGCAGCTTGGCAGAAACATTTTCAGGACCGACATTGCCAGAATGGTGCGTTGGAACTTACGCGACAGACTCTTACTGATAGTTTGACTGTTTTTACCAATGCCGAGAGTGTTTTGAGACGGATGGGACTCTGGTTGTGTGGGGTGTGTTTTATGACCCGTAGCACTCGTGCTAGATGTCGACATAGTCGAGGTGATATTGTGCTGTCTCCGGAGCGTGTTGATGGCTTCTACAGTTTTCATATTTATGGTATTCCGAGACCTTTGGCTCCCTCTACTTCGGTTTCTTCTGATGATGGTGTTGAGCTTTTTCAGTGGTCTATATCTTCCCTTGATCGTTTATTGTCTCTGGGCCTCCGCACCGTCAACTCTATTCCTCCTAAGTGTCGTCTTGGGTTTGCTCGGGCTTTGAAAGGAGCTCTGGATGATGTGGCTGATTCCCCTAGTGATCTCTCCCGCTTGATTCGGTTGCTTGTTTTAACGCTGTGTCTGCTTAAGACTTTCGCTCCTCGGAGTAATGTTGAGTGTAGGACGACTATTCGGCGCCAGCATCAGGAGGAGAGTATTACTAGGGCTTTCCTTGCTTGAGGGGGTACCTGGGGGGGGGGGGGGGGGGGGGGGGGATTGCAGCTGTTGCAGGAGTGTTTTGATGAGGGTCCTTCTTTGTTTAATGTGGAGGAGGATCTGGATTTGGGTGAGCATAACCTCCGTCAATGTCGGCGGAAGATTTCTGATGGTCATTATACTGCTGCTGTTCGGGTGCTTTCTTCCTCTGGTGTCGCTCCCTACTCCGATGCCACTCTTGTGGCCCTGCGTGAGAAGCATCATGTCGCCTCACCTCCTTCATTGCCTCCTTTGTCTGGGTATCATCATCCTCTGGTTGCCTCTGCGTCAGTGGTTTTGGATATGATTCGGAGTTTCCCTCGTGGTACTTCTTGTGGAAGGGATGCTTTCCGTGCCCAGCACCTTATGGATTGTTTGAGTGGCGCTGTTGTGGCTATTTCTGATGAGTTGATCACTTCTATTAATATGGTGGTTAATCTTTTTCTTGAGGGTCGGTGCCCTCTTTCTTTGGGTGTAACACCCCCTCATACCAAGGTACCTTACCAGGACCACCCAAGTATGAAAGACTGTTACCATCTCGGTTGCCCGAGGTTAGTACATATCAAAAGCGTCTGAACTGAGCACATTTATTAAAGTAATGCAGAAGACAAAGCTTACAATATCCAAATCCAAATATTGTCTAAAGAATACAACTTCAAAGTCTTAATAATAAAAGGAAACTCGCTAAGACTCCGACAGTGATGCTATGACTCGTGGTGGCAATTCTCCCAATGTAATCCCCAAGCTCTCACTAGCAAAACCTGTCAAGCCTGCTCACCATCCCCGAATGGATCACCGCAGATTACACAAACAACATCGGGGTCAGTATTATGCAACAACAAGACAAACAAATGCAATACACGTCCGATCATCGTCAACTCCCAATCACCCTGTCTCACACGAGAATCGACTACACACTAAAGTGTGTAGCCCTGCCAGATTACCCATCGCAACAGGTAATCCTCGCCGCCAGTGGGTGACCGCAGCCGATCCCACCTAGTCTAGCTCCTCAACGAGCGACAATAATCCCTGTCCCTTAATGTGCACATCCCCTCCCGTGGCGGGTTCCACGGAGGGCGAACAAGGGTGTGAAGCCACTCCCGCAAGTGACTCCACCACAATCCCAAACACATGACATTACCGTCATCTCAATCCCCTCACACCAACACTGTCACAACAATCTCCATATAACGATGATCAATAGACAACGATAAATACAACAACATGTCATGTAAAGCACAACAACTGAGTAGGGAAACCCTACCTTAGCAATCACAAAGAAGATGCAAGCACGGACAATCAAAAGGCTCCTCTACGAAGTCTTCTCCTATACAATGATCACACAATACAATTACACTTTGTACAGTTCCCGACATTCCCTTCCCATATAAATGTACAGTAACCCAAAAGATACAGTAATTACAAAGGTAGGACTTACCAACAAAGCAACAAGAACTTATACGGAAGAATCACCGCGAATTATCGACACAAGGATGCTACGAAATGCTCAAAGGGATGATTAGGGAATGATTTGGTTAGGATTAGGGCACGTAGAATGTTAACATTTGTGAAAAGTGAAATTAGAAACCGACGCGGAATTATAAAATACCCTAATCATTCCTTAATCAAACCGTCGAAATATAACCTCGCCAAACCGGACACTCGGTCGAGTGTGACGACACTCGGCCGAGTGGCCTACACTCGGTCGAGTATTCACTATACTCGCCGAGTGTTCCCTGCAGTAAACGAAATAACTCACACAAAGAGCACTACTCGGCCGAGTAGGCTCTACTCGGTCGAGTAGGCTCCAAAGGAAATCCGTAGTGTTACAATCTTTCCCCCTAAAAAGAACTTCGTCCCGAAGTTCACACTCAATTATACACAAACACAACACCACGACACAAGACTCTAACACACACAACACCACGACACAAGACTCTAACACATGAGGCGATTCCAAGGAACTACACAAGCATCACTACAAATTACCCCAAACACATCTCCCGACACGAAACAACCAAAGTAAGGAAGGCACAAAACACTATCGCGACCATCTCCTACCCCCTTAAAAGACAACGGTTACGTCCCCGTAACCAAACGTACTGATCAAAAGGTTAGGGAAGCGGTCTCGCATAGCTTCCTCAGCTTCCCATGTGGCTTCCTCCACGTTATGGTTAGACCACAGAACTTTGAGTAAGACCGTCTCACCCGTCCGGGTTTTACGAACCTTGCGATCAAGAATCTCTTTTGGAATTTCGGCATATGACAAGGATTCATCAAGTTCGATGTTCTCCATCTCGAGAATGTGCGACGGATCACTCACATATTTCCGGAGTTGAGACACATGAAAAACATTGTGAACTCTATCCAAAGCTGGTGGTAAAGCTAACCTGTAGGCTACCTCGCCAACACGGTCCAGAATTTCATAAGGACCTATAAACTTTTGGCTTAGCTTCCCCTTTTTCCCAAACCTCATAACACCTCGCATAGGTGACACTTTCAAAAGCACCTTGTCACCTACCGCGAACTCAATGTCCCTGCGGTGTAAGTCGGCGTAGCTCTTTTGACGATCTTGAGCTGCTCTCATCTTTTGGCGAATCAACTGGATTTGCTCAACCATATCTGAACCAACCGTGGTCCTAGAACCACTTTGTCTCGGAACTATCATCCCAACAAACCGGACTCGGCATTTCCGGCCATACAAAGCTTCAAAAGGTGCCATCCCAATGCTTGTATGATAACTATTATTGTATGAAAACTCGATCAAATCAAGTCTGTCTTCCCAACTGCCTCCAAAGTCCATAACACATGCCCTTAGCATGTCTTCTAAGGTCTTGATGGTCCGTTCTGTTTGACCATCGGTTCGGATGAAAAGTCTGTACTCATCTTTCGTTGTGCCCATCAACTCTTGCAGTTCTTGCCAAAACTTTGATATGAACCTCGCATCACGATCGGAAACAATATCTTTTGAATTCCATGTAACCGAACCACATGTTTTACGTAGCCCAAAGCCACCGCATCTTAGACCAAGTATCTTTCATTGGAACAAAATGGGCTGACTTGGTTAGCCGATCAACAATCACCCAAATCATGTTGTTACCTTGTTGTGACCTAGGTAACCCCACAATGAAGTCCATAGAGATCGACTCCCATTTCCACTCGGGCCTTTGTCGGGGACCGAATCTTACCTTGAGGTCTCCTTTGTTCACCTTTGACCCTTTGGCAAGTCAAACATCTAGCCACAAACTCAGCTACCTCCCTCTTCATGTTCGGCCACCAAAAAGTCTTCTTAAGGTCTCTGTAAAGCTTGTCACCACCCGGGTGAACCGAATAAGGAGTGCAATGAGCCTCAGACAAGATCATTCTCCTTAACTCTGCATCGTCAGGAACACACCATCTCCCATCAAAACGAACACTCCCATCTGGATGTATAGAGAACCTAGATCTTTGCTCCGCTCTCTACCGCCGACTTCCACTCCCGGATTTTAGGATCAAGCTCTTGCTTCCTTTGATGTTTTCATACAACTCTGGCTCGATCGTCAAATCCCTGATGGTATTCCCCTCTCGAATCATAAAGATTCCCAATTTAGACATCTCCTCTCTCAACTTCAAAGAAGGACATAGTTGTGCATAGCGAATGAACGCTCTTCCTACTCAATGCATCTGCAACAACATTAGCTTTACCCTCGTGATAGATGATCTCCATATCATAATCTCCAATCAGCTCCATCCACCGCCTCTGTCGCATGTTAAGCTCCTTCTGAGTGTAGATATACTTTAGACTCTTATGATCGGAGAACACCTTAAAAGTTGCGCCGTAAAGGTAGTGTCTCCAAATCTTAAGTGCGAACACAACTGCACCCAACTCCAAATCATGAGTAGGGTAGTTTTCCTCATATTGCTTCAATCGCCTCGAAGCATAAGCTATTACTCTCCCTCCCGCATCAAGACACAACCAAGACCGTTCTTTGAAGCGTCGGTATACACCTCAAAGTTCTCACAACCCTCTGGCAAGGCTAGGATAGGAGCTGTGGTCAAGCGTTCTTTTAGGGTCTGAAACGCCTTTTCACAACTCTCATCCCAAACAAATCTGACTTCTTTCCTCATCAAGGATGTCATAGGCCGTGCTATAGTAGAGAAATCTTTCACAAATCTCTCGTAGTAGCTGGCAAGGCCTAAGAAACTCCGAATCTCAAGCAACATTCTTCGGCGATTCCCACTTGGTAACGGCCTCAATCTTACTAGGATCCACAGATACCCCTTTCTTGGATATTACATGGCCTAGAAAAGCCACTTCCTCTAACCAGAACTCACACTTGGATAACTTGGCATAGAGTGATTTTCCCTCAAAGTTTGCAAAACTATCCTCAAGTGCTCTTCGTGCTCTTCTTTAGACTTGGAATATACTAGGATATCGTCGATGAAAACGACCACAAACTTATCCAAAAACGGTGTGAAGATCCGGTTCATCAAATCCATAAAAGGCCTTTGGCGCATTGGTCAACCCAAAAGGCATCACTACATACTCGTAGTGACCATAGCGAGATCGAATCTTTGTTTTAGGAATATCTTCGTCGCTATCCTCGGTGATGATACCCCGACCTCGGATCAATCTTAGAGAACACACCGGCTCCACTAAGTCGATCGAACAAATCATCAATTCTCGGCAACGGATACTTGTTCTTCACCGTAACCCGATTGAGCTCTCTGTAGTCAATGACAATCTCATACTCCCATCTTTCTTCTTTACGAAAAGAACTGGAGCTCCCCACGGTGACACGCTAGGCCTGATGTAACCCTTGTCTAACAACTCATGTAACTGCTTCTTCAACTCAGCCAACTCCTTAGGTGCCATACGATAAGGTGCTTTAGATATAGGACTGTTCCGCTTAAGCTCCACGCTAAAATCGACATCCCTCTTGGGAGGCAAACTCGGTATCTCCTCAGGAAATACATCTTCAAATTCGTTCACCACGGAAATCTCAGAAGTTGTCGGCGGCTCTACTCGATGATCTCTCATGGAGAGGATTAAGGGACACTTCTTCCTTAAACATGACTTTAAAGTCATAATCGCTATAAACCTACACTTAGGCTTTACCACAAACCCTCTATAGGACACCTTAACACCCTTGGGACTCTTTAAAGACACTCTCTTCATCTACAATCTATCCCGGCATCATACCTACCCACCAGTCCATCCCGACAATCACCTCAAACCCATCCTTAGGAAACTCTAACGGGTTTTGGTAAATCTACCCCTCCAATCACCATAGATATACCCTTATATAACTTGAGACACGACACAGACTCCCCTGAAGGTATGAACACATCATCTTTTACAACCTCAAACTTGCCCAAACCCATAGACACTGCATGACTCTTAGACACAAACGAATGTGTAGCCCCGGAATCAAACAAAACAAAAGACGGTACATTATTAACAAGAAAGGTCTGAGGTAACTACATGAGCATCATCCGTGCTTCCCGCTTATCCATCATGAAGAGCTTTCCACTATTCTTCCGTCCTCCACCCCTGAATCGAAGCATTGGAGGTACTAGGCTTAGGCTAGAATCCTGGGTGACACCGTTATTCTCGGCGCCGATAAGATCCACCACTACCGCGGTTGTAACCGCCCAGTTACCCTGTCCACCTCTGTTGCCCCATGCACCTCCCCCGGTCGGCTACTAGCAAAACTCGAGTCGGCCCCGAGAGAAATTTCTGCTCGAGCTCGAACCATTGCGGGCTTGTAGCTCGTGCATTCCCGCCTTTGTGGCCTATACCACCACGGTTGAAACACGTAAGGTTGGTGTTGTCACTCACACCCGACCCCGTTCTTTCCCCAACCACGAGAACCTCCAGAGAAACCGGCTCCACTAGAGAAAGCCTTAGCATGGTTGAAATTTCCTTTCTTGTTGGTTGGTCGATTGTTATTCCCACTATCGGCCTTCCTCTTTTAGTAGCGATCCTCTCCTCAATCTCCCTTGAGAGATCCACCATTCTCTCGGCTTGACCCGCCCCTCGATACACTTCCTTGAGGTCGTAGCAACCCCACCTGCATACGACTCACGATCTTAGCGAGACAAGCCCCTCTCAAATCGGAGGGCCAAACCTTTCGTCCGAGCCGCAAATCTTCCACATAACGAGATAGCTCCACAAATCGATGATAGTAATCAGTGACTGTCATCTCCTCGGACATAGTGAAAGATTCAAAGTCGGATCTCATCTTGTGTCGGATATGCTCCGGCACAAACCGCTTGCTCTCTCATAGCGCTCTTCAACCCGGACCACGGAATAGCCCCTTCCTCCTGGTAGTAAGCTCTAGCATCATCCTTGACGTTCGCCACCAAACGCAGCCTTCTCCTCTTAGGTAATAGACAACCTGTTCAACAATCATATCCTCGGGGCACTTAACCATTTCCATGAGAGCTTCTATCTCACGGTGCCACTTCTCGAGCGACTTTGGTTCGCCTACCCCGTCATACGTGGGAGGGTGGAAACGAGCGATGTTGATGCTAAGCTGGGTTGCATCCACATTTCTCTCGTTTCCTTTTCCCACATTTTTGAGAGCCTCAAGGAGAGCCTCTTGTTGCTCAATCATGCGAGCAACCTCGTCCAATGCAGAGACATCTCCGAAGCTTGGATCTCGTGCGGGAGTTCTTTTGGGCGGCATTTTGAGTGATAAGAAAGAAAGAAACGTAAACAAATGCTCAAAATTTAACCTCCCTCCGCCATAAGAACACTCGGCCGAGTATAAATAACACTCGATTCGAGTAAAGATCACTCGGTCGAGTATCATCTCGGATACTCGGTCGAGTATCGACTCCGAGACAAACATCAAAACACAAAAAGGAGCACTCGGTCGAGTATAGCGACACTCGGCCGAGTGGACCATACTCGGTCGAGTGGACCCCCATACTCGGTCGAGTTACCATAAACGAGAGCGATTGCTACTTTCCTTCAAACAACACTCGGTCGAGTTCTCTTATGCTCGGCCGAGTACTCAATACTCGGTCGAGTTCCTAACATGCTCGGCCGAGTAACACTATTTACAGGTTAACACTTTACGATCCCTCTATCATACTCAGTATTCTCATAACAATTACGCAAGAACTCAAAAGCCATGTTATAACACCTCAGCATGCGATACATATATTACAACTTTAACACCATATTGTAAACATATCAACATCCAATTTATTCATACGCTACATCCAGCGTTGAAATCACAATCGTCTCATCAATTACTTCTCCCATCACAACAGTTAAGAATTTCATCACACATATATACAATTATCGACTTTTACTAACATGCATCTTCACATACGGACACATACAAGGCCTAATCCTCATCACACTTTCCCCAAGTTCACGGCTCGAGTTAGTAAGGGCCATTATGCGACTCCGGACGTCTCCGAGTCTTTGCGGTAGCTCCAAACTACTCTCCCGGGTTCATTTTAGTTAGACTCCCTAGGTTCATTAAATTCATTTGTTTAGGTGCCGGAATCTTCTACGATACCACTTTGTAACACCCCCTCATACCAAGGTACCTTACCAGGACCACCCAAGTATGAAAGACTGTTACCATCTCGGTTGCCCGAGGTTAGTACATATCAAAAGCGTCTGAACTGAGCACATTTATTAAAGTAATGCAGAAGACAAAGCTTACAATATCCAAATCCAAATATTGTCTAAAGAATACAACTTCAAAGTCTTAATAATAAAAGGAAACTCGCTAAGACTCAGACAGTGATGCTATGACTCGTGGTGGCAATTCTCCCAATGTAATCCCCAAGCTCTCACTAGCAAAACCTGTCAAGCCTGCTCACCATCCCCGAATGGATCACCGCAGATTACACAAACAACATCGGGGTCAGTATTATGCAACAACAAGACAAACAAATGCAATACACGTCCGATCATCGTCAACTCCCAATCACCCTGTCTCACACAAGAATCGACTACACACTAAAGTGTGTAGCCCGCCAGATTACCCATCGCAACAGGTAATCCTCGCCGCCGATGGGTGGCGCCGATCCCACCTAGTCCGGCTCCTCAACGAGCGACAATAATCCCTGTCCCTTAATGTGCACATCCCCTCCCGTGACGGGTTCCACGGAGGGCGAACTAGGGTGTGAAGCCACTCCCGCAAGTGACTCCACCACAATCCCAAACACATGACATTACCGTCATCTCAATCCCCTCACACCAACACTGTCACAACAATCTCCATATAACGATGATCAATAGACAACGATAAATACAACAACATGTCATGTAAAGCACAACAACTGAGTAGGGAAACCCTACCTTAGCAATCACAGCAGTATGCAAGCACGGACAATCAAAAAGGCTCCTCTACGAAGTCTTCTCCTATACAATGATCACACAATACAATTACACTTTGTACAGTTCCCGACATTCCCTTCCCATATAAATGTACAGTAACCCAAAAGATACAGTAATTACAAAGGTACGACTTACCAACAAAGCAACAAGAACTTATACGGAAGAATCACCGCGAATTATCGACACAAGGATGCTACGAAATGCTCAAAGGGATGATTAGGGAATGATTTGGTTAGGATTAGGGCACGTAGAATGTTAACGCTGTGAAAAGTGAAATTAGAAACCGACGCGGAATTATAAAATACCCTAATCATTCCTTAATCAAACCGTCGAAATATAACCTCGCCAAACCGGACACTCGGTCGAGTGTGACGACACTCGGCCGAGTGGCCTACACTCGGTCGAGTATTCACTATACTCGGCCGAGTGTTCCTCGGCAGAAACGAAATAACTCACACAAAGAGCACTACTCGGCCGAGTAGGCTCTACTCGGTCGAGTAGGCTCCAAAGGAAATCCGTAGTGTTACATTGGGAGAGTACATTGCCAGCGCCCCTCTCACGCCCCTTGTGAAACCAGGTGGTGGAGTCCGTCCTATTGCTGTTGGCACAGTCTGGAGACGGGTTGTCTCTAAGGTTGGTGCTTTTATGGTGGGTCCTTCTTTGACGTCTTATTTTGATGGTTTGCAGTTTGGCGTGGGTGTGTCCGGTGGAGAAGAGGCTATCTTACATGCCTTGAACCGGCTCATTGAGGCTCGGGGTGCTGAGGTGGGACTTTCCATGTTACTGGTTGATTTCCAGAATGCTTTCAACCTTGTTGATCGTACGACCATGCTTCAGGAAGTCTGCCGATTGCCCGGTTCTCTCCCCGTTGGGTGGAGTTTTGTTATTCCAGCCTTTCCCGTCTTTTTTATGCGGAGCATTGCTTGTGGTCTTGTCAGGGAGTCCAGCAGGGTGATCCTTTGGGTCCGTTGCTTTTCGCTTTGGTTTTGCATCCCTTAGTATGCAAAATCCGGGACACTTTTCACCTCACTATGCTGGCATGGTACTTGGATGATGGCACCATTGTGGGGGATACTTTGGAGGTGGGGAAGGTCTTGGATTTGATTATGGCGGATGGCCCCCGTTTTGGACTACACCTTAATGTCTCCAAGACGGAGGTCTTTTGGCCTGTTGAGGATCCTCAGAGTCGGTTCCCTGGGGTTCCCCCCCCCCCCCTCTATTGCTCGGCCCGCGAGGGGTGTTACAGTTTTGGGTGGACCTGTCAGTACTTGCCCTGGTTTTGGCAGTGAGATTGTGGCGAGGAGAGTAACTAAGACCATTGAGCTAATGGACTTGGTTGCGAGGATTGAGAACCCGCAATGTGAGTTGCTTCTACTTCGAGCTTGTACTGGTATTTCTAAGCTCTATTTCTCCCTTCGTACTTGCTCCCCTAGTGTTTTTGGGTCCGTCCATCTTCCTTTTGATGCTGCTTTTCGTTCCAGCTTGGAACGTATCGTCACCGCGTCTGGCCCGGGTTTTGGGGATTGGTAGTGGCGCCTTGCTAATTTCCCTTTTCATCTTGGTGGTCTTGGTGTCTATGCGGCGGGGGATGTTTTACATTATGCTTTTATTGCGTCCCGTTTGCAGTCTGCTGATTTGCAGGCTAAGCTCCTCGAACCCTCTGGTATTGTAGCTGTTGGCCCTGCTTTTGATGATGACGCGCGAGATTTTACTGCGACTACAAGCTCTGGTATCTTAGGTAACTCTAGTGAAATTGCTGCCCCCAAACTTATGAAGAAATTGGCAGACATTTATTTCGCGACGGTTCTTTCTTTGCCTCGGTCTGTTTTCTCTTTGACACCTCGCTTGACTTGCTTTGTGGCGATCTCGGCAGGTTCCCACTCCTCGATTGGTTGCGTGCGGTTCCTATCTCGGGGTTGGGTCGGACTATGAACGGGAGGACGACCGTAGTGTGCTTGGGTATCGTCTGGGTGTTCCGTTATTCACGGTCTCTAGGCCCTGTCCAGCTTGCTCTCGGGATTTTGCTGATGATGTTTTTGGGGACCACGCTGTTTCTTGTACTGGTACTGTGGGCGTTAAACATCGGCATAACCTCGTCCGTGACACTCTTTTCGACATTTGTTATAGATCTGGTATTTCTGCGGGAAAGGAGGTTGATGTTGGTTTGGTTGACGGGCATGGGGGTTCTCTTCGTCCTGCGGATTTGCTACTTTATTCTTGGGACAGGGGGCGTGATGTGTGCGTTGACTTGACCGGGTCTTCTCCTTTGATTCTGACTGGGATGACGAATTTTGTGCCTGGCCGGGTTGTTGCTGATGCTGCTCAGCGTAAGTGTGCTAGTTATGGGGATTTGTGCGCGGCAGCGGGTTATGGTTTCCTTCCATTCTCTTTCTCATCACTTGGGGAGTTGGGTTCGGATGCTGTCGCCTTCCTCAAGCGGATCCAGAAATTCTCGGTATCTCAGGATGCGGGGGCTCGTGTGGCCGCTTACATTTTTACTAGACTTAGCTTTGCTGTTGCTAAGGGTGTGGGAGTCCAGCTTGTTTCTCGGCTCCCCACCAATTTCATGTAAACTTTTGTTTTTCTTTTAATGAAATCTGCGCGCATCTTTTTATAATAATAATAATAGTAATAATAATAATAATAATAATAATAATAATAATAATAATAATAATAATAATAATAATAATAATAATAATAATAATAATAATAATAATAATAATAATAATAATAATAACAATAACAATAACAATAACAATAACAATAACAATAACAATAACAATAATAATAACAACAACAATAATAACAACAATAATAGTATAGTAGTAGTAGTAGTAGTAGTAGTAGTAGTAGTAGTAGTAGTAGTAGTAGTAGTAGTAGTAGTAGTAGTAGTATTAGTAATAGTAGTATTAGTAGTAATAATAATAATATAATAGTTTCCTAATACCGACCTTATCACTATAAATAGATGGTATGTGATACGTGCATTTTATATAGTTTTTTTAAGCCTTTATGCACGTATTTCCTTGTAATTCTCGTAGTTTTACATTACGAAATGCCCCGAATAGTCTACTATGGTTTGTTTGGCTTTAATTGCAGAAATGGACCCGGAAGTAGCAGAACCATGCCTTTCATTGCCCCTTTAGCTTGCATTTATGGAGATGGAAGGATTGGAGAGGAATTACTACTGCCTCGAGAAGCGTGAAGTGGTCTCGGAAGCTAAATCAACGAAGCAAGGAGCTGGTTCAGTGGTGATTGACTCGATCGAAGGCTTTTGGTGGCCTAACTGTTCGATCGAGTGCCTAGGGTGAAGAGAAGATCTCGATGAAAGCGTTTGTTGTCTTCGATCGAGAGGTGCTATAATGGAGGTCCTCGATCGAGTAGTATAAGTACTCGATCGAGAGGCATTTGTTGGGATGTGTTCGATCGAGAAGAATAAAGTTGCTCGGTCGAGCACATTTCTATCAGTACGCGAGATTTTTTCGCAAGAACTTATTTATTTTATTAAGTTGTGTGTTTAATAAATATCTTTCCTATATAATGGAAATACGTCATTAGGTTTTAATCATCTTTTATCATCTCTTAATTACTCTTAAGCATTTAGTTAGCAGCATTAATCTTGTCAACGTTACCTTGTTCATTATTTCCGGATCTTACCTTTGTAATCTTTCTTTACTCTCTCTATTTAATTTAATTCTCCTTTGCATACTTTATATTGTTGTCTATAATTTCTGCTTTATTAGTATTGTTATTATTTTATGCAATTGCGACTTATTAATCTCTATATCATGTCTTCTATTATTTCATCAATCGTTGTTGTTTCATTTACCGATATGCGTAGCTAAATCCCTTAGTGCTAGGATTAGAGGAGCCATGATAGTAAAACAATAATGTTATAATTAGATTAGGAGGTTTATATGTGAGAATTGATTCATAGCAATTTAATTATAATTGTTTAGTTGAGTGCATGCTTCTAAATCAATTAACCCGGTTAAGTTCGGACCTAGATCGGAAGATTGGATTGAATAGACTTGCTATGAACAATAGATTACTCTGATGAGGGCGGAAGCTAAGTTAGTAGTATTTTAGGGTGGATAGCGGACCAGAAGGACCTTTCCTTTACCCTTCTCACATCAGACCGACTGACCTACCCTTAACAGAATTGTGTGATATCATGGTGAACCGACATCCTAGCATTTCTCTCTATTTTTTTATCAGAACCTCTCATCTTTATTAAATTTTTTTTGTCGTCTCTCTCTCTGCCTTTTATTCCGGTTATTAGTTTAGAAAACAACTCAAACACCCCCCAATTTGTTACCGTGACGGACTAGAATAATAAGTAGATACAATAGCCTCCCTGTGGAGTACGATACCCGACTTACCTCTGCTATATTAGTCAGAGCCGGTTGGTTTATTTTTGATAGGGTTGCGACAGCCGTGTCAAATTTTGGCGCTGTTGTCGGTGAGGCAATTAGCCTATTTGCTTTTTTAATTTAGTTTCTCTTAGTCTCAAGGAATTTTTAATTTCTTGAGGCAGTTCTTATTCTTTTTCTTTCTTAGTTTTGTGTATCCCCAGGTCCAACAGGTCAGAATTAGTACCAGCTGATCTTGAACCGGAGCGGACTTTTCGCCGTAGACAAAACTTGTTGAGAAAGATTCGTCAGGAGGAAGTCTTGAGTACACTTGAACCTGTTCTTGAAAACTTTACATTTGCAGAAGATTAGTCTTTAGAGGAAGGCATTTCTATTTCTGCAACCAAATCTGCGAAGATGCCTAACATTGCTAGTCATTATGAGCCGACAGCTGACTCCATTCCGAAAGGTTTCAAGCTTTCGACTGATGATGAGGGGAATACCTTTGACATTCGGCCCTCTTAAATTAATCTGGTTGAGAGAAACCTGTACTGGGGAGTAGCTGGTGAGGATCCGAGGAAGCATATGGAGGTCTTCACGGATTATTGTTCTACTATTCCCGCTACTAAGGGAGTGACAGAAGATAAGATAAAGGAAGTCCTGTTTCCTTTTTCTCTTACTCATGGAGCCCGAGTGGTTAACTGATTTGGATAGAACTGCAGCTTGGATTACTGATTGGGAGGCCTTGGCTCTTGCTTTTTACAAAAGATACTTCCCTCAGTAGAGAACTAACGCTTTGAGAGGGCAGATTATGAGTTTCAAGCAAACTCCGACTGAGAATTTGTATGAAGCATGGGGTAGATTTAAAAAGTTGGTTCGGTCTGTCCCACATCACGCGTTTAACCCATGGTTTTTATGCAACCAGTTCTACAATGGGTTGTATGATGACCACCGCGCTATTTTAGATGCTGCAGCTAACGGTAGATTTCAGAAGAACATTGATGATGATAAGGGCTGGGGTATTATAGAAGAGATGGCTACCCATTGTGCTGAATATGGGAATTCTAGAAGTGGTACTAGAACGGTCTCTACAGATAATAGTGCACTTGTGGCTCAACTGGAAGCCATGAATGCAAGATTTGATAAACTCGAGTTGCAGGCTGCGGGAAATCAACAGACGGTTCACTTGTTGAGTAAACTAGAGACCGTCTCATGTGAGAGATGTCGTAGTGCTGATGGTCATACTGCAGTGGGATGCTTAGCTGAGAAGGAGCAAGTGTATGCTTTTCAACAATACAGGCAAGGAGGCTCCTATTATAACAACCAAGCTAGAGTTCATCCTAATTTGAGATAAACTAGTCAAAATGTTTTGAATCCTACACCTCCACCGCAGCAACAACAAGCTTATGTACCACCTCATAAAAATCAACAACAAGGCTTTCAAAAGCCTCCTTCTTTCCCACCGCCGCAACAAGGTGCATCTTCTAGTGGAATAAGTGATATAGCCGAGTTGAAGTCGATGGTGCAATCATTGACTATTCAATTGCAGAAAAGTGATCAAGCAAAGGATGCTTCTATTAAGTCACTTGAATGCTAGATGGCTCAACTGGCTACTAATCAAGTTTCAAGATAACCGGGTCATTTACCGTCACAACCTGATAAGAAACCACATGAGACGGTAAATTTGATCAATCGGAGGAGTGGTCTTTCTTATGAGGGACCCAAAATGCCGACTGAAAATGCTGGATTTACATACCCGGAAGTTGAAGTTGCTGTACATGAACAGTCGTCTTTTGACGAGAATGCTGCTGTATCACGTGAAGTACTCGATCGAGGGAATAGTGGTGTTCAATTGAGTAAATATGCTGAAAAGGTGGTCAGTCGAGGGAATGAAAGTGCTCGATCGAACACTGAGGAAAACTCTGTTCTCGATCGAGTGGACCAAAGTGCTTGATCGAGCACTATTGCTGAGAAAGGTTCTCGATCGAGAGGTACTATTGCTCGATCGAGTGATTCTAATGCTGAATGTGACAATTCGTCGTCGAAGAAAAATGTAGACCCGTCTATTCCAATTACGGTCCCATTTCCAAGAAGATTGCAGAGCAAGAAGATTGAGCAACAATTCGTTAAGTTTGCCTAAATTTTGAAAAGTCTTCATGTTACTGTACCGTTTGCTTAGTTACTAACCCAGGTACCCTCCTATATGAAATTTATGAATGATATTTTAGCACTTAGGAGGCACATAAATGACCATGAGACGGTGGCTTTAACTGAAGCGGGCACTGCCCTTATTCAAAATAAAACCCCAACTAAGTTGTCTGACCCGGGTAGTTTCTCTATACCATGTCACATCGGGACCGATTTAATTGATAATGCTTTATGCGACTTGGGAGCTAGTGTGAGTGTTTCACCATTATCTCTTGCTAAGAGGCTTAGTTTAACCAAATTTTATTGTACCAATATGACCGTACAGATGGTCGATCGTACTGTATCACGGCCTTTAGGTGTCTTAGAGGACATACATGTTAAGATCGAGAAGTTCTTTATTCCCGTCGATTTCATAGTCTTAGACATCCCCGAAGACTCATATACTCTTATTATTTCAGGATGACCAATTCTATATACCGCTCGCGTAGTAGTAGATGTCGGGGGGGCAGACTTTGACTTTTCAGGTAGGTGATGAGGAACTTACCTTTTACCAGTCCAGCATTCGTAGGGCGCATTTGCATGTCAAGCCCTGCAATGCTATTCCCTCTAAGGACCCTGATACGGGATCTCCAAATGAAAATATTGAGTCATGTGCTGCGATATTAACACCTCCGCCCAAGATTGGGAGCAATACGGAGGACCATTCTATCATTTCTGTTGTTACAAGTCTAGGCGGATTGGACATTGGAGACCCCGATGATAAAAGTACATTGGAATTTGAGCTCATTGCTAAAGATTGTGTCAAAGGTGCAAAAGGCGCGAAAGAATAAGAGAAGAACAGGACCGACAAAGTAAAGCGGAGAGTAAAGGCATATGTAGATGCGGACTACTCTCCTCCAATCAATTCAAGTACATGGAGGCCTAAAAGGATGGTCCACGATGCTGAAGGGACGTCCTCCAGTCAGAAGCCCTCTTTCGGGCTTTTAAACTATTTTAGAAGATGAGTCGTAGTGCTATTCGGCTTGTAAAAACAATTTGTATTTTGGATTTGTTAGACTTCTTTATTTGCGTTTAGACAATACTAATAGCTTAGATAGTTTTAGTTAGCTTAAAACAGAATATAGAGTGCGTACCGTGGATTTGATATTTTTGCGGGAAGTATTTTTGCGTTTTATGCAGGTTTTGGGAGTTTTTTTATCATTGGAAAGCGTGCCTAGAAGAAAGACCTCGATATAACACTTTATGTGCTCTATCGAGCAAAATGCCAAGATAAAGCCTTCGATCGAACTGTTCAAAGTTCTCGATCGAGATGGCTTAATTTAGGGGTTCTCGATCAAGTTGTCCTGTACCGGATCGAGCAAAGTTGAAGAGGAAACGTTCTCAATCGAGTAGTTTAAAGCTCTCGATCGAGCAAAGTCTCAAGCAAGAAGAAAACTTCTCAATCGAGTATGTTACAGGCACTCGATCGAGCAAAAGGAGGAACAAAGCTCTCGATCGAGTAACTGTAAACCACTCGATCGAGCAATTTTCTGCGTATAACACACGAGGGAGTACCTTCTTCCTTATTCTATTTTCATAATTTCCCCCCTTGCTCTTCCCTAACTCTTCGATATTCCCTAATTCCCTCAACCTAAAACACCATTTTTCTTCCCCAAATTCACCATTTTAATTACCCGAACTTTCTTTAATTATCAATTAAATAATTTCCCACTTAATTGCATACCAAATTTCCTACTAATTTGAGGATTTCTCAAGCTAGGGGTTGAGAAAATCAAATTTTTCTTCGATTAATTTGATTTGCTTTGGTTTAATTAAATTTCTTATTGGGTAATCAATTCAAGTTGGATAGTAGTATGTCGACAAGCTCCGCTTCTACTTCTGCTACTACTCCGTCTGCTTCTCAGACGGTGGTCCCTGCTGTTACCACCGCCACTGTCACCACCGCGGCTACTACTGTTTCCACTGTTGTTCCTACTCCGGTGTCGACCCCTGCTTTGTCGACACCCACACCGGTCACTACCACTGCCCTTGTTCCTGCTGTCGTCACTGCTGCTGCCGTTGTTACTGTTCCTGCAACCGCTTCTGGTTCACGTGCGTGGAAGGATACGGGGTTTCGCGATGCTGACACTTCCACGGAGACTTTACCTGAGTTTCCGCAGCTACGTTTTATATACCCGTCCCATTGCACTCGTTTTTTAAATTTAATGGAATGTGACATGACATCGACCCGTTTCTTGTGTCGACCATCCTTAGAGAAATTGGGAATTTTTGAGCCCGTTGTTGAGCTTCTCAACGGGACGGGAATGTCGGGTTTGGCCACCTTGAAAGAGCTTACCTATCGACAATCGACTTGGAATTCTTCAGCTCTTTTGCTTTTTGCCCTGCGGCCTATGCGACTGACCATGGGAGCAACTGCATTACCTTCCGTCTGTTTAACACAACCTTTACCTGGACTTTAGCTGAGTTGGGGGCGGTTGGGTTTACTTAGTGACGGTCTTCTGGAGCCTCCTAGGAAGCTCCTGGCTCTTCTTTAGCCTACACTTGCACACACTCCCTTCAGTTAGCGACGTGTTGCTCACGTCAACTTACCCCCAGCCCGTTACTTTCTCCGTCTGCTAGGAGAGACCATTTTTGGTCGTCACGAGCCCAATAATGTTTACAATGTCAAACTGTCCATTTTAGCGGGTTACCTGAACATTGACAGCGGTAACTCCTTTGTTTTTAACATTTCCTACTTGACTGCTCAACATTTTAACACCGTCGGACAAAAAGTGACGGGCACGATAGCTTGTGGTGGACTTGTGACCTGCATTGCCCGCGGCCTTTTCCCCGACTTTCCCCGTGGTCTTCGTTTTTTAGATAAGGATTATGTCATCGACATTCCCGTCATGCTTTCTATGCACTGGCTGGCACTTCCACGTCCATGACTTTACCTTCACCCTCTTTACCTTGTCTTTTACCGTTGACTACTGTGACGGGTAGACTTCCACCGCCTCCACCTTCTTACCTCCTTGCCCTTACCCCTTCTAGGAAGCAGAAGAGAACTTCCCCTGCGGTTAGGGAAGTCGGAGAGTGGTCTAGACAGACATAGGCTGGGCACACACCCACGCCCACGCCTACACCTACACCCTCCATCCCTCAGCCGGTTTTACCGGGTAATTTTGTTGCACCTCCTACTTTTGAGGCCCCCGAGGTCATGGACCAAGGGCGTCGTGATGGTTTGTTGTTGGATATGTGCAGGAGGGTGGCTCGTATTGAGCGGGATCAGGCACTTGCCTTATTCCCTCTTTACGAGTACCATGTGATGAGAGGTCATCCTGTTCCAGCTGACTGGCCGCACCCTTCCTTCTACCGGTACCCGGCGGAGGGGTACACACGGACTACGAGCGAGGAGGACACTGCTGAGGGGGAGGAGAGGTTTAGAGCTGAGCTTGCTGCTAGAGGTCGTCAGAGGAGAGGAGAGGAGGAGGAGGACCCCACCTACGAAGTGGTTGACGAGGAGGGTGTTGACGAGCAATGTGTTAGCTACTCATCTCCCCAGTTTGCTGGCTGGTTTGGGGAGTTTTGTCTTGTAAGTATTTCTGTTTTTTATTTCTTTTCATCACCTTTCATTTTTATTTATTTTGTTTGCATTTGATTTTATTTTTCTCGTCGCCTATTGTAGATACCTCATTTCTGCACCTCCCGCCAAACACCCGGTGATGATTGGGCCGCATGTTTGGTACGCGGAACGATTTGTGACAGTTCGTAAGTTTATCGTCAAGTGATAGCTCAAACATTTATGTCTACCTCTTAATTGTCATCTATGTGCCGATACGGTCGTTTTGGCAGTAATTAGGGTACATTTGGAGTCCGGGCCTAAAACCGTCTTCATTTTCTAAAAACCGTCAAATCCCGAGTCAAAGCAATGGGCTTGTCTACCTAAGGTTAGGATGTCACAAAATGTTGAGATTATATCTCATTTTGAGTCCCATGTCACTTCATTAGGCTAAACTAAAAGTTTACATTACAAAATGTGCATTTCATTTAGCTAAAATGATAACCCGAACTTTAGGCCCGTTTTACGAGGTGATAACGACTTTTTTGGGTCAGGCCTATTTCACAGAAAGTTCTAGATCTCTTTCTTAGCTTTCCAACGCCACCAAAATCACCTTAATGCAAGTCTTGTAGAGAAAGTTATGCCTAAAATACGACAGGCTATCAAACGCGCTTTCTTGTCCAGGAGGAACCCGCTAAGGAAAGGACGCAGCAAGTGCTGCGCCTCTTCCAAGGGACGCAGCACCTGCTGCGCCTTTTCCTCAAGGTCTTCTTTTTGTCCAAGTTTCCGTGTTTAACCTAAGTCGGTTATTTCCGGATCTTTCCTTCCGTTATCCTACTCTTACCATAATTCTGTCGTGTGATTAGTATAAATAGAGACCTTCGGTCTCACATATTTCTCACGCGAGTGTCCGCCCTTCTCTTCTCCCTTTGCATTCTAGACCACGTTCTTACTTTTTGGCGTCTACGTGCTTGAACTTTCGACCACGTAAGCTCGGATCTTTCTGAGTACCAGCCTCGTTTGCATGACCGACCAATTTGACCAACTCCACAATAATCAACTTTAATCAATCTTAGTCTTTTTCCTCTTACGAGGGCACTTTCGTTATATTCGAGTCGAGCATCACTAATCGTTAACTTAGTTCATCTCGTTTCGTCAAACATGTAAGTCTGAGGGTGTAAATCTCTCTTTTATTTATTGTTCTTTATTGTTGTAATCATATTGTAAGATTTATGTCGGAAATACAATTAAAACCGATTTCTAAAACCCTTTGTTTAAATTCCTTTTTACGGATTAACAGGAGACAGACGTCGAGAAGGGCCGCAGCAACTGCTACGCCTCTTGGGAAGGACGCAGGACTTGCTGCGCCTCTTCCTAAGGTTGCCACCGTTCCTGCTTCTCTTCTTCTTCCTTCGTCTTCTGTTGGTTTCGTCTTTCTTGTTTTCTTTCATCTTTGTTTGTTCTTATTTCGTTCACATGATAATTTAACAATGTTGTTCATCATCTTTAACATATAATTCGTCATTACCACATATAATTTATCATAAATTCCCGACTTAAATCCCAAATAACCAATATTTGCGGGTTTTCGTCATTAAAGTCAAACCGGGTTGTAGAAATTCGATTCATTCATATTGAGTTTCTGGAATTCGATCTTTGATATATTCTCACCTGTTTACTATCATGTTCTTCATTAGTCCGTCATTAATTCATCGTTTTTAACCTAATTATTCTGTTTAATCCTTAATTTGCTAATTAACTTCATTAATCTTGTATTAATTCGTTCTAATTCCGTTTCACCCATGTTTATTGTTTTTATGACCGTCAATCATATGTAAATAACCTATTAATCACTTCCATCCGAGTAAATAATATTAATCAATCATTAAATTAACCAACGAACATTAACGACTTGCAATTCCGGCTTCACAGCCAGAACTGAGCCAAGAAACAGACGCAGCGACTGCTGCGCCTTTTCCAAAGGACGCAGCTCTACTGCGCCTGTTCCTGGTTGATTTATGTCTCTGAACTCCCGTGTTGCCTTGACTTAGTTTATTTGATTACGTATTTAATCAACTATTACTCGTATTATCGCCTAAATCCTGTTCGTTAATTCCTTTATTCTTTCTTTTCTCAAATTATCCGTTTTAAAGGTATTTTCGACATGAATCATTAAATCCAATGTAATTATTGTAATTTCCTTTATTGTATTTCTTTGTGTGCCTTCACATGTAATCAATTTAAATTCCTACTTTGACCCAATTATTGTATGTTAAATTACTTGTTCACCGACTTAGTCTAATTCTTCACATGCTAGGACTAATCTAATGGATGTTGCATTGCATGCATATAATCGACAATATATCGAGTATAGACGATTTTCCCTAATCATTAGTAGAGGCCGCTATCGAGGCGGGCGGGATTAGGTGTTCGATCAAAAGAGCTTCCTAATACGTACCCTCACCCCTTACTCCAGATCTCTGTGAACATCCGTGTTCATTGGCATCCACGAGAGTCATTCTAGACATAGAATGCTAAGGGTAACGAGTTCTTGGTGTTCATTTCACTACTTTGTTTCTTGACATGACACGAGGTATTCGAACGGTTTCCAATTTTCCACAATAAATTGGTGGCGACTCCACAAATGCAAACGCTTATTTCCCAAGCGCCCCCGTGGCCCATGTCCACACCTATTTTCTGCTGGTGTATGCTGGAGGACAATGAGGACATTGTTCGTTTTAGTTTGGGGAGGGTAATGCATCATTTGAGTCTGCATTTGCATTTGTTTTGCATTCACGTTTATTGCATTTTCTGTTTGCATTGCCTTTTATTTTCAACAAAATGAATGAAAAATCCAAAAAAAAAACTACAAAAATTCAAAAAATTCAAAAAATATTCACGTTTATTTGGCATATAGGTTGAGTCGGAACGGTAGATTTTAATGATGAAATTGCACTATTTTTGGTCCTTTTTACTTAAGCCTTGCAAAACACTGATATCCTTTTAACTTTGTCTTTCTGCATATCTACGAGTTAATGTTAAAATTTAGCTGAACGAATAGACTTGACCTGAAATTTTGGCAACCTACTTATAATTTCTAAGGAATTAGAGCCTTAAAACTGGTGTCATTCATGACCAGTTCATGTAGGATTGTGAGTAGTTACTCCTTGCATAACATGTATCATTAATTTGCACAAGTATGAAATTCAATTGCTTATTGCCTGCATACATTTGGGTTAGTGGTTGGTGTCACATGAAGGGAGGTGCTTACATCCCCTTTCTTCTATTTTTACCCATTTAACTCCACTATTAGCCAAATTTGCCTTTTGACCCCTTAACTACATCCCAAACATAGCCTGCCTTGTCAAGCTAGTTTAGATGGTTTTCACGGGTATATTGTTTATTGTGCCAATTTGGTTTGTTTTGTAAAGATGGAGTTGGTAGAAAAGAAAGGAGGATGATGGAATGAAAAAAAAAGTTGAAAAATGAAAAAAAAAAATGGAGAAAGAAACCGAGAAAGAAAAAAGAAAAAAGAAAGAGAAAAGTTGAAAAAAGAGTTAATTAATTTCGCTTTTGCTCCTATGTTTTATCTTTATCTTATGAAGAGTATTTATTTGGTTAGTGAGTTTGTATGCCAACTGAGGGCATTGTGCTTAATTTTTGATGGATTAAGAATCAGATATGGTTTATTTTGTTCTGTTTAGGTAGCTAGCTTGGCTTATTAACTCACATACCCAAAAATGTTTTGCCCTTCTTACCCATTACCTCACTTTCCTATACTTTTGAAAGCCCTCGTCTGTGACGAGACCTTGTTTGGTTGGAATGTATGTACGGTAGTTAGAATTGTCTATCATATTAGTTGCATGCATGTTTATGTCGGTCGTAGTTTAGGTGAGCGGCTATATTTCTTACTCTCTTATATTCATCTTCTTAGCCTTTGCTTCATGAGAGAAGAGTGACCCATGAGAGTCCATTATCAAAGGTCTTGCAAGGTCGACAGTTCAGCTTTATTATGAACATCTTATAACTCGTTTGCATTTGACAGTTTTGCTATAAAAATTAGTTGCTTGCATTAAACAGGTTTAAGTGGACAACTTGGAGCTAGCTATGAGTTTTCTATTCCGTTCCATTAGTTTTGCATATAGTTTACTTGGGGACAAGCAAAGGTTTGGTTTGGGGAGATTTGATACGTGCATTTTATATAGTCTTTTAAAGCTTTTATGCACGTATTTCCTTGTAATTCTCGTAGTTTTATATTACGAAATGCTCCGAATAGTCTACTTTGGTTTGTTTGGCTTTAATTGCAGGAATGGACCCGGAAGTAACGGAATCATGTCTTTCATTGCCCCTTTAGCTTGCATTTATGGAGATGGATGAATTGGAGCGGAATTACTACTGCCTCGAGAAGCGTGAAGTGGTCTCGGAAGCTAAATCAAAGAAGCAAGGAGCTGGTTTAGTGGTGATTGACTCGATCGAAGGCTTTTGCTTGCCTAACTATTCGATCGAGTGCCTAGGGTGAAGAGAAGACCTCGATCGAAGGGTTTACTGTCTTCGATCGAGAGGTGCTATAATGGAGGTCCTTGATCGAGTAGTCTAAGTACTCGAACGAGAGGCATTTTTTGGGATGTGTTCCATCGAGAAGAATAAAGTTGCTCGATCGAGCACTTTTCTATCAGTACGCGAGATTTTATCGCAAGAACTTATTTAATTTATTTAGTTGTGTGTTTAATAAATATCTTTCCTATATAAAGGAAAGAGGTCATTAGGTTTTAATCATTTTTTATCATCTCTTAATTACTCTTAAGCATTCAGTTTACAGCATTAATCTTGTCAACGTTTCCTTGTTCATTATTTCCGGATCTTACCTTTGTAATCTTTCTTTACTCTCTCTATTTAATTTAATTCTCATTTGCATACTTTATATTGTTGTATTTAATTTATGCTTTATTAGTATTGTTATTAGTTTATGCAATTTCGACTTGTTAATCTCTATATCATGTCTTCTACTATTTTATCATCGTTGTTGTTTCATTTACCGATATGCATAGCTAAATCCCTTAGCGCTAGGATTAGGGGAGCCATGATAGTAAAACAATAATGTTATAATTAGATTAGGAGGTTTATATGAGAGAATTGATTCATAGCAATTTAATTGTAATTATTTAGTTGAGTGCACGCTTCTAAATCAATTAGCTCGGTTAAGTTCGGACCTAGATCGGAAGATTGGATTGAATAGACCTACTATGAACAATAGATTACTCTGATGAGGGCGAAGCTAAGTTAGTAGTATTTTAGGGCGGATAGCGGACCGGAAGGACCTTTTCTTTACCCTTCTCACATCAGACCGACTGACCTACCCTTAACAAATTTGTGTGATATCAGGGTGAACCGACATCCTTGCATTTCTCTCTATTTTTTATCACATCCTCTCATCTTTAGTAAATTTTTTTGTCGTCTCTCTCTCTGCCTTTTATTCCGCTTATTAGTTTAGAAAACAACTCAAACACCCCCCCAATTTGTTACCGTGACGAACTAGATTAACAAGTAGATACAATAGGTTCTCTGTGGAGTATGATACCTGACTTACCTCTGCTATATTAGATATAGCCGGTTGGTTTATTTTTGATAGGGTAGTGACAGCCGTGTCACTATGACCTAATAAGAAACCCTATTCACTCATAAAATTTATAAGCTCACCAATAATAGAGAGAGAGGGAGATCTAGAAGGAAAAAGAAAGAAGAACTCAGTTTTTAATTATCGTCTCAAAGTAAGACGGTCTCAAAACATACTCACCTTATTCTTTTATAAATTATTTATTATACATCAGTTGATGTGCCGCTGCCATGTCTTGAACGACTACCATTGGGGGACCTCCGTGGACCGCCAAATACCGGCGGGAGAGGGGTGTTCGAAGGGGCTTTTTGTGGGTGGTTGCGGTACGTGTTTTATATGGTTTTAAACCCATACTCGGATATGACTGACCTGGGTTTGGTTAAGGTTGTGCCTGGGGTTGCATCAACCACCGTGGGTTGTCAGAGATGGTTAAAGGCGGTGTCTTGCGCAGTGGTTGGTCGGAATTACGAGATAGGGCATGGTTCTTGTTTAACACGATGGAACCGTTTTATACCCCTTGTAGTGACTTGCTAGAATCGGGCCTGGGTTGGTTCGGTTTGTGGTGGTTAGTCGGTCCTAGTGGTGCTGTTAGGAGGGTCAGAGGTGGTGGTTTGCTTGGGTAGTTGCCAGAATTTGGTTAAAAGGTGGTTATGTGGGTATTAGATGTAAACCGTGTGTTGGGACCCTTTGTGCTTGACTAAGACCATGACTAGGGGACGGGGTGCTGCCGGTGGACCACCATGCGTCAGAGGAGACCACGGTGGTGGTCTGGTAGTGTGTGTGGTGGTTCTTGCGGGTAGGGAGTCGAGTGTGCTCTATTTTCGGTATTGTTTCTGCTGTGTGTTAGGGCACTCTTCCGGAGGGTTGGTGGTGGTCTGGTGTCGCCTCTGGTTCCACCGTAGGTCAGTGGTAACCACGGTTGTGGCTGAGCTGTGTTGGGGTGGCTGTATTATGAAGCTAGGTTGCTGGGTTTGGTTGGTTTACACGGTTTGATGGAATGTTGGTTGTTGATGTTGGAGAGGGTGCTTGGGCCTATATTTAATGACCAAGTAAGGGCTGACCTAGGCCGTGGCTCACCTGAGTTGGGGGTGGCAGGAAGGTGGTCACGGTGGGGGTTGGGTTGGTGTTGTTGTTGTTGTCGTGGCTTAGTCGTGTCAAAACACGGGTGTATAGGTGTTGGTTCATGGGGTTGGTACACGACTTGAACCATGGAGTTGGGGTGGTGTTTGTTTAGTGAGGTTTAATGAGCCATTTAAGTAATAATATATCATTATAATTAATATGTATAGTTAGTTTATAATTAGTTTTAATTATTTAAGGAAATTAGTTAAGTTAGTAAATAATTATTACACATGCTAGGCGACAGATGGTTGAAAATTATAATTAATTCAATTGCTCGGATTGATTATATTGGATTTGCTGATCTGGTAGGAAGTCTACTCGGCACACTTGTTTATTTAATTAATTGGTTAATTTGTTTATGCAAGATGAATTATGTTGATGGTTGTTACAAGATGGATGTTTATTACGGGAATTACTTGTAGTTGGTTGTCTTATGAGCATGTTGTGTTTTTCATTCTATCATGTTATTGGTATTGACTTGATTATTATCATGAGATTGGTATTGAGATTATATTTTATTAACATTAATGGAAGGATGGTGTTGGAGTTGTGAGTTGTGCATAGCAAGAGAGATTGCTACTGCCAGTTGTGCATAGGGCGGAGAGTGCTACTGCCAGTTGTGCATAGTATTGAGGGTACTACTGCTCATTAAGCATGGTACGAAAGCACTACTGCCAGAAAGTTGAGCATAGCACGGTGTTGAGGGGGTTGTGCTACTGCCAGTGATGTTAGTGACTTGTATGAAGTATGGTTGGAAATGGTGATGATGGTTCTTGGTCAATTGGTTGAGCCACTGCTGTTATTTATTTGTTTATTAAGTTAATCATTTGGGCTAATATTGCCGTTTAGATATTCCTACTCAACCATTTGTTTGACAGTGTATTCTGTAAACACCTGTGATGAACCAATTACTGGGGAGCAGATTGACTTACCGGTACTTGATATTAGCAGACTTGAGAGCATGGGATATGTAAGGACGGATGGCCGAGTCTAACTAGTTGTCTAGCTCACTTATTTCAGACAGTTGTTATTTACATTATGCACTTATTTAATTTCTGGTGCGAGTTTGTAATTTAAATACTTATTTAGTTATTTGGTTTGGAGAACATGTAATAAAACCTTTAATCATTTAATTTATCTAAAGTACCTTGGTTTGTTACCTTTGTTATTCACTGCCTCGGAAAACCGAGATGGTAACAACTCCTTTTATTTTGGAAGGCCTAGTTAAGGCTCTTGGATAAATGGGGGTGTTACCCTTGTACTGTCCATCAGGCATCAACCAACTAAAATGGGTTTGATTAACTGATAAACTAATTTTTTTTGTACATAATTGATAATGTAATTAAGAAAAGATTACTTGACAAGATTAGTGAATTGTCTTGGATATTTTTTAAATGGTGTTCTATGTCCGACAAATACTACTTCAGATTTGAAAATAGTTCTACTCTAATCGTACTAATTTACAGATACTTGATAAAGTAATATTACTGTATAAAAAAATATTTCAATAGAAAATAACATAAAAAGGATAATTTTAAAGAATAATAGCACAAAATCATAAATAGGCATGATTTAGGCTCTGTTTGGTGAAACGACCTGAAAAGGTAGCTGAAAACCTAAGGTAACTGATTATATAAAAAATGTTTGGCAAACAGCTGAAAAGGTAGCTGATTGTTGGTGAAATGACGTAAAAGGGTAAGATAATTATTTAATATTATACATTGAAAGGGTAAAAAACGAAAATAAAAACAAATCAGGTAACTTATTTCTCAAATGCTACCCCATGTAGCATTTCATTTTAGGTAGGTTATTTGATTAAATAAGTTACTTGTCAAACACTTGCAAAAAAATAACGTACGTAACTGAAATTTTGGTCAAATAAGCTACCTGAAAAATCTTGCCAAATAGAGCCTTAATATTTGGCTAGTTAAGAGTTTTTATTTAACAAGCTTCAAATTATACAAAAGTAGATAAGAGGTAAAATAAATGGACCACTTGCATTATAGACAAGTGTAATAACAAAATGAGAAACAACAATAAATCAAAGAAATTTCCAAACATTTACGTCATTTTATCAAAATATTGCCACACATTTACAAACAACACAAACAAAGCCTTAGTACTAACATAGGTTGGGGTTAGCTAACATGAATCATCATCATTCGAATCCGTATAGATCTGAATCACCTAATACGATCAAAGTTAGATAAACAAAGGAATAGAAAATAGAAAAAAATAGAAAAGTGTGAAAACCAAATTTAAAGGTTAAAGCGGCAAAACGAATTTGTAAAACAAGACAGAGTATAAGTCATTTTTTTTTAAAATAAAGACTCTGTTTGGTAAATGGCATATTGGCCAAATTTTAGCATATTGGAGAGGTTTAACATGTTTGACTTACAAATATGCTATTTAGAGCATTTGGTTAATGGCATATTGAAATAGTATGTTGCGGTCCAATATGCTGCCCTTACCAGTATATTGGGTAGCGGATTAGCAAGAAAAAAATTGTCTTATTTACCCCTCTGAATTAATATTACCCTACTTTCATATATTTAATAAACAATTTGTTCATGTCCTTATTTTCCATTTTACAAAGGAGCTAAACAATCTGCGAAACAAAAACTGTCAATCACCAAACACCTCTAAAACAATTCTGCTAACCAAATCTGTTAGTCAAACATGCAAAATCATTCTATTAGTTAAATCCGCTTTCTAAATCTGTTTCTGCTAATATTAATCCGCTGTTTACCAAACAGGGCCAAAATAAATATCATTTACGCCATTACAATATCCTTACAAACATTTAAGTCATTACGATATCCCTTTACGTCATTTTATCAAAAATCAGATACCTTTTCAGATCCTAATTTTCATAGTTACCTTTTCAGATATCAGTTAACTTTTCATGTTTCTACAACCTTTTCAGGTTTACCTTTCTAACTAGTTTTAACAAAATAAAGCCTATGTTTAGACTTTACAATACACTTAACTAAATTGAACAGCCCAAGCCACTACTCCTAAAAGGCTAAAACAACTTACTTGTAAATAACCATGTATGAAACTGTACTTCAAATTCTAAAGCTCACTCACCCACCTTCTTCGCGTTTAATAGTACCAAATTAAATCTTCATCTTTGTCCTTTATATGCCTAAGTGATGAGTCATAATTACATACACATTTATGCCTCTCCTTAGGTACTTTTAGACGATTTTGTGCTATAATATTTGTAGATAACTCATTTCTGCACCTCCCGCAAGCCACCCGGTGATGATTGGGCCGCATGTTTGGTACACGGAATGATTTATGACAATTCATAAGTTTATCGTCAAGTGATAGCTCAAATACTTGTATCTACCCCTTGGTCGTCATCTACGCGCCGTTACGGTCGTTTTGACAGTAATTTGAGTTCATTTGGAGTCCGGGTCAAAAACCGTCTTCATTTTCTAATAACCGTTTAAAATGCCGAGTCAGAATGTTCTTGAATGTTCCGGATATTTCTATTCCATATTTCAATCTTTTAATCTTTTGGCAAAATATATTCCGGAATTATATTTTAAGTAATAAGGAAGTTGAGATCTACCGCAAATTCCATAACAGAAACGCGGAAAATCTTTCTTCCGCAGGAGGAAACTCCTGGGGAAAGGACGCAGCACCTGATGCGCCTCTTCCAAGAGCCGCAGTGGCTTCTGCGCCTCTTCCGAGCTCCTTTCTGCGTATATTAAGATCTTTTCGAGATTTATTTCCAAAGTTTTACCGAAACCCTAATTCCTCCGTGTGATTAGTATAAATAGGAACCTTCGTTCCTCATATTTCTCACGCGAGTGTCCGCCTTTCTCTTCTTCCTTTGCATTCTAAGACCGCTCTTTGCTTATTGGCATCTACGTGCTTGAACTTTCGACCACGTAAGCTCGGATCCTTCTGAGTACCAACCTCATTTTGCATGACCGACCAATTTGACCAACTCCACTCAATCAACTTAATCAATTTAGTTTAAATTCCTCCTACGAGGGCACTTTTGTCGTACATTCGAGTCGAGCAATCACTAATCGTTAACTTAGTTAATCTCGTTTCGTCAAACATGTAAGTCTGAGGGTGTAAATCCCATCTTTTATATTTGTATTATACTTTTGTACCAATTATTGTAAGATCTACGTCGAAAGCATATTTAAAATCGATTTATAAACCTTTTATTCAAACCTCTTTACGGATGAACGGGAGACAGATGTCGAGAAGAAACGCAGCAACTGTTGCGCCTCTTCGAAGAGCCGCAGCATCTGCTGCGCCTCTTCCTGAGGCTGCCGCAGTTCCTGCTTTTCTTCTTCTTCCTTCGTCCTCTGTTAACTCGTCTACTTTCTTTCGTCTTTTCTTATTTTTCCTTTATTTCGTTCGTATACTAATTTTAATACGTAATTCAATAATAATTTATCACTTTTAATTTCCGACTTAAATCCCAAGTAATTAATATTTGCGGATTTTCGTCATTAAAATCAAATCCGGGTTTTAGAGATTCGATTCATCCATATCAAGTCTCTGGAATTCACTTTTGTATATTGTCATCTGTTCATCATCACTTAATCTAATTTAATTTGTAAATAAACCTAATTCAATTGTATTAATAAACCTAATTAGTTTGTTTTAATAAACTTAATACGTGATTAAATTTGTAATTAGTCTTTAAATCATTCTAATTAATTGAGTCCGTCCTTTATTGTTTTTATGACCCTTTCATATGTAAATAATCTGTTAAATCACTTTTACTTGAGTCAGATATCAATAATCGAGCATTAAATTACCAACGAACATTAACGATATGCAGTTCCGGCTTCACAGCCAGAACTCACCTCAAGAACAGACGCAGTGACCCTTGCGCCTCTTCCAAAGGACGCAGCTCTGCTACGCCTGTTCCGGGTTAATTTCTGTCTCTGAACTTCCGTTATTGCTTTGACCTAATTCATTAGTTTGCGTATTAATCTACTATTACCTGTAATTTGTTCGTTAATTTATTTTCCATATTCTTTTCTCAAATTATCCATTTTAAATGTATTTTCGACGTAGATCAATCAAACCAATGTAGTTATTGTAATTTTAATTATTGTATTTTGTTTATTGTATCTTTATTATCGTTTGTTTTTTCTCACGTGTAATCAACCTTAATCCCTAATTCGACCCAATTGTTTGCTAAACTATTTGTTCACCGACTTAGTTAATTCTCACATGCTAGGATTAATTTATTGGATGTTGCATTGCATGCATATAATCGACAACATATCAAGTATAGATGATTTTCCCTAATCATTAGTAAAGGCCGCTATCGAGGCGGGCGGGATTAGGTATTCGATCAAAAGAGCTTCCTAATACGTACCCTCACCCCTTACTCCAGATCTCTGTGAACATCCTTGTTCATTGGCATCCACGAGAGTCATTCTAGACATAGAATGCTAAGGGTAACGAGTTCTTAGTGTCTATGTCACTACTTTGTGTATTGACATGACGCGAAGTATTCGAACAGTTTCCAATTTTCCACAATAAATTGGTGGCGACTCCACAAATGCAAACGTTTGTTCCCAAGCACCCCCGTGGCCTCCCCCTGTGTCCTCAGTTTGGCGACTCCGCTGGGGAGTAATACACTTACGTGTTGCCAAGGGTGAAACTTGAACAAGGTTAGGGAATAGTTTATATGAGACAGTTGTCGGTTTTCATGACCCGGTCTTCCTCGATCATTTTATTCGGCCTTCGTAGGTCCAACCCAACCCATTCGACCAATCGTCCCGTCTGGACGGTCCAAATTCTTATCTGGGCCTAAGGATGGATAGCGATTGACGTCAACCATACCATGATGCTTACTCCTATTTGTATCAAGGGCTTTCACTACTAGAGGAAATGGACTACGAACCGACCTTACTCTTGTTTGGCGCGGACCTCTCCACAGACCCCGGGTTTGATTGCTCGGTATGGAAACACACCCTTTAAAGCCAAAACCCTTTAAATGCACTCAGCATACCGTTATAATGCCTGTTTAAATGCTTGTATCATATGTTATAACCATTTTCTAAACAAAACCATGACAAATTTTGTAAAATCAAAACTCTTTTAAAATGTAAATATTTTCGAAAAAAGCCTAAATTAGCGCAAAACCAGTCGAAACTCTGTCTGAGTATCGAGTCAAAATTCGGGCCTTAAACCCATTTAAAAACCTCACTTTGAGTCCACTCCTACAACTACACTATAGTTGATTAGGACGAACATTTCAAAACTTTGTCGATTTTCAAACCTCAATTGACACAAGTGGAACACTCCCACTTCACGAGTCGAGTCTTTTCTTTGGGTAAGTGTGTTAGAATGGTCGATCATGTTTTGATTTGTCGTCGATCTCTTATCCAGTTTCCAAGATGCCTGAAACTAGCACCACAAGCAATAGTCAACCCCAGAATGGTAATGATCAAATCCTAGCTGCGCTCGCTCGTCTCCAAACTAGCCAAGACCAAGTGTATGATCGATCACCTTAACACAATTGAGGGCCGAATTGTCGCTGTAGAAACTAGGCTACCTCCTGCAGAAGATGAAGTGCCTAGTGAATTTGTGAATGACAACCTTCCACCCTATGTTGGAAAACCAGAAACCAACCCTCCTGTAGGTCTTACTGAAGCTGAAAAACGACTCCAATACTTGGAGGAGCAACTAATGTGCCTCAAAGGAGATGATATCTATAGGGATAACAATCGCAAGTATGAGGCCGTGAGCGCCAAATTGCCAACCAACTTCAACATGACTGATATCCCAAAGTTCAAGGGACATGAAAACCCTTTAAACCATATTCGTGCTCTCAAAGATTACATGTGTATCAAAGGCATCAAACCCGAGATGTTCTTAAGGATCTTTCCTTTATCTCTTGACACCATCCCTAAGAAATGGTTCTATTCCCTAGAGCACAAGAAGATTGCCACTTGGGATGACGCCGCATTCGAGTTCGCTAAACAATACGCGGATAATGATGAGATCCAAGTCAATATGCGCACTTTAGAGGTTCTTACCAAAAATGAGAAAGAAGGTTTCACCGACTTCCTAAGTAGGTGGAGGAAGACTAGTACCAACTTATCGAGCGTCCAGATGAGGCTACCCTCGTGGAAAAATTCGTGGACCACTTGAAGCCCATTTATGCAAGTCACTTGAGGTACCAAAACATTAAGACTTTCAAGGATTTAACTGTACTAGGGACACGAATTGAAGATGACATCCGTAAAGGACTCTTGTCCAAAATGGTAGGTCGTGGATATCAAGGCTCAACAAGTCTTTCCTACGGCTCTACTAGCAAGACTGATGAAGTTAACCTTCTCGAGTCATCAAAGAAGAATAACCCACAAAGGAAATTCACGAACATTGGCGATACATACTCCAATGCTTTGAAGAGGTTGATGAAACAAGGTAAGCTCCAACCCATAGGGCCTACACCTGATCCAGAAAAGAAGTCCAAGTTCTGGGACGAAAATTCATACTGCGAATATCATAGAGGTAAGGGACACGATATAGAAAAATGTTACAAGCTAAAACATGTACTTCAGGACATGATCGAAGACGGTCGCCTACCAATACCGCCTGGAGGTAAGCCTAACAATACTCAGAATCCTCTTAGAGTTCTGATGATTACAAGTGAAGAATCTACCTTAGATTGTTCACACCTCATTTCTCCAGTCGACGATGAGATCCATGCAATAGAAGGTGAAGGGAGTTACTCCACCGTTTCCCCTACTATCACCGACTGAATCGCATGGGCAAAGAGTGTGAATAGACAAGTCTCAGAACTAGAAAGTGTAGTGGCATCCTTACGTAATTAAAGTACAACACCTAAGGAATGTGCGCCACTAAATCTCTCTCGAAATTCTACAATGCAAGAAGTAATGGCCGTGGTTGACGACTTAATCGACCAAATCATCCACTTGGAAGCTGAAATCATAAGGTTGAGAGAGCTTGCTACTATCAATGGAGTATGGGCCGATGACGATGAAGATGAATACCTTACCGAGCATTACCTAGTCAAGATTAGTGAGGAAATAGTCAAAAACAATGAAGACCAGGATATAGACAACCTTACTCGTTCAGGGCGTCCATATCAAAACACTTCTCAAAATGGTCCCATAGCTAATGGTCCAATTACTAACACTAACGTTGTCACACCAAATGATAGCGAGGATACCTTCACTGACCATTTACTAATGGAACTACAGAAGACAAAGGCTGATCTTTCAGTCTGGCAACTAGTTGTAAGCTCATTCCCTCATCGCCAAGCATTGCTGCAAGCCTTCACTAAATTAAACGTGGCACATAACTCTACACCTGATGACGTAGCCAACTTGGTCTTCCAAGATTCAACTAAGCTAAGTAACCCAGTTACTTTCTCGGATGAGGATTTGCCACCTTTCGGCGCTAGTCACAACTTGGCTCTATACATTACTGTCATTTGCTTATAGAAGAACGTGCTAATGACTTTGGCGGATGATGGCTCGGCAGTCAACGTGATACCATTGAAAACGACATATAAGTTAGGCATGAAAGAGTCAGATTGGACCCCTACCAATCAAGGTGTTCACGCATATAATGGTACACGACGAAAAGTGGTAGGACTAGTTAACCTTACCATAGCCACATGGCCGATTGAGCGAAAGGTTAACTTTTAAATAGTGGACATTGAAGCGTCCTTCAACATACTTCTGGGAAGACCTTGGATTCACGCTTCCAAAGCGGTAACATCCACCCTCCACCAAAAAATTAAAATCTCACTAGATGGCAAAGTAGTGACGATCACTTCGTCACCTATCAAGGTAGTGATAGAAAAGATGTCAAGCAACCAAGTGATTGCAGATCCAGTATATGAGCTAGAGGGCTTCCATAGCGTAAACCTTGTAGAGAGTGAGTTGGCACCCTTGCACTTCAATCCCTACTCCAATTTAGTGGTTAACCACATACTCAAGTCTCAGGGATACTTCCCAGGAATGCCATTGAATCATGTCCGAAGAAATACCTTTGGACCTTATAAAGAAGGAAACTCTCAAAGGATACCACTAGGATTGGGATACAAACCCACCAAAGAAGAAGCTCTAGAGATGCTCACACAGTTCCAAAACCGCAAGAACGTGGGAATCCAAATGCGACCCTACCTCCCTACCCTAAATGGATACTTCGTTAGAGAAGGGAGTCAATAATACTTTCATGGGTTTCCCGAACCTTGGTACTACAAAGGAAGGCAACTAGCTGGAATCGAGATCTTTCACGATTGCTACTTTATTCCTTCTGAAACGGTTCCTTCCGTCAAGACTCGTCAAGCACCTTGCTTGGACGAACAAGCTGTTAGCTTACTGTTTGGAGACGATCGAAGATCGATTTGTTAGAGCCGCGCAGGACGAGATCATTACCATAATACTTCAGGACGACCATTTCAACCCTACCACATTGATCACAGAAACCAATTCGAATCAGCAAAAAGGATGGAGAAAGTCGATCAAATGGACCAACAACCAAGGAAGACTCTTCAAGCTCACCACTGGAGAAGGAGAGATGTTCAAAGGAGAACCAGAAGACAACAAATTCGAGTCAGAGTCAGAGTCGGAATCAGAGTCGGAGTCTAGAGAAGTCCCTAGAGAGTCTCCTCCTGTCGTCACTCCCACTCCCCTTGTTTCTCCTAGCATAGCATCGAGAAGTAACATTAACTTGGGAAATGTCCCGACAGCTGTCCATTTGCCGCCACTGACTACGGAACAGATGGCTACTTTGTTTCAACTCTTTTCAAATTTTAATATGAATAAATCAGGTTCTTCTTACTCTTTGTGTTATTCTGAATGCAATTCTATTTACGATGATAATGAGGATGACCCAGACCCAGACTCAATCGAACTACCTCCCTACATAGCTAAAAAAATACTAAAGAAGGGGAAGGGGCACCAGTTATAGGAAACACTGAACCCATCAACGTAGGAACCGAACTAGAACCCCAATAACTTAGGATAGGGAAAACCTTGAACCTCAATGGAAGGGCCAATTTTATGGACCTCCTACACGAGTTCAAAGACGTTTTTGCTTGGTCTTACAAAGATATGCCAGGGATCGACAGGGATATTACCGAAGACAGAATTCCAATCAAACCAGGTTTCAAGCCTGTAAAACAGAAGCTTCGTCGAATGAGGACAGAATGGGCTCTTAAAATCAAAGAAGAAGTCGATAAACAATTCAAAGTCGGGTTCATCAAAGTTTCCGAGTATTCAGACTGGGTGGCCAACATAGTACACGTGCCCAAAAAGGATGGGAGAATCCGTGTTTGTGTTGATTTCAGAGACTTGAACAAAGCGAGTCCCAAGGACGACTTTCTTCTACCATATATCGACATATTGGTAGACAATACGGCCGATCACACGTTGTTGTCCTTCATGGACGAATATGCAAAATATAATCAGATCAAAATGGCCATAGAAGACATGCATAAGACTGCCTTTATTACTCAATAGGGCACCTATTGCTACACGGTTATGCCATTTGGGTTAATCAATGCTGGAGCCACATATCAACGCACCGCAAGTACACTACTACATGACATGATGCATAAAGAAGTCGAGGTGTATGTGGACGATATCGTTGTCAAGTCCAAGGATAGAGAGGGGCACACTAATAACCTTTGTAAATTCTTCTTAAGACTACGAAAACTACAACATGAGGCTCAACTCTCAGAAATGTGCATTTGGGGTGACATCAGGCAAGCTTGCGGGATATGTTGTCACTCAACGAGGAATAGAAATCGACCCTTCCAAAATCAAAGCTCAAATTGAAATGCCACAGCCTCAGACAGAGAAGGATATTAGAGGATTTTAGGCAAGGTGCAGTACATAAGTTGATTCATATCAAAACTCACCATGATCTGTGAACTCATCTTCAAAATGCTAAAGAAAACAGATCACACCATATGGGATGACGACTGTCAAAAGGCGTTCGACAAAATCAGGGAGATACTAGCCAAACCGCCAGTGCTCATGCCTCCCCAACGAGATCAACCTCTTGGTTTATATCTCACAATGACCGAAACAACCATGGGGGCTATGCTAGCACAAACCGTCGAAAAAGAAAAAAGAGCTATCTACTACCTTAGTAAGAAGTTCTTGGAGTATGAATGCAAGTACACACCACTCGAAAAGACATGCCTCGCTCTTGTGTGGGCAACGAAGAAGCTACGCCATTACATGCTTAGCTATTCAGTCAAGGTATACTCAAAAATGGATCCTGTCAAGTACCTCTTCGAAAAACCCGTCCTCAATGGACGCTTAGAAAGATGGACCTTGATGCTCTCAGAGTTCGACCTCAAATATGTGCCTGTGAAAGTTATAAAAGGGCGTGCCGTCGCCGAATTCTTCGCAGAAAATCCCATCAACGATACCAAAGCAATAGACACATGGTCGTTTTTGGATGAGGACATACTCCAAACCGATGTAGACTCCTGGGACCTTTATTTTGATAGAGCGTCGAATATAAGAGGATTTGGAATAAGTGTGTTGCTCATTTCTCCTGAAGGTGAGCATACACCACTCTCTGTCAAGCTCGACTTCAAGGTGACAAATAACGCAACAGAATACGAAGCTTGCCTCATTGGGCTACAAGCGGCGGTAGGCTTAGGCATCAAGAATCTTCGAGTACATGGAGATTCATCCTTGATCATCAACCAAATTACGGGGTCTTGGAAAATTCTAAGTGAAAGCCTATCACCCTATCAGGCCAGAATAGACCAAGTTGCCCAATTCTTCGATCAAGTGACTTATCTAAACCTACCTCGAGAAGAGAATCAATTTGCATATGCTCTTGCAAAAACTTGCATCTTTGATTAATATGCCAAATGATATGGTAGAAATGCCTTTACGCATCGAACGACGGTCAGAACCAGCTTATGTGCACCAAATCACAGACGAAGAAGAAAACCTAGAGGAGCCCTGGTTTCAAGCAATTCTAAACTTCAAGCTCAATGGCACCTATCCGCCAGATATGGATAAGAGAGAACAACGTGCTATACGCCTACTCGCCTCTCAATACGTCCTCATGCAAGGAAAATTATATAAAAGGACACCTCTTGGTGTAGTCTTGCGTTGCCTTGATCGTTCACAGGCACATAAGGTGATGGAAGAGGTCCATGATGGAGAATGTGGCCCTCACATGAGTGGACCAATGATGGCAAATAAAATCACGCGCCTGGGATATTACTGGACCACCATGGAATCTTCGGGAATGTGCAACACGTCCCTCCTTCATTACTCTACACCATGACATCTCCTTGGCCATTTTCTGCTTGGGGGATCGACATCATCGGGAAGATCACCCCAGCCGGAACAGGAGGTCAGTGTTTCATTTTGGTGGCACTCGATTATTTCACCAAATGGGTAGAAGCAGCATCCTACACTAGTCTCACAACCAAAATTGTGGCAAAGTTCATACAAACCAATATCATTTGTCGATATGGTTGCCCATATGAGATCATCAGTGACAATGGATCATATTTCCAGGCTGAGACTGAACAATTGCTAGCCAAGTACAAGATCAAACACCACCATTCCTTGCCGTACAGACCACAAACTAATGGCGCGGTAGAGGCAGCCAACAAGAACATTGTCACCATCCTCAAGAAAATGATTGACAATTATCGGGATTGGCCAAGTAAGATACCATTTGCTTTGTGGGGAAATCGCACATCCGTTAGGACGCCCACCGGGGCTACTCCTTTCTATTTGACTTACGGCATGGAAGCCGTGCAACCTTCTAAACTAGAAATCCCATCCTTGCGTATTCTACTCGAAAGTCAAATCCCAGAAGCTGATTAGAAGAGACATAGATACGAAGAACTCGTCCTCTTGGATGAATGAAGGTTGCGTGCATTACACAATGTGCAAACGTATCAGGCACATATCAAACGAGCCTTCAACAAAAGGGTTAAGCCTATAAACATCAAAGAAGGGGACTTAGTCCTCAAATCGGTTAGAGCTCTTTTACTTGTCGATCCACAAGGAAAGTTCAAACCCAACTGGGCCGGACCATTCTTGGTCAAGTCAATACTCCCAGGGGGTACGGTTAGAATCACAGACCTAAATAAGAATGAATTTGCCAACCCAACTAACCTCGGCCAATTGAAACGATATTATGCCTAGAATAGGAACAAAAATGCTCCTCTCGTGACACTACATGTCGCTCATGCGACACGAAACAAAAAACCGGCCCCTGGCCCTGTTGAAATAAAGCCTATGTCACTTTGCTCTTGTATTCTCACGATTCGTCATCCTCATATCATCAAATAAATTGAATTGTGCTTTAGGAGTAAGTAAAGCTCATGCTCATTTTCTAGTTCATTACAAGCTCTTGCTTAGAACAATTATTTCTTTTACATTTATTCGAACTACGCGCAAGGGTTTGATTTCATTTTTTAAATGAATACGTAGGCAATCATTCACGGGATACAACCCATTATTTTAAATGTAAATAGAAGCACATTTGCATATGCATTTGGAATTCGACAAGAATAATAAAAGAAAATCACAATGGTTTCATGGCTAATAATATTTTATTCATTTTCCTTCCATAAATAATAATAGTACGCCACATAATATAAAAATGCTAAAATAAATAGGCTAGGATTCTAAAAACTCCACCATGTATTGCAAATAATAATAATAATAATAATAAATAATACTACGACTTACGCTATTCTTCCATCTTCCCCTTGCCTTTGTCATTTTTGTCATATTTCTTATCTCGACCACGAGCCGGGCGCTCTTGCGTTATCTCGGACCTAATCACCAACGGTATCTCTCGCGGTCTAGCCTTACCATTTCGATCAACCACCATTTCGAAGGCAGGAGAAGTCTTCGGTTTTTTTTACGGATGAACAACTCGGAATCCGGCTTCTTTCTCTCCCTTCCTTAGCCTCTCACGCTCCTTAGGAGTAGTAGCCTTCCTCCACTGCAAGTAGGAATCCGATACTCATAATGAACTAACCGAAGAGTTTAGGAACCACATGTTTCTCTGAGCCCATTTGAGAGCCCACTCTCTACGACTCTCGGCGGTAAGTGCCACTGCAGTCTGAGGAACAGTATCGAGCTTAGGGATCTTCTGTTTTAAGCCAACCTGCCTCATCAGTCTCTCCGGGAAGATGCATATCATGAATTCCAAGCCAGGAATGCGCACCGATCGAGTAGGATCCAAAGACGATACTCCAGTAACTGATCTGAGATGCCACCATGGCACAATCCATCTGATCAAGGGACCATCCTCATTCTTCAACTTGTTCTCCTAATAGTTGCAAACCCGGGTGAAGTCCACCATATAAAGTCTGGTCCTCATTGCAATCGACCGAGCATGGTACGCAGGAACATTAACTGGGGGCTCGATCAACCGCAGACGCTCCATGAGCCAAACCTACCAAGGCAGGAATTAGAATCCAGCCAAAAAAAAAACGAAAAAGAAAAAAAAAACGAAACAAAAAAGAAGAGAAAAAAGGTTGCATTTTTTACCTGCAGAATGATAGGACTTCCTAAATAAGGGACCTCGCGGTTGCATTTCCTGTTATTCAATCCCAATATGATCTCTCCTAAACATAGACAAGTTGGGCTCATGCACAGCTCCATTTGCTCAATTAAGCTCAGATAACGAGGATCACCTCTCATCTCCTTATCAACATGCCCTTGGAGGACATAACCATGCAATAAGAAAAACCCTAGTGCCCTACGCCTCACAAAATAGAAGATAGAAGGGTCTTTCCCGCTTATAAATCGGTCAATGAAATCAAGAATTCGGACTCCTTTTGAGGTCACGAGACAGTCAACCTAAGCTTTAGTCAGTCCAAGCAAATCCCTAAACTTATTTTTGTACCCTTGAGAGCTAGAAGGTATAGCAGGCATATGTTCTGGGTCCCATCCACCAATTGCAGCAATTTCGTCAGGAAAAGGACAGATATCACCTCCAGGGAAGGCAAACACGTGGAAATTAGGGTCCCAATATTCGAGACAAGCATCCAAGAACGGTTTTACAACCTTCACCAATTTCAAGCTTAAAATCTCCCCCAAATTGAAAGCACCTATATCATGCTTCTCGACATTTGTAAATTCGTTTATCCATTCTTTGAGACGGATTTTCATGGCATCCATAATGTATAAATTTTTCTATATAATTAGAGAGTTTTTATGTAATATACGGAAGAAAGACGGAAGAATTGTGTGAATAAAAACTCCATCGACGTCTATATTTATACTAAAAGTTGTTTCCTAAAACCTGTCAGAATAGACAAGCTGGGCAAATGGCGCAGCACTTGCTGCTCCTCTTCGAAGGGTCGCAGCTCATGCTGCGCCTCTTCCTCAGAGGGTTTCTGTGGTTTTTCCGCGTTGGATCTTTCCTAATTCCTTTAAACATAATTTCCTATTCGTATAGGTTATTATTTTTGGTAATTCCGTCAAATTACCATCTTTTTGTGTTTCCTAATCTTACGGGCACGCTTTTCAAGGCGAAATCGACATTTTCGTCAAACAAGCACACTTACCCATTTCTTTTTATTTTTCTTTTTGGGGGAATCATTTCACTCCCGTTTCACATTTTATTTCAAACTTACCCATTTCTTTTTATTTTTTCTTTTTCGGGGAATCATTTCACTCCCGTTTCACATTTTATTTCAAACTTACCCATTTCTTTTTATTTTTCTTTTTGGGCGAATCATTTCACTCCCGTTTCACATTTCATTTCAAACTTATACGTTTCTTTTTTCGTTTTTTTAGGGGGTAGCCCTCCCTACCGTCCGGTCATTTTCGGCAAATTTTTTGCATTTTCAGGTCTTTTCCTTGTTTTGCTCTAGTTAGGCCATGTGTACAAATATGTGTTTTATGTGCAATTTCTATGTAAATTTCTATAGCATGACGGCGTAAACCGTCATCTACCAAACATGTTCAAAGCTAACCTGCAAGAACAAACAAGACAACCCAGCAGCAAAGGCACTCAGGCCGCCATATATACAATCAAAAGGTCATACGTACATCAAACTGGGGGCTCTTGCCCGAAACAAAGTCCAAAAGTCCAAAATGAAAGTCCTAAAATTGTACAAAACGTATGTGGTACAACCGACAACAGAAGCAACAAAAAACAAAAGCAACTACTACTGGTCGCCACCTAGCTCGGTAACTCTCGCCTCGAGAGCAGCAATCTCGGCATCTCGGACCTCCAACTTCCTGAATAGGCGAGCCGTCTCCTCCTGGAACTGCGCTAGCTCACGCTCCAGGTCGCGCTCCCTCTGCACATGATAGAGAAATGGCTCATGTCAATCATTTCAAATGCAAAGAAAGTTAGAAAATTCAAAAATAAAGTAAACGAAAGGTTAATACCTGTCGTCCTCGACCACCAGCAAGTGCCTCGATGGCAGTATCCCGAAGCCGGTTGGCTACCCTCCACAAAGCCACGAACCGAGATGGCGCCACCTGCATTTCAATAAACAAAGATTCTCAATAAATGGACAAAAATGGACAAATGTATTCTTATACAAAAGCTAACTGAGTTGGGAACTCACCCTCCGAATCAAATGCTGCCACTCATCCAGGCCGGCATCTGTCACCGCCTCTCCAGAGTCGCGAAGCTCGGAGATCGTCATCATCCCCGTCGCGTCGGTGTACTTGAGGGTCTCGGGGTACGCTGGGGGCTCGATGCCCGCCTCCTCAACCTCCTGCAAAACTCAAATGGTTTCTTTATTCGATGATCATTCATCATTTTTTTCATCAAATCAACTCAGAAAGGAAAAACGAAGCACTTACCACAACCGGCCAGTACGCCAGCCTTCGGCGAATGAACATAGAGTAATCCTTGCTAGGAAGAAGAAGAGCGTCGCCACCGACGTCTACTAAGTAAGCCTCCCTCTCAGAGTCAGAAGGCTCCCTAAACATCATCCGAGGAGGATCGATGGGAATCGTGAAAACATCACGAGAGCACTGACGAGTCAAACGCTCACCCAAGTACCACGCTGGACCCATTGACCTCCTCAGCACCAACTGGCTCGAGCTCCTAGGTCAAAGGACCTCAGCCACGAAAGGAGGGACGTTAGCATAGTCCGCCCAAGGTCTGGGCACCTACTGAGACAAGCAAATAAGAGGTCATTCCTATGATCGCTTCAAAAAAGTGAGGAATAAACAAATAAAGGAAAGTGATTAAGAAATACTCGCGTCACTCAACTTCAGGTTATTCACGCCTCGTCGACAGACATCGTAAGAAGAGCACTGGCTCTTCCTACGATACATCACCCAATCCCTCACAACGGGATAAGCTCTTCTCCCCGCCTCCGTCCTCTTGGGCGCGAAGCCCAGAAAGTAGGAGTACACCCACGCCTGCAAAACAACGTAATCAATGACGATCTTTCAAGATTCGACAAGAATAAAGAAAATGATCTTTCATGATGCAAAATAAAGGTTCATACCTCCAACAGGAGTCCAGGGCCAACAGTAGCAGGAGAAGTCCCCTTCTCCAGCAGCTCGGGACGGACCATGGCCCTTATGTAGCGAGTGAGGACCGCAAAGCCAGGAGTGACCCAGTCCCAATGACCCAGGTCACTCAAGTTAGAAAGGAAGGGAAGAAGCTTCGTCGATAGCCTCAAACCCTTGTATCCAAGGTAGAGTGAAGACAAGAACCACCAGAGACATAGGCGAGCTCTTTGTTGCGCAGTGCAAGGAGGAGGAGCCTCATCCCTCCCGTCAATCGTCACCACCGTCAGGATCCGGCCAGCAAAGTAATCTATGACGTAAGTGCTCGGCACTAACCCAGGAACCGTAGCAGCACTCGCCGCCAGGTTCTAGCCGATCAGCCTCCTGGCCTCAGCCGAGTCCACCCTCATGGTCGTCGACGGCCACACCACAGCCTCTGCTCCATACGGCAAACCAGAAATCATGTCGTAGTCCTCCAACGTGACCTCGACCTCGCCGAAAGGCATGTGAAAGGTCGAGGTCGTGTCCTAGAACCAATCAAGAAAGGCTCGAATCAGGCTGAGGTTAGCCCGAAGCTTCCTCTCCTTGATCTCCCTCCACGCTCGTACCAAGGCTCCAAAAGCTCCAAGCTCAATGATGGTCTGCTCCTCCGCCGACAGTGTCCTGTAAGCCTCCATCATCGTCGTGTAGCCAGAAAAGGACCTCATGTTCCCGGCCTCCTATTTTGATTTAATGCAAAGCTTTTAGCTCGAGTGAAAGAGAAATGAAAATGACAAATGAATGACAAAAGAAAGATGATCAAAGACTGATGAATTCGAGATTTACTAAGCTCTTCACCGTCCTGTAAGACAGATGACTCTCCGCTGCCAAGATGAGATGTCGGCTATCCCATCTCTCAGCCCACTCGGGTGCTCCTCCTCAGCAACCTCCTCCTCGACAGCCTCCTCCTCGGCAGCCACTACAACAAATGCATCCTCTAACGCCTCCTCAAACGTAAGAGAAGGGTCGAAACCAGCATCCACGTTCATGGGAGCCCTCCCTGACGTAGAAGCCTCGTCACCTGCAAAATTAAAATGAATTAGGCCGCGTCAAGTGACGGCGAGCCTTAGTCAAGGGATTTTCAAGCTTTCAAAGCTCCGAAATGCCTCTTTTCTCGCCATTTTTGGCCTTTTCTCCCAAAACCCGACCGCTCATGTGGTAATATGGGTCAAGTCAAGTCTAAATTCAAGCCTAAGCCTGGGTTTAAGTCAAAATTTCGGCAGCATTTCATTATGACGATGATTATGCCCTAGAAAATGTCCTGAAAAAGCCGTCGCAAATCAAAAATCCGAGAGATAGGAAGTTTACCCATCACACAAGGATTCCAAGTATTAAGTTTCGTCACAAATGGGCAATCCTAAGGCTATATTCGAAGCAATTTACGACACAGCTGTGAAACCGTCACAATTTTACTCAAAATGCTCAATACTCAATGAAAACTCGAAATAAACACATGGTTATGTTCTTTGCGCTACCAATTATCAATTTCTATAGTCAATTTCACAAGGAAATTTCATTTGGGGGAAAAGCCCCAAATTTTTGAGTTATTTGGGTTGAAAACCCTAATTTTCTCGACTCAAATTAAGCAAATGCGAATGTTTAATGCAAGAATAAGATGCATACCTCGATTAGTCATGGCAAATGCAAGATTTTGATCAAATTTTGACGTAAAATGGTTGGAATTTGAGAGAGTTTTGAATAAATTTGTGTTTTGTTATTATGAAGTAAACACGGTTCTGTCGAGTTTTTACTCGGACAGAGACGAACCCAGGAAAAGACGCAGCAGGTGCTGCGCCTCTTCCAAGAGTCGCAGCTCTTGCTGCGCCTCTTCCTCAGCTTCCCTCCAATTCGATTTTCAAAAATTCGTTACAAGTTCGTTATTGGTGAGCCCATCTTTGGTGCGCCTCTTCCTCAACACATATATCGTATATTTGGTCCGTTTGATATTTATTCCTCGTCCGGGCCCGTATTTTCGAGCAGACTGCGAATTGTCGCAGTACTTTATCAAGACTTCGCTTGCAACAACGAGCGTATTTTCTTTGACGGTGTTTCGACACGCCTCAATTAATTCCCCAGCGAGAGTTCATGACAGCCGATTGTTCCTCTCAAGACATGGATATTCAACCTCAAGTTTTGCTGGAGTTCGCTTGAGACCGACGCAAGCAGATTCCACCCAACAGTTTCTACCGACGTCCTGTTGTCCTTCAATATTACGTTTTATTTCCCCTCGAAAAAAGAAGTCTCAGGTATGATCTCTTCTTATGGCTGGCGAGCCTCCTTACATAGTCTAATGGACTTTAAACGACCCTCCCCGATAGTCGACAGACTCTAAAATGTTCCCGACGACAGGTCCTTGGCTTAGACCCCATGAGCCGCCTCGCGTCGCCATAGTCGTCAGGTTGTAATCTTCGATTGACCTGATGGCTATACTTTGACTTTCGTCTTGTCCATGCCTCAGTCAAAGTGGGGGCTCTGTAGATACCTCATTCTGCACCTCCCGCAAGCCATCCGGTGATGATTGGGCCGCATGTTTGGTACACGGAACGATTTATGACAATTCATAAGTTTATCGTCAAGTGATAGCTCAAATACTTGTGTCTACCCCTTGGTCGTCATCTACGCGCCGTTACGGTCGTTTTGACAGTAATTAGAGTTCATTTGGAGTCCGGGTCAAAAACCGTCTTCATTTTCTAATAACCGTTTAAAATGCCGAGTCAGAATGTTCTGGAATGTTCCGGATATTTCTATTCCATATTTCAATATTTTAATCTTTTGGCAAAATATATTACAAAATTATATTTTAAGTAATAAGGAAGTTGAGATCTACCGCAAATTCCATAACAGAAACGCGGAAAATCTTTCTTCCGCAGGAGGAAACTCTAGGGGAAAGGACGCAACACCTGTTGCGCCTCTTCCAAGAGCCGCAGTGGCTGCTACGCCTCTTCCTCATCTTCTTTCTGCGTATTTTAAGATCTTTTCGAGATTTATTTCCAAAGTTTTACCGAAACGCTAATTTTTCCGCGTGATTAGTATAAATAGGGACCTTCGTTCCTCATATTTCTCACGTGAGTGTCTGCCCTTCTCTTCTCCCTTTGCATTCTAAGACCGTGCTCTTTGCTTATTGGCGTCTACGTGCTTGAACTTTCGACCACGTAAGCCCGAATCCTTCTGAGTACCAGCCTCGTTTTGCATGACCGACCAATTTGACCAACTCCACTCAAGCAACTTAATCAATTTAGTTTAAATTCCTCCTACGAGGGCACTTTCGTCGTACATTCGAGTCGAGCAATCACTAATCGTTAACTTAGTTAATCTCGTTTCGACAAACATATAAGTCTAAGGGTGTAAATCCCATCTTTTATATTTGTATTTTACTTTTGTAACAATTATTGTAAGATCTACGACGAAAGCCTATTTAAAATCGATTTATAAACCTTTTATTCAAACCTTTTTACGGATTAATGGGAGATACATGTCGAGAAGAAACGCAGCAACTGCTGCGCCTCTACGAAGATCCGCAGCATCTGCTACGCCTCTTCCTGAGGCTGCCGCAGTTCCTGCTTTTCTTCTTCTTCCTTCGCCCTCTGTTAACTCATCTACTTTCTTTCGTCTTTCTTATTTTTCCTTTACTTCATTCGTATACTAATTTTAATACTTAATTCATTAATAATTTATCACTTTTAATTTCCGAATTAAATCCCAAGTAATTAATATTTGCGGGTTTTCTTCATTAAAATCAAATCCGGGTTTTAGAGATTCGATTCATCCATATCAAGTCTCTGGAATTCACTTTTGTATATTCTCGTCTGTTCATCATCACTTAATCTAATGTAATTTGTAAATAAACCTAATTCAATCGTATTAATAAACCTAATTAGTTTGTGTTAATAAACTTAATTCGTGATTAAATTTGTAATTAGTCTTTAATCCATTCTAATTAATTGAGTCCATCCTTTATTGTTTTTTTGACCCTTTCATATGTAAATAATCTGTTAAATCACTGTTACTTGAGTCAAATATCAATAATCTACCAACGAACATTAACGATATGCAGTTCCCGCTTGGCATCCAGAACTCACCTCAAGAACAGACGCAGTGATCATTGCGCCTCTTCCAAGGGACGCAGCTCTGTTGCGCCTGTTCCGGGTTTATTTCTGTCTCTGAATTTCCGTTATTACTTTGTCCTAATTCGTTAGTTTACGTATTAATCTACTAATACCTGTAATCTGTTCGTTAATTTATTTTCCCTTTTCTTTTCTCAAATTATCCGTTTTAAATGTATTTTCGACGTAGATCAATCAAACCAATGTAGTTATTGTAATTTTAATTATTGTATTTTGTTTATTGTATCTTTATTATTGTTTGTTTGTTTTCACGTGTAATCAACCTTAATCCCTACTTCGACCGAGTTGTTTGCTAAACTATTTGTTCACAAACTTAGTTAAATTTCACATGCTAGGATTAATTTATTAGATGTTGCATTGCATGCATATAATCGACAACATATCAAGTATAGATGATTTTCCCTAATCATTAGTAGAGGCCGCTATCGAGGCGGGCGGGATTAGGTGTTCCCTCAAAAGAGCTTCCTAATACGTACCCTAATCCCTTACTTCAGATCTCTGTGAACATCCGTGTTCATTGGCATCCACGAGAGTCATTCTAGACATAGAATGCTAAGAGTAACGAGTTCTTAGTGTCTATGTCACTACTTTGTGTCTTGACATGACGCAAAGTATTCGAACGATTTCTAATTTTCCACAATAAATTGGTGGCGACTCCACAAATGAAAACGCTTGTTCCCAAGCGCCCCTGTGGGCCCCCCGTGTCCACAATATGTTTCTTATATACCGTTTATATTAGAATGTCGATACTTCCGCCTTTTGGTATGTTAATGCAAATTGGATGCATTCGAGGTACAGCTGGTTGATAATGAGCACCATAGAGTCGGCAAGATGGAAAGGAGAAGAAGAAGAAGAAGAAGAAGAAGAAGAAGAAGAAGAAGAAGAAGAAGAAGAAGAAGAAGAAGAAGAAGAAGAATGGCACGGAAATCAATAAGAATGGAAGAAGAGAAGAGAAGAAAACACGAAGAAAAAGTTAAGAAGTGCAAGTCACTTGATCGAGTAATGACAAAACTCGATCGAATCAAGGTGACGTGTACTCGATCGAGTATTGGTAAAACTCAATCATTTGACCTAAGATTTCCTGCTTCCACGAAACTTCCCTAAGTTGGTTTATGCTTATTATAAATAGGAATTTCGCGACTTAGTTTTAGGCTACGCTTTTATTACTTTAGAAACTCCTAAAAACTCATAGATTTAGTTTAGTTATGTATTATTTTAGATCTCAGACTCCGTTCATTAATTCCTTCAAGTTTGTAACCGGTATTCTACTTAATCTTTCTTTATTAATTATTAGATTACTCTTTAGTTCTTTAGTTGCTTTGTTCATCTTATTTATACTCTTAATCATGCTTTACATTCATGTTATTGTTGTTATATTAGTTAATATGAGTACCTAAATTTATAATCTATGGTGAAAGGGGATCTAGGTTGTTAGAAGGGGGTTAACTAATAAATTGATTGTTAAATTGTTATAGTTGTTGTCCTGAATCTAGGGTGAAAGGGGATCTAGGTTGTTAGAAGGACGTGTTACACATCTTGATTTCCCAAGATAGTAGTGTGAACTAATAATGACCAACATGACCAACAAATGGTTATTAAGATGAAGTAAACTAACTAACCAAAAGAAACTTGCACTTTGCGTAACACGCTCCACCCCTCTAAAAACAAGGTTACGGACTTGTAACCGAACTTATACCTGATAAAAAAGGTAAGGATATTGCTCTTTCATGGCTTCCTTGATCTCCTATGTAGTCTCTTATACTTGTTGGTTAGACCAAATTACCTTTACCAATACCATTTCCCCATGCCTTGTCTTTCTTATTTTCCAGTCTAGGATTTCCTTAAGAGTCTCCACATAAGTTAAGGCATCATCTAACTCGATTGTTTCCGCTTAAAGAATAAGGAAAGGATCAATTATATACTTTCGCAATTGAGACACATAAAACACGTTGTGTACTTGCTCAAGTGCCGGGGGAAGTGCTAAACGGTAGGCCACTTCCCCGACCCTATCCAATATCTCATATGGGCCGATGAACTTTTTGCTCAATTTACCTCTCTTGTTAAACCCCATTACTCCTCTCATGGGATAAACCTTAAGTAGCACCTTATCTCCAACCGTGAACTCAATATCACTCCTCCTCAAATCGGCATAACTCTTTTGCCTATCTTGTGCCGCTCTCATCTTTTCCCGGATCACATGCACTTGATCTATCATATCGATTATTTAAGTTCCTAATATGACGGCTTCTGTACTATCATCCCAATATATTGGACTTCGACATTTTCTTTCCCATAAGGCCTCAAAAGGAGTCATGCCAATGTTAACATGGTAGCTATTGTTGTAAGAAAACTCAATTAAGTCCAATCTTTCCTCCCACGTACCTCCAAACTCCATGACACAAGCTCTCAACATGTCCTCCAAGGTTTAAATACTCCTCTCCGTTTGCCCATCTGTTGCCGGATGAAAAGTTGTACTCATCTTCAATTGAGTACCCAAAGAGCCTTACAATTCTTGCCAAAATCTATAGATAAATCTAGAATCACGGTCCGACACTAATACGCTATGTCTTTTGGTATACCATGCAACCTCACCACATTCTTCCGGTAAGCACTAGCTAATTCTACCTTGTTCTAAGTATCCTTCATTGGTACAAAGTGAGCCGAGTTGGTAAGTCTATCAACAATAACCAAAATCATATTGTTACCTTTTTGAATCCTTGGTAGTCTCATTATGAAGTCCATTGATATCGACTCCCATATCCATTCCGGAAAATCTAATGGTTGAACTTTACCTTGCGGTCTCTTATGCTCCCCTTTAACTCTTTGGCATGTCAAGCATCTTCCCACAAATTCCGCTACTTCCTTCTTCATACCCGGCCACCAAACGTTTTCTTGAGATCTTTATACAACTTGTCACCACCCTGATGCACCGAGTAAAGTATATTATGGGCTTCATCGATAATATTCTTCTTAACTTCACCATCATTGGGAATACACCATCTACCTTTAAACCTAAGGCTACCATATTTATGGTTCATATACCTATTATTAGACATTTCTAATAGTGATTTATTAACATTTTAATATAGTCATTACGGATCTAGTGCATGTATAACTAAATAATGAGAATAAGGAGAAAAATGATTTCCTTACAATGAGGAGGGCACGAAAATGGGCACAAGTAAGGTCTCCTACCTTCACTTGTTCTTGAGCTATATCACAAAAGGATGATCTTCCTAAACCTCAAGTGTAGAGGTCCTCCAAAGATTTCACCCAAGACTCTTACCCAAACACTAGTATAAATATTAACTAGATATTGTATACTAGTGACCTTAAATTTAATCTAATATTAATCTAATTACTACCATAGTAATCTTGTGATTTTATTAGAATATTATCACAAATTTTGAACATAAAAACCAATTTTTATGAGAGAGGAAGAGAGAGTTTTCATAAGAATAAGAATGAAAGGAAAATGAGAACCCTCTCTCATTTTGATGGGTGGGACGGTTTTCATGAGCTAGGGAAGAACAAATTTTTCTTCTCAAGGTTCCTTTTTATCTTAACAAGAAGGCTAGGTCTAGGCCTAAAAATAAAATATGTTATTAGTGTCATGATTTTGTCTTAAGCTTCTTAAATACATTTGTCCACAACACTAATATTTCCTCCCAATTTTTCGGTACATTTCACATAAAATGGATTCCATTTTATCTTTCACAATTTGTCAATTATCATATAAAGTGTGACATGTGACATATGACATGTTATTAGACAATATATGCATATTTAACAAATTAAATATCATTACATAATCAATTAATTACACTTAACCATTTAAGTAGTAATTAACAATTGTATGTATATAAAATGGTTCATTTTAAATTTAGTTAATATAATCTACAATAATTTGTAATTATAGCTAACTAATTATTCTTATCTCCAATGTTTCATAAACATTAATCAATTTAGTAATATAACATTTTAATTACTAAATTGAATTTTATTTAATCATATTACAATAAGATATAAAACTCTCTCTTATAAATAAAATTTGTTCAATTTAAGGAATTAATTAATCTGTATCGATATACAATTAATTAACTTTACAGTTTGGGAATCGTCCTTTAGATGTGACCTTAGGAGATCAATTGATCACCACCGTCAAACGGCAGTAATGTCAAACTCTAGTTAGCCAATCATTACCAATAAATGTTGATCAGTTGACTATATAATTGAATCATCCCTTATGTATTATTATTATTATGAGATTTGATTATGTGATCGCACTATTGTTAAGGACACATACTCCAACAATCTCCCACTTGTCCTAACAAGTGTGCGTCACCAATTCTCTTGTCCTATTACATCATCCCCCACTCAATGCAAGGTGTCTTGCAGGTCGTACTTACATTTGATCATATCTAGAGTGGTTTCCTCGATCTGGAGAATTACTGTCTGACAGGAATTATCTACCGTAGATACCTTCCGAGCGTGGCCACGCATTTTCAGTTCACTACTCCTAGAGTGGCCCTGAGATTTTAGATAACCCTGACAAGGGGATGGACAATTCCTATCGCACTATTCCCTTCGTATAGCCACAGTTCATTATGACCCAAAAGATACCCATTTGACTTGATTTACAAATCGAGAGCATAAATCAAAGCCATTCAGAAACTGTGCCAACTTGGGCGAACAGTCTTTAGTCAAAGAATCGACTCATAAGAATACTATAGTAGCTCTTGCCACGACCAGGTTGTATATGAATTACCAAAACTCTATAAGTGGTCACTGCCCGACAGAGTGTCCCATATAGTCTGCCTATGTGATCGACAAGTCATCCCTTATGACTCTATGGCACTTGAACTTGCTATCAATCACATCACACTCTAGTTACTTCGAGACGTCACCTCGAGACGTCTGACAGGGCTGTCATATACCTATCAAAAATAACTAACTAAACTAACTATATAGCTAGGGAAGTCAGGTCGATCTCCTCAGGGAGGCAATATATCTGTAAGAGTCCGTCTATTTGCTCACAAGTGGGGGGTGTTTATAATTTGATTTCTAAACTAAAAAGGTTTAAAGAAAGAGAAATAAAGAAAGAGTAATTAAGGCAGAAAATAGGATTAAACTATCAATAGAGAAGGGACATGTCAGGATTTCGGTTCACTACGGTAGTCCAGTGACTCAACTGTAAACAACTTAGATAAATTACTACGAGACGGATATGGAAAGGTCCTTCCGGTCCACTTTCTATCCTAAATCACCACTAACTTAACTTCCGTCCTCGTCAGGGTAGTCTACTGTTCATAGCAGGTCTATTTAGTCCAATCTTTCGATCCAGGATTAAATTTAACCAGATTAAAAAGGTGACTCAGAAGCGTGCACTCAACTAAGTCGGTAATACAGTTATATTGCTATGGGGACAGAATCTCACAATTAATTCATCTAACCTATTTACTACATCGTCACATTTCTACCGTAGATCCCCTAATCCTAACATGAAACAGATTAGTTACTCATGCTATTAATATTGTCAAAACTAATAACGATGAATGAACTAACAATCAACATAATGAAACGATAATTAAATTGCATAAAATTAATTAGGGCAGAAAGTAAAAGGAACAAAACAAACAATTAAGATGAACAAATGAAAGATTAATATTAAAAAGGAAGAAAGAAATTACAATCGCAAGAATCCGGCGTAAAGAACAAACAAATCCGAGCGCGAAAATCCCAAAGCAAAAGTTATAGTAGAGAAGAAAAGAGTAACGCCGTCTTTTTTTGTGAAGATGAATGATAGATAAAACTTAGATAGAATAGAATATCCTAATGACCTAGCTAATGTACGTTTAAATAGAAAATATGCTAAGTCCAATAACTAAAACAAGTTCACGGGCTAATTAAAGCCCACGCCAGCCAAAACCACTCGATCGAGTAGTCTGAAACCACTCGATTGAGCATTTCTCCAGATAATCTACTCGATCGAGTAGAATTGTTACTTGATCGAGTAACCTCAATTTCCAGCTCTTCTTGATCGAGTATAAAACTATTCGATCGACCATTCCCAGCTATAGAAACCACTCGATCGAGTGATAAAACAGCTCAATCGAGTATTCTTCCTTCAAATCAGCTCAAACTCGTGACCGACTGCCTCGTAGACCGTTCCTTCACGCATCCCAATGCAAGATCTCACTCAAATAAATCCCGTCACCTCAAAATGCATGCAAAAAGGACGAAAATGGTACGATTCCACTACTTTCGCGTTCATTTCTACAAAATGGACAAAACGAACCAAAGTAGCCAATTCGGGGGGAAAATGCAATATAAATAGTACGAAAGTACATAGAAATACGTGCTAAAATCGGCTAAAAAGACTATACATAATGCACGTATTAAATCTCCCCAAACCGAACCTTTACTCGTCTTAGAGTAAACTAAAATGCAACTAATGGAACGGAAATGAAATCTCAGAGCTACTTGTCTACTTGAACCAATTTAATGCAACATAAATTAACAGTTATAGCTAAGTAGTCAATACGCAAACGAGTTATAAGCTGTTCAGAAATATAGCCAACCTATCGACCTTGCAAGACAAACAAAATCGGACTCTCACGTGGTCACTCTTCTCTCATAAATCAAAGGGTGAATGTTATATGTAAAAGAGAGAAAGAGAAACAGTCACTCACCAAGTGCGACCTACATAGCATGCATGCAACAAAAATGAAAGACGATTCAAGTACTAATGCACACACTCCAACCAATAATGTCCATCACAGCCGAGGGCTTACAAATGATATGGGAATAGTGAGGTTTAGGTGAGAAAAGGCAAAACAAGTTATGGTAATGTGGAGGTAAAAGCGTCAAGCTAGTTCCTAAACAGGACCATATAGAACCATCCAATTCTCAGCCGACTGGAAAATAAAGTACAAGTGCCCTTCATTTGGCACACAGCTCACCAATCACATACACAATCTCCTCAAAAATATGGAATAAAACGGAGGAGTAAGACCGTCACAAGATAGGAATGAATACAGACGGACTCAAATGAATAACCAGCTCAAATTTTTTCATTTTTCTTCTCTGGTGTCCAACGTGATTCTCTTTTTTTTTTTTTTTTTTTTCCTTTCTATTTCACGTTTTTCTCTTCTTCTTTTTTCAATTTCAACTTTTTTTTTTCTTTTTATTTCTTTTTCTCCTTTCTTTAATTTCCACCAACTCCAATCATATACACACGGGCCAAACTGCAGACGGAAAAATATACCACAAAAGACAAACTAAACTAGCTTGACTAGGCAGGCTCAGTTTGGGATGTAGCTAATGGGTCAAAAAGGCAAGTTTTGGCTTAAGTGGAGCTAAATGGGTGAAAAATATAGGAAAAAGGGAAGATTTGCAAGCACCTCCCTGCATGTGACACCGACCACACACCCGAATGTGTGTATTTGACAAGAAATCGAATGTTATAAAAGTGCAAAAATGATGAACATGCTATGCAAAGAGTACTACTCTCAATTCCTAATGAACTGGTCGTGAATGTCACCAGTTATGGGCTCTAAACCTCAGAAATTGTAAAGTAGGTTGCCAATTTATCAGGTCAAGTCTAAACAGTAGCTATATTTGAACAAAAACTCGTAGACTATGCGTATGACAAAGCTAATAACTATCAATAGAAGTGCAAGGCTCAAGTAAAATGACAAGTTATAGTGCAATATCATCACGGAAATCAACCGTTCCAACTCAACCTATATGCGAAAATAAACGTGAATATTTTTGAATTTATTGAAATTTTCTAATTTTTTTTGGTTTTTTAATGAAATAAATAAACAATGCAGGTTGAAATAAATAAACGTGAATGCAAAACGTGAATGCAAATGCAGACTCAAAAGGATGCAATACCCTCCCCAAACCAAAACGGACAACGCCCTCGTTGTCCTCCAGCATACACCAGCAGATATATACAGGGGAACGGGAATATACAACCAATAAAGAATGAATAATAATAAAATAAAAGGAGACAAAATAAAAGAGTGATACAAAACACGAACTTCCCCAAACCAGCCAGAAAACTGGGGAAGTGAGTAGACCAGCAGCTACTCATCGGGCTCCTCGTCACTGTCACGCACGTCCTCCACAATCGCCGTGAAGTGCGGGTCTACCTCCTGCTCTCTCCTCCTTCTCTGCTCACCTAGAGCTCTCTTCGCCGCTGCCGCCGGGTCCTCGTCCTCCTCCTCCTCATTAGCAGACTCCAGGTACCCATCAGCTGGGTACCAGTAAAAGGAAGGGTGTGGCCAACCCTCTGGGATCAGACGGTGTCGCCTCATGTGATACTCGTATAGAGGGAACAAATTCAAAGCCATGTCCCGCTCCATACGAGCCTGTCTCTCTGCAATCTCAACTAACAAACCATCACGACACCCTTGGTCCATGACCGAGGACGCCTCAAAGGGTGGTGGAGGTACAAAATTAGCCGGTAGGACCGGCTGTGTCTGTGTCTGGTCGGCGGGTGCGGGAGTAGGAGTAGGAGTAGGGATCGGGGTAGGTGTGGCCGTGGAAGTCTGTCCACCCGTGGAAGGTGCGGATCCCTCTCCGGTCTCAAGTCTACGTCGCTTCTTAGTGGCGGGTATAGTAGTAGGTGGTCGGACCTGGAGGTGGCAGTCAGGTAGAGGTGGAAGCCGGGCGCCCCGTGCAACATAAGACAAAGGGGCTAGACGGGGGAGATTGGTGCAAGGTAGGTCTACGGACAAGGAACCGTCTATCTTCCATGTCCGGTAGTCAGAAGTCAGCTAGGTCTGAGAGTGCATAGACGCTAGGCTCAAGTACCTATCTCCCTCTAGGTAGGGTAAGTCACGAGGCCAGGCAGGGAAGAGGGAACGGGCAAGAATGGTGGCTATGCCACTGCAGACAATAGATCCCGTGACCTTCTCTCCCTGGGCCTGGAAGTACTGGGCGGTCAAACAGGCGATGTTGAGGGTAAAAGGACCCTCGCAGTCGATGTTCAGGTAACCACCTAAGATGGAGAGCTCGTTTTTATTGATGTTGTTTGGCTCCCTTCGGTCAAAAATGGTGCTCCCCATCAGTCTAAGAAAGTAACGGGCAGGGGGAAGGTGGACCTGAGCGAGCTTTCGCTCGGGAAAGGTGGTCTTGGCCAAGGTCCGCCAAAGCTGACGAATGACCTTCCTAGGGGCAACAATGGCGCCCGTAAAGGAAAGGCCGAGTCTGGTACCAAACTCCTCCAATGTTATCGAAAAAGTCCGGTTGAACAACCGGAAAGACACATAAAGACTAGTGGGGACAGCATCCTGTGCCCCGGAGGAGAAGGTGAAGGAGCTGAAGAACTCGAGGCTCAGCTCCAGAAAAGTATGGCCACTCATAGTGATGAGTCCGGCCATCCCCGTGCCCCGTAAAAGCTCACAAACAGGCTCATAAAGCCGAGCCTCTCTAGTGTTGGACGGTCTAAGAATCGGGTAGGGAGAAACTCGCAGTCAACTAAGTCATGAAACCTCTTACGATGTACACCATTAACGAAAATTACTTGCGGGTACTCAGGGTGGGAGTCGAGGGAATCGTCCCCTCGGATGGTAACCGTGCCACCAGAGACGCTAGGAGCAGGTGTAGCACGACCACGACCACGACTCCGGCCTCGGCCTCTAGAACCTGAGGTAGAAGACCGTCCAGTGACGGTACGAGGAACTAGGGCTGCCCGTAAAGCAGCTGCGATTGCGGGTAAGTCCGCCACAGGTGTGCTCATCGTGGCTGAAGTAGAGGTTGTGGCTGCAGCTGTGACCGCCACTGAGGAAGAAAGGCTAGCAGTGCTAAGCGTAGTAGTGTTTGTGGATCGAGGTGGTAGTCGAAACAGGGCTAGCAACGATAAACACGATGCAGCAGTAAAACTAGAAAAATAGAGGTACTGGTAGGTGCGGAGACTGTAGTAACAGCAGGGACTACCGTCTCAGACAGAGACAAGGATGGACTAGAAGCGGAGTTCGTAGAAGGCATGAAGCTGGAATCCATCCTGAACAAATAGGGCAGGGAATTTGATAAGAAAACAGCAGCTAAACAGCATGAAAACAGCGTGAAAACAGTATGACAATTCCCTAAATAGTCGAAAAAAATTCGACTAACAGCCCAAATTCCCATATTTTTCTTCAAAAATTCGAATGACAGCAGGTAAACAGCGATAGGGTGCGGGTAACAGGCAACAATGGCAGCCAATTAAGCAACAATAGAGGGAAATTAAGCATGAACAGCAACAAAACCCAGTTTACAGTCGACAATTTCGACTATAATTAGCCCTAATCGCAAATTTCTCGCAAAATTCGAATTAAACAAGTAAATATCAACGAGGCAAGGGAATTAAGCATCAAGTAAGATAAACTAAGCATTGAATCAAAATTATAGTCGATAATTTCGACCCAAAACGGAAAATCGAAACCCTAGGTCCTAATTCACTTCATAAAAGGCAAAATAAATGAAATTTAAATGCAAAGAAGTGTAGGAACTACTTACTTGATGATTAGGAACCTACAGATAGCAATTAATCGACAATCAACAAGCAACAATGGCGATTTTTTGATCAAAAAATCGCAAACCGTAGAATCCTCAATTGATCGTGTAAATTAGCGTGAATCAAAGGGAAAACAAAGTGCTAATGACGATTAATTAACAATAAACACAATGTAGGTGGTGGATTTGGCAAATGGGCAAGAAAAATGGAGGAATTGGGGTTTTTTTTTGGATCGCAAACAAGGAAGGGGGTCGAAATAAGAATGAAGAAGTGAAATAACAAAGAAAAAGAAGGAAATTTAAGGAACTCCCTGCGTGTCATTTCCACTTTCACTCGATCGAGTGGTTTAAAACTGCTCGATCGAGAACTTCTTGCATTTATCTACTCGATCGAGTAAAAAGTTACTCGATCGAGAACTCTCGTTTTCAGCTTTAGTCGATCGAGTAAAATAGGATCATTCGATCGAACAAAATTCACTCGATCGAGTACAAAAAGTACTCGATCGAGCTCTTTTCCTCGTGTAAGCTCTTGAATTTGCGTATAATTCCCCAAACCTGCATAAAAACACTCGAAAAAATATCCCAAAATACCAAATACGAAAAGTAACAATCTATAGTCTCTAATCTATGCTAAAAATTGTCTAAATTCTAATTGTCCTAAATAAAAGCAATAAATAAAGTTCAACGGAGAGTTTAAAAATTGTTTATACAATTGGTTACATGGGGCATTTCCCCGCTCATTTCTCAAGGCAATTCAGTGGCCCCTTGGAGGGCTCCTGACTGGAGGATGTCATCTCAGCAACATTAATCGTCCTCTTTAATTTCCACGAGCTTACATTTGAATCGGTAGGAGGAGAATAGTTGACGTCCACATACGCGCGAACTTTTCTCATCCTTACTCCTTTCACACCGGCTTTAACATAGTCACTCCCACTTTGACTGACATTAATTGCACAATACCCTTTGACAGCTCCTGCATTATTTTCATCTGTACCTGCAGCAAGGAAAACAGACAAACTTTCCTCCTTTTTACTCTCAACCTGAGGCGGAGGGGTCACAATAGCAGCACAATATTCCAAATCCACGTTTGGAGTGTCAATGGGAGGGTCAATTGATGTGACCATAATTAGCGCATATTTAGCCCTCGAATTAGCCTTGTTCCCATGCTTTTTAGTGCTTATTTGGGTCATTTCTTATCTTTAGTTCTTTGTTTTGCATATTCTTTGAGATTTTGATCCCTTGGTAGGAAAGGAGTAAGATTCTTGCATTTTCATGGCAAAACGAGACTAAATTGATCGAATTCAATGACCAAGCATCAAGGAGAGACAAGATTAGAAGGCCTTTGTACATATTATAGTAGAAGAGCAATGTTGAGAAAGGATCCTTGAGTCCCCAAGGAAATCCTCAAGGAATTTATGAAGAAAAGGGAAGAAAAGAAGAAGATATGTTCTTTGAGTGACAAACGAGCGGATTGTCACCAATCCGTCCGTCCCGCAGCAGCACAATCCGAGCGGCTTTGCCCTATTCCGCTCGGATTCCACCTCCACAATCCGCCCGGATTCCCTTGAATCCGCTCGGATTCCAACGCCAGAATCCGCCCGTCCCGACCTTATTCCGCCCGGATTCTAGCACAGCACGAATTGTCTTCTCCAAGCTACGAAGAAAGAAGCCCTTCTCTCGAAAAATACCGGTTCCTCCTTGCTCAATCTAAAAAGTGTAATTACTAGTTTAGGCCTTAGTTAACCCTAATGCATCCTCCCTAATTTTCACTATAAATACCCCATTAGTCTAATTAGAGGAGCATGTTCTTCTTATCAATAATTAGTGTAGTTAATATCAATCAAATCTCTCTTTAATATTGTAATCAAGTATTAATCAAGTTTTAATCCAAGTTTTAGTTCTTTAATCTCTCTTTTGTTCATCCTTTATTTTGGGTAATTGAAGATTATTTGGGTTATTATTGGGAGATTGACAACCTCTCAATCAAGCATTCAAGTACTTCTTTTATCTTTGCTTTATTATTGAAATCATTAGTAGGTATAATCTCTTAATCCCTTTTTAATTATTGTTAATTACTTTCATTTATTCATCATGTTTCATATTGTTGGTATGATTGACAACCTTGCTAGCATGATCAACATGATAATGAGTGAGTAGTCTCTTAGCTAGGGTTAATGGGTGATTAGGGGAAACCAACATGGGGAATGATTCATGCTTAAATTAATATGCTTTCATGTTTTATTTGCTTGCTTGTTTTGATCTCAACTCATGCACATGTTATATTTGATGAAATGCTAAGCCTATGAATCCTTGCATTTACTATCATCTTCTATCCTTTCAATGAGACTTGTAAGACATAACCCAACTCGAGTCTCATTAGACCATGCATGTTGTTGCGTAGGGAAGATTAAGTCGACTTGTAGGTGTTGTACAATCTAATCGATTCGGCTCCGGGACCCAAACTTTTCTAGGATTGTAAGATATAACCCAACTCAATCCATCACAACAATAATTGCTTGCTTATAATTTGAGAACATGTTTGTATGATCATATCCCATGATTTCCCTATGATCCCATGACACCCTAGTGCCTTTAATCAATTGTTTACACCCCTTTAATTCATCTTGCTTGTTTATTTTCATTGCTATTTTAGTTTAGTGACCTTCTACATCAACCCAATTTGTGACACCCCTTAGACACCACTAGTTGCAATAGAAATCTCATTTCAATACCCGTCCCTTGGGATCCGACCTTTACTTGCCTCTTTACTAATTGTAGAGTTGTTTGTGAAGCTATAAATTGTGTTTTGATTCGACCGTGACCCAACGACCACATCTTAATTTGTGAACACTTAGCGGACTCGCATCAAAAATGGCGCCGTTGCCGGGGACGGTGTTTGTTTGATTTAGATTTCTTTTTATTGTTATTAGTTGTGTCTTTCTTCGCCTTGGGGAAGTAAAACTCCTCAAGGTTTGCTCTAATCGTTTTCAAGTTGTTTGATATTTTGCGAGATGGATTTCATAGACTGTTTTGTAGAGGACCACTTGAGTATCCCTTACTTCAAGGATCACATGCAAGCATTAGAAGCCTTAGAAGCAAGTGAGGGTAAGAGCATGTATTGGGAGTTGGAGGTGGATCTATTTGAGGCCGCTCTAGCTAACAAGGAACTTACTCGTGCACAATCCGAATTGGTGCATAATATTCTAGTGGAAGCATGTCAACCCATAGAGGATGAGCAATCCATCCTAGAGGATATTTTACAAACTCAAGAGCAAGAGGAACCCATCATGGGATTTGAATATGATGAGGTTGATGAAAGTGAAGTTGAGTATGCTATGAGAATGGAATGTCTAATGGAGATGGAGCAAATTCTCAATGAAACTCCAAAGGAAGAAAGTAAGGTACAAACTCCTACTTTGAAACCCCTTCCCCCAAATTTGAAATATGCTTACCTTGATGAATCAAAGACCAAACCCGTGACTGTTAATGATAGACTTGATGATGACCAATTGGGAAAGTTGCTTGATGTGTTGAAACAACATGAGAAGGCTATAGGTTATAGTCTAGATGACCTTAAGGGGATAAGTCCCAACTTTTACATGCATAGAATTCATCTAGAGGAAGACCATAGACCTACCATTCAACCCCAAAGAAGATTGAACCCCCACATGCAAGAAGTTGTCAAAGGAGAAGTCATGAAATTACTTGATGCGGGAATCATATATCCCATATCGGATTCTTTGTGGGTTAGCCCCGTCCAAGTGGTACCTAAGAAAGGAGGTACCACGGTAGTGACAAATGAAAAGAATGAATTAATACCCACAAGAATGATCACCGGTTGGCGTATGTGCATTGACTACCGAAAATTAAACTCCGCAACAAGAAAAGATCACTTCCCCTTACCATTCATTGACCAAATGCTTGAGAGGTTAGCCTCCAACAAATTCTTTTGTTACCTTGACGGGTATTCGGGATTCTTCCAAATCCCTATACAGCCGGATGACCAACATAAGACCACCGTCACATGCCCTTATGGCACTTTTGCATATAGGAGGATGCCTTTTGGATTATGTAATGCCCCCGCCACTTTCCAAAGATGCATGATGAGTGTCTTCTCCGATTACTTAGAGACCATAATGGAAGTTTTTATGGATGATTTTAGTGTTTATGGAAAGGACTTTGACTCATGCTTGCATAATCTTTCTCTTGTGTTGCAAAAGTGTGAAGATGTTAGCCTTGTTTTAAATTGGGAAAAGTGTCACTTCATGGTCAATGAAGGAATTGTCTTGGGTCATTTGATTTCGGAAAAGGGCATCGAGGTCGATAAAGCTAAAGTTGAGGTGATAGAGAAACTCCCACCTCCCGTAAATGTTAGAGGGGTGAGAAGTTTTCTCGGTCACGCGGGTTTTTATCGTCGTTTCATAAAGGATTTTTCGAAAATAGCAAAACCCCTCACTCAACTTTTGCTTAAAGATGCCCAATTCCAATTTACTGACGAGTGTGTTGAAGCTTTTAATAGAATCAAAGAAGCATTAATCTCGGCACCAATCATTCAACCCCCGAATTGGGAGTTACCTTTCGAGATTATGTGTGACGCTAGCAACTACGCCGTTGGAGCGGTTCTTGGCCAATGGGTAGGGAGAGCTCTTCACGCCATCTATTACATAAGCAAGACCCTCGACCCCTCTCAAGTGAATTATGATACAACCGAAAAGGAGCTTCTTGCCATTGTTTATGCTTTGGATAAATTCCGTTCCTACTTTCTTGGATCTAAGGTGATTGTATTTTCGGATCACCGTGCTGTCCGACATCTCTTGATAAAGAAGGAAGCAAAACCAAGATTGTTGAGATGGATTTTGCTTCTTCAAGAATTTGACTTGGAAATAAGAGACAAGAAAGGAGCCGAGAATGTAGTGGCGGATCACTTGTCAAGGATCCGGTTTCATGATGAAAATGGAGAAACCCCGATCAATGACTCATTTTCCGACGATATTTTGATGGCTATTCAAACTCAACTTGAAAGGCACATCACTCCATGGTTTGTCGATTATGCCAATTATATTGTTGGAAAAGTGCTCCCTCCAAATTTGAACCACAACCAAAGGAAGAGATTCCTATTCGAAGTGAAGAGGTACTTTTGGGATGATCCAAATCTCTACAAGGAGTGTAGTGATGGGCTCTACCGGAGATGCATCCCTCAATGGGAAATCCAAGGAATCTTGGAAAGATGTCATTCATCACCCTATGGTGGGCACCATGGAGCAAGGAGAACCGTTGCAAAAATTCTCCAATCGGGCTTTTATTGGCCTACAATGTTCCAAGATACAAGAGAATTCATCATTCATTGCGATGCTTGTCAAAGAACGGGGAATATATCTTGGAGGAACGAAATGCCACAAAAGGTCATTCTAGAGGTAGAGATCTTCGATGTTTGGGGAATCGACTACCAAGGGCCCTTTGTGACATCCAATGGGAATAAGTACATCCTTGTGGCCATAGATTATGTCTCAAAGTGGGTGGAGGCAATTGCCACCCCAAATGATGATGCAAAAACGGTCACCAAGCTTTTCAAGAAGATAATTTTCCCAAGATTTGGAGTTCCTAGAGCGATCATTAGTGATGGAGGAACGCATTTCCATGAGAAGAAGCTTGCATCCCTTTTGACTAAATATGGTGTTCAACATCGAACCGGCTTGGGATATCATCCTCAAACAAGCGGTCAAGTGGAAATTTCAAATAGAGAGATCAAGCAAATCCATGAAAAAGTTGTGAACAAGACTCGGAAAGATTGGAGCACAAAGCTTGATGATGCTCTTTGGGCTTATAGGACGGCCTATAAGACTCCCATAGGAGCCTCCCCCTACAAGCTTGTCTATGAAAAAGCATGTCATTTGCCAATCGAATTGGAGTACAAAGCTTATTGGGCAATCCGAGCACTTAATCTTAATCTCAAATTGAGCGGTCAAAGGAGGATGATTCAAATCCAAGAGTTGGAGGAATTCCGACTACAATCCTATGAGAATGCAAAGATTTACAAAGAAAGAACAAAATTGCTTCATGATAAAAGAATTAGACAAAAGGCCTTGCACAAGGGAGACAAAGTCCTTCTATTCAATTCCCGCTACCAACTCTTTCCGGGAAAATTGAACTCTAGATGGATGGGTCCCTATGTGATAACCGAAGTTGGAAAATATGGATATTTCGAACTCAAGGCGGAAGATGGAAGCAAGTTCAAGGTAAATGGTCAAAGGTTGAAGCCATACTATGAAGGAGCGTTTGTTGGAGAGGTCGAGGCTACCTACCTCGGGCCTCCTCCCCCTTGAAAGGACCATCTAAGGGAGAGTTTGGTGGAGTCCTCCCTAAACCACCACTTGTAAATATACTAACCCTCTAACTTGTATTTATTGCATTTGTTTTAATAAATAGCATGAACTCTTTTCATGAGCGTAAGTAAGGGAGGGTTGCTAATGAATTTTGAATGAAGGAAGGAACGAATTCTCAAGTGTGGGGATGCATCTAAGAGAGGAGAAGAAGTCAAAACTCGCAGCCTGAATCCGTGGGGATTCCCTGGAATCCGGCCGTCTTGCTGGAATCCGGGCGTTTAGAGGAGAAGCCGTCCGTCTAGCTGCGCTGAAAATTTGAAGATTTTTGGACTGGGGTTGAATCCGAGCGACCAACGAGGAAAAACGCCCGTCTTATAGAATTCGGCCGAATTTGAAGAAAGACGCCCGTCTTTCTGCCTGTGCTTTTCAAAGAAAATCTCTGTAGCAGAATCCGCCCGTCTTCTCAAGAAGACGCCCGTCCCATCTTAAAAGAATCCGAGCGTCTCATGCACGGGACGCCCGTCTTTGAAGCGTCAAATTTTGGAATTTCTTGTTGTGACGGAATCCGGGCGTATTGCCCAGAATCCGCCCGTCCCGAGGAGCACGAATCTGAGCGTCTTCAGCTCGAATCCGCTCGTCTTCTCACGGTGTTTTGACCCGATTTTTCCCTAATTAAAATACACCCCACCACACATACAGTGACACATCACTACTCCTTCCAATTGCACTATAAAACCCACCTCCTTATGACTTCCATACATATCAAAATCACTCTCTTTACCCACAAAATCAAAAAGCCCCAATTTTCTAGGGTTTCCAACTCTCAATCAACAAGGAACATCCTTACCCTTTCACAAATCAAAAGAACCCAACAAAAGAATCAAGAATGGCACCAAGGAGATCCTCTTTTAGGAGTGCAAGAAGACCAAGGATGATGGAAAGTTCTTCTACCTCCCATCTCAACACCATTAGAAGGGAACATGTAGAGATTGTAGATCTCACAAGGCTTGATGATTTCTCAAATGTGGAATTCCTCGATGATGTGCAGAGATTAGTCTTCCACCGGCTCCTAAGTAAGAATATTCTTCCCACTAAATTTTTATGTCACACTACCTTGACAAAGCTTGGGATTTTTCACCAAGTGGAAGCTCTCTTTGAGGTTTTTGGTCTTTCAACCCTTTTTCGCATGCATGAACCAACCTATCGGTCCCTTGTGCTTGAATTCTTGAGCTTTTTGAAGATTACAACCTTGAACAAAGTGATATGCATAGAGTTTAGGTTGGAGAATGTTTCTAAGATGATGACCCTTGTAGAATTCGCAAATGTGTTTGGACTTGATGTTTCGCCTACCCGAACATCGAAACCCAAAAGTATAGTGTTGCACCTTTGTGGAGGGCCATGACGGGCCGGGATTTCATTCTTACCAAGGAATGTCTTGCTTTTCATATCCAAAACCCGATCTTGAGGCTTACATATCGATTTCTTTCGGGTACTCTCTTCGCCCGCCGAGATCCGGCCATTGTGAACCAATTAGACCTTGTGTTTATGGAATCATACCTCAACATTCAAGGGGAGGAGAGTGGCAATTCTTGTGGAGGTGACACGGTGAAGCTTGAGAGTGAGGAAGACGAATTCATGGATCCAAGTTTGAGTGATGCTTCAAAGGATATTTGGGATAGCGATATAGAGGGAGATGATGCCGATGTCTAGAAGACTACTTCATCACTAGGTGGAGCGGGCAAGAGACACCCACCTAAGTTCAAGTGAAGTTTTCTCATCTCTCCTCTTTATCTTTCAATGTTTCATGAAAAGAAGTTTGTATCTTGTTACCTTGTATTTTCATTAATTTTAAGCATTGTTGGAGTAGTCCTAGCACCATTTAGAGGACTCACACCTCGGTACCATTGAGGTGTTCTCATTTTATTATTCCCATTTTCAAAATCCAAAATGACAAATTAGTTTCATGCATAGCATAGTGTGTGCATGAACTACACCCATCCTTGGACATTAGCAATAGTGTCTCACTCGGTTTGGGGAAGTTAATGCATACACAACGGGAGGTAATCTAATTTATCCTCTCCGTCATAACAAAAACCATGCATCATGTAGTGTAGCTTAGTATAGATTGCATTTAGTATAGAAATCATGCATCATCTTTGCATAATTTCCATCATTTTGGCCATTGAGGACAATGCCCATATTAGTGTGGGGATGGGAATTCTAACATTTAACTCTTATTCAAAAACCCAAAAAAAAAAAAAATTGAAAAATCTCAAAAATCATAAAAATTTGAAAATTGAAAACCCAAAAACATGTTTATTTCCCTTTGTAGTTTTGTATATGTAGTCTTGTATATATTATCTTGTATATATTGTGTTTGTTCTATCCTTGTTCACATTGATTGACTACGCCACATCCGAGACATGAGGATATTGAAGACCGCATGGTATGATCTTTCCAATCTCCTTTTTCCTCTTTATGTTAATGACTATGTGGCTTTATTTTGATTGATGCGGTATAACAATGTGAACTTAGGACTTGCATTTAGTTTATATGTCATATTAGTTAATAGAATCACTTGCATTAGGATGTTTATATTAGTTGCATCATGGCATGTAGTTGCATGTTAGAAATGTTTTGAAAAATGCCTATTTAGGAACTTTGGCAAGAGCAACTAAGCCATTACAAATACTTGTTCAACTTAGAACTTTGCCTACTAGAATGGTTGTAAAACACCCTAGATAGTGTCATACTAGTGTCTTTTGACCCATGACCCAAGGCCTAGTCAAGGGTTTGCATGTGAGTCACCTATCCAACCCCGTGATGCGATGTGGACTTGGTTAACTTGTCTAGGTGACCTTGTTTGACCTTGTGGTGAGGCAACCCAAAAATATTTTCTATCAATAAGCTTGAAGTGCTCATTTCAAAGAAATTTTGTCATGTGGAAGTAATGTAATTCCAAGGAAACCTCAAAAGTTATGAATTGTTGAAAGTTGAGAAATTTAAGTTGTTTTGATGGAGGCGTACCACTTCGATGTGCTTTGGTGCTGGATCCATTGAATTGGGCCCCCATACGGTTGTGAATTCGGCCGCCCAGAGACAGAGTGACTATCACCCCGAAAAGCTATTGTCTAGAGGTTAACCGGTTGCCTAATAAGCGATTGGCGAAAGCAAAGGATGAGAGCAGGAAGGGACAAACCCCATCTTAAATTTTTGAAATGTGAAAGTGAAATGAGGACAATTTTGAATACTAGTCATATCCACCCGTTGTGAATAAAGATTTGAGCATTTCATTCCCAAAAAGCCCTTTTGTCAAGCCACTTGGTCGAGTTTGGGACGATCCATGACCTTTACTTTTGTAGAGAATTCGAGACTTGTCATGTCATATTCTACTAGCATCATAGGGATCATCATTCCACCACCATCCGATCGCTCTTGACGAAAGCATTTGGAAATTGAGGACGAAAGTAGTCTAGTTTAACACCATTTGGAGGTGATTTAGTGCCATCCTCTTAGACTTAATAATTTGTTGAACTAGTATTTGTGAAGGATTACATGCTCTTAAATTTGTTCCTCTTTAGTGCCTCCGCCACTTGATGAGGGAGTGGCTATTCTTTTTGTAGATGCATCCATTATGTGTTTTTGTGTGCTTAATGTTTGGATGTGTCGCCATTTTGGCAAGACCCACCTTGCCTTGCAAGAAGGCATCCTACCTCATGGTTGTCTTGTTGTGAGTTGAAGGGGCGGAGTGAGACCCGCTAATTGTCTCATATCGGCTATATTATTAGGATAGGTTAGTATTGGCCCTAGTCTTTGTCACCTCTTTACTCGGGACGAGCAAAGGTTCGGTTTGGGGATATTTGATGTGACCATAATTAGCGCATATTTAGCCCCCGAATTAGCCTTGTTCCCATGCTTTTTAGTGCTTATTTGGGTCATTTCTTATCTTTAGTTCTTTGTTTTGCATATTCTTTGAGATTTTGATCCCTCGGTAGGAAAGGAGTAAGAATCTTGCATTTTCATGGCAAAACGAGACTAAATTGATCGAATTCAATGACCAAGCATCAAGGAGAGACAAGATTAGAAGGCATTTGTACATATTATAGTAGAAGAGCAATGTTGAGAAAGGATCCTTGAGTCCCCAAGGAAATCCCCAAGGAATTTATGAAGAAAAGGGAAGAAAAGAAGAAGATATGTTGCTGAGTGACAATCCGAGCGGATTGTCACCAATCCGTCCGTCCCGCAGCAGCACAATCCGAGCGGCTTTGCCCTATTCCGCTCGGATTCCACCTCCACAATCCGCCCGGATTCCCTTGAATCCGCTCGGATTCCAACGCCAGAATCCGCCCGTCCCGACCTTATTCCACCCAGATTCTAGCACAGCACGAATTGTCTTCTCCAAGCTACGAAGAAAGAAGCGCTTCTCTCGAAAAATACCGGCTCCTCCTTGCTCAATCTAAAAAGTGTAATTACTAGTTTAGCCCTTAGTTAACCCTAATGCATCCTCCCTAATTTCCACTATAAATACCCCATTAGTCTAATTAGAGGAGCATGTTCTTCTTATCAATAATTAGTGTAGTTAATATCAATCAAATCTCTCTTTAATATTGTAATCAAGTATTAATCAAGTTTTAATCCAAGTTTTAGTTCTTTAATCTCTCTTTTGTTCATCCTTTATTTTGGGTAATTGAAGATTATTTGGGTTATTATTGGGAGATTGACAACCTCTCAATCAAGCATTCAAGTACTTCTTTTATCTTTGCTTTATTATTGGAATCATTAGTAGGTATAATCTCTTAATCCCTTTTTAATTATTGTTAATTACTTTCATTTATTCATCATGTTTCATATTGTTGGTATGATTGACAACCTTGCTAGCATGATCAACATGATAATGAGTGAGTAGTCTCTTAGCTAGGGTTAATGGGTGATTAGGGGAAACCAACATGGGGAATGATTCATGCTTAAATTAATATGCTTTCATGTTTTATTTACTTGCTTGTTTTGATCTCAACTCATGCACATGTTATATTTGATGAAATGCTAAGCCTATGAATCCTTGCATTTACTATCATCTTCTATCCTTTCAATGAGACTTGTAAGACATAACCCAACTCGAGTCTCATTAGACCATGCATGTTGTTGAGTAGGGAAGATTAAGTCGACTTGTAGGTGTTGTACAATCTAATCGATTCGGCTCCGGGACCCAAACTTTCCTAGGATTGTAAGATATAACCCAAATCAATCCATCACAACAATAATTGCTTGCTTATAATTTGAGAACATGTTTGTATGATCATATCCCATGATTCCCCTATGATCCCATGACACCCTAGTGCCTTTAATCAATTGTTTACACCCCTTTAATTCATCTTGCTTGTTTATTTTCATTGCTATTTTAGTTTAGTGACCTTCTACATCAACCCAATTTGTAACACCCCTTAGACACCACTAGTTGCAATAGAAATCTCATTTCAATACCCGTCCCTTGGGATCCGACCTTTACTTGCCTCTTTACTAATTGTAGAGTTGTTTGTGAAGCTATAAATTGTGTTTTGATTCAACCGTGACCCAACGACCACATCTTAATTTGTGAACACTTAGCGGACTCGCATCATCAATAGAAGAGAGGGCATTGCAAGGTTGAGCTTGCATGGGAGCCCTTCGGAACTTAGACTGATGGAATATCAATTCCTCGTCCCCAACTTGAAAAGCCAATGTCTTGCCCCCGACATCTATCACTGCACGGGCAGTAAATAAAAATGGTCTCCCTAAAATAATAGGGGTGTGGGCATCGTCAGGGATGTCAAGTACAACGAAGTCAAAGGGAATAAAGAACCTCCCGATCTTAACAGGTACGTCTTCTATGACACCTATTGGCCGTGATATGCTACGGTCGTCCATCTGAACAGTCATATTTGTGCAGTTAAACTTTGTCAAACCAAGTCTCTTAGCCAGAGACAGCGGTAAGACGCTCACGCTAGCGCCAAGATCGCATAGTGCGTTATTAATCAAATGGGTACCAATATGACACGGAATCGAAAAACTACCCGGGTCTGACTGTTTGGGAGGTAACTTATTCTGAACTAGGGCCGTCCCTACCTCGGTCAAAGCTACCGTATCATGATCATTAATGTGCCTCTTACGCGATAAAATTTCTTTCATAAATTTAAGGTAAGAGGGTACCTGTGTCAGCAGTTCGGCGAATGGCACAGTGACTTGCAAGCTCTTTAGGAGTTCGGCAAATTTGTCGAATTGTTGATTAGCCTTAGTACTTTGCAAACGCCTTGGGAAGGGCACCGTAATGGGTATCTCGAGTCCCTTGTTCCTCTCTTCCAACGTATCAGCCGGATTAAGCTCTAAGTCCTTTGAACGCTTTTTTCCTCTCGAACGAGGTCTTTCAGGCGATTTATCACTCGATCGAGCACTAGCAGGCTCTCGATCGAGCTGTTCTTTATCTACACTACTCGATCGACCAAAAATACCATTTGATCGAGCAGTTTCTTCAATAAAATCACTCGATCGACCAAATATTTCACTCGATCGAGTAAGATCTTTTTCCTGTTCACTTGATCGAGTAGAAATTTTACTCGATCAAGTCCTTTCTTCAGCAAAATCACTCGATCGACCCCCAGTAATCAGTCAATCGAGTACTTTCTTTGTCGCCAACTCCTTTTCTTCACCACAACATTGTTCATCAGCAATAATTTCCTCCCTCGGGTCTGATTTCAACACGTCCGGCCCCTCATATGAACGACCGCTCCTCAAATTAATTAAATTTACCGTCTCATGTGGATTTTTATCAGCTTGTGACGGTAAATGACCCGGTTTCCTTGTAGACTGGTTCGCGGCTAACTGGGCAACTTGAGTTTCAAGTGCCTTGATAGATGCATTTTTTTGTTGATCACTCAGCTGCCACTGCTTTGTCAAAGACTGGAACATTGTCTTCAACTCACCTAGCTCACTTACTCCATCAGAAGATGATGCACCTTGATTAGGTGTAGGAAAGGAAGGAGGCTTCTGAAAGCCTTGTTGAGTCTTATGTGGAGGGACATACGGCTACTGGTGCTGTGGAGGAGGGGTAGGATTGAGCACATTTTGCCTTGTCCACCTCAAATTAGGATGGACTGTCCCTTGGTTGTTATAGTAGGAACCCCCTCCTTGCATGTATTGTTAAAAAGCAAGGACTTGTTCCTTCTCCGTAAGACAGCCAACAGTAGTGTGACCGTCGTTGCTCCCACACCTCTCACATGTGACAGTCTCCCCTCTAGTAAGCAAATGTACTGTCTGAGGCTCCCCAGCAGAATGCAGCTCCAACTTATCAAATCTAGCATTCATGGCTTCCAGCTGAGCCACAACTTTCTTATCGACTGCATGAACTGTTCTAATACCATCCCTCGGGTTTCCATACTCAGCACAATGGTTCGCCATCTCTTCAATAAGGGCCCACCCCTTATCATCGTCAGTGTTCTCTTGGAATCTTCCATTAGATGATGCATCAAGTATGGCTATGTAATCATCGTACAGCCCATTGTAGAACTGGTTGGAAAGAAACCACGGGTCAAAACCATGGTGAGGAAGAGACCTCACCAACTTCTTGAAACGGGACCATGCTTCATAGAAAGTCTCATCAGGTGCCTGCTTGAAACTTGTGATCTTTGCCCTCAGCTGATTGGTGCGCTGTGGAGGGAAATATCTCTTATAAAAAGCAAGAGCAAGGGTCTCCCAGTCTCTGACCCCCATGGTCGTACGGTCCAAATCAGTCAGCCACTCCCTGGCTGAGTCAGTCAAAGAAAAAGGGAACAGAACCTCCTTAACATTGTCTTGAGTTACCCCCTTTGTGGCGGGGATAGTAGAACAGTAGTCCGTAAAGACCTCCATATGCTTCATCGGGTCTTCACCTGCCACGCCTCTAAAGAGAATTCTCTCCACCAGATTGATATAGGAAGGTCGGATGTCAAATGTATTCCCATCCTCAGTCTGGAGATTGAAACCCTTTGGAATTGATGATGCTTTAGGCTCCGAATGACTGGCAATGTTCGGCATCTTTACTGGTTGCCTTACATAACTAGAAGTATCTTCTTCAAAAGATGGATTTTCTGTAAAAAGGAAATGCTGAAGCTCTGGTTCGAAAGTACTCAAGTCTTCCTTTCGTGATTCTCTTTGCACACGGAGTCTATGCCTGAACAGTCTCTCTGGCTCAGAATCAGCTGAAACTAACTCAAACATGTCTGACCTGGGCATACACAACACTGAAAGAAAATAAATAAGAACTGCCTCAAGGAATAAAAATTCCCTGAGACGGATAAAATAAACGAAACAAAGACACATAGGGCAATTGCCTCACCGGCAACGGCGCCAAAATTTGACAGGGCTGTCGTATACCTATCAAAAATAACTAACTAAACTAACTATATAGCTAGGGAAGTCAGGTCGATCTCCTTAGGGAGGCAAGATATCTGTAAGAGTCTGTCTATTTGGTCACAAATGGAGGGTGTTTATAATTTGATTTCTAAACTAAAAAGGTTTAAAGGAAGAGAAATAAAGAAAGAGCAATTAAGGCAGAAAATAGGATCAAACTATCAATAGAGAAGGGACATGTCAGGATTTCGGTTCACTACGGTAGTCCACTGATTCAACTGTAAACAACTTAGATAAATTACTCCGAGACGGATATGGAAAGGTCCTTCCGGTCCACTTTCTATCCTAAATCACCACTAACTTAACTTTCGTCCTCGTCAAGGTAGTCTACTGTTCATAGCAGGTCTATTTAGTCCAATCTTCCGATCCAGGATTAAGTTTAATTAGATTAAAAAGGTGACTCAGAAGCGTGCACTCAACTAAGTCGGTAATACAGTTATATTGCTATGGGGACAGAATCTCACAATTAATTCATCTAACCTATTTACTACATCGTCACATTTCTACCGTAGATCCCCTAATCCTAACATGAAACAGATTAGTTACTCATGATATTAATATTGTCAAAACTAATAACGATGAATGAACTAACAATAAACATAATGAAACGATAATTAAATTGCATAAAAGTAATTAGGGCAGAAAGTAAAAGGAACAAAACAAACAATTAAGATGAACAAATGAAAGATTAATATTAAAAAGGGAGAAAGAGATTACAATCGCAAGAATCCAGCGTAAAGAACAAACAAATCCGAGCGAGAAAATCCCAAAGCAAAAGTTACAGTAGAGAAGAAAAGAGTAACGCCGTCTTTTTTTGTGAAGATGAATGATAGATAAAACATAGATAGAATAGAATATCCTAATGACCTAGCTAATATACATTTAAATAGAAAATATGCTAAGTCCAATAACTAAAACAAGTTCACGAGCTAATTGAAGCCCACGCCAGCCAAAACCACTCAATCGAGTAGTCTGAAACCACTCGATCGAGCATTTCTCTAGATAATCTACTCGATCGAGTAGAATTGTTACTCGATCGAGTAACCTCAATTTCCAGCTCTTCTTGATCAAGTATAAAACTACTCGATCGACCATTCTCAACTATAGAAACCACTCGATCGAGTGATAAAACAGCTCGATCGAGTATTCTTCCTTCAAATCAGCTCAAACTCGTGACCGGCTGCCTCGTAGACCGTTCCCTTCACGTATCTCAATGCAAGATCTCACTTAGAAAAATCATGTCTCCTCAAAATGCATGCAAAGAGGACGAAAATGGTACGATTCCACTACTTTCGCGTTCATTTCTACAAAATGGACAAAACGAACCAAAGTAGCCAATTCGGGGGCAAAATGCAATATAAATAGTACAAAAGTACATAGAAATATGTGCTAAAATAGGCTAAAAAGACTATACAAAATGCACGTATCAACGTCAACTCATATAAGCAACTAGGGGCCAATACTATGTTAATCCAGTTCACTTTAATAGGGTTCAATGTTGTCCTTACAACCTATTTGGATAAAACAAAGTAATAAAAGAGTTTTAATAAAACTCAAACGATGAATGTATTATCACATATGTAAAATTGATACCATATCAATTAATAAATAATCTATAATCTATACTTAATATTATATATAACTATACATCTCAACTCAATTGAAATGGCATGACTTATCATGCTTAGCCTATGAAAACGCCTTGGTTAGCAAGTTTTAGCAACACTTTGCACTTTCCCTAACCTTACTATATACTATTTCCCATGGTCATGTATAATCTGTATTATAAAACCTTTTAAGTACATGTCTAGATCCAATCTAGAGATAGGCTCCTTAGCCTTGGAATAACTCCCATTGTCCTCACAGTGTGTAGGGATAGGACCTTCGGTTATTGGAACGAACTACCATAGTTACTTCAATTCATGAAACCAAATTCTAATATCATCCCCTCCTTCTTGCATATCTCATTATTGCAAGTGTACTTAATTTCCGTTGTAAATCTCTGATTGTTCTACTGCCTAGAATGTTTCTAGCATATCTGCTCCTTAAATAATCATAGCCAAGATGGTTCTCTAACCATCCTAGTGTGTTTAGAATATGGTTATTGTGTAACTCCTTGCACATAAATCCATATCATTTCTAATCACTTAGCTTCATTTCTTTAGTGCTCCATGAGTACTAACCAATGAACTATATGGCTATATAGATACTTCTCTCAAAAATTTGATTTTTAACTATTCGTCATACTCTAAGTATACGAATTATAAGAATGGCGATACATCTTAGCGTAATGAATTAATCCCGCAGCGGAAGCAAGTGGATTCAATTTCCACATGTTCAACACCTTTGAACTTGTCTAGACTTTTATCAATATAAGAGTATTCATTTAACGCTAATTTCCTCTTGGATCTATCTTTATAGGTCTGGATACCTTAGAGATGTATTATTCCTCTCCTAAGTCTTTCATCATTCACAATGATCAATATATCGTTTACATATAAGACTATTAACACCACCTTACTCCCATTAAACTTCATGTATAAACATAACTACTCGACAATTCGAGAAGGGTTTATCACATGACCAAAACATAAAATTCAACTCTTTGACATCTACTTAAGACTTCTTCTTCTTCTTAAGTTCGCATCCTAACTTAGGATAGTTGCGATTTACAAAACTCATGCAAGATGATTTTAAAGTCCAACTATATCAAATCATATTCGAATAAAATGAAGCATTGTTGTTGTGTGCAAAACCCTTTGCCACCAACAAACCAAGCTAAATAAACATTTTCATGTTAATGCTTATTTCGGGCTCTTGAGGAGTTGAGACTAGATAACGCATCTTAATGAGTTACAGGAATGTTACTTTCAAAAGGTAACATGACTCCTGTCAACTTAGTTTCGAAAAATCTTTACTGATTTCGACCAAAAAGAAACTTTTTCCTACGTCTTATGCTCAGTTTGTGGCTCTTGAACTTTTTCTCCCACTCTGTCTTTTAGAAATAATCCTCTTTTCTCAAAAGACAGCATCACGAGCCATAAACCCTTTGTTCTCGTGATCATGTAGGAAAAATGAGCACATTTTTGTTATCGAAACAACCTACAACTTAGGTACCATGCCTAATCATATCATATATGTATTGTATAGAATTGCTTTTACTATGTTTTGTTATAGTGGGAAATATGTACTAGACAAATTCGTAATAGAAACTACCTCCAAATCTACCGTAAATATTTAACCATATCGTATAGGATTATATGTATCCTTCTTGGTATCACTTCTAACACACCTTATCTTAATAGGGTGTGATTATGAAAGTGATCTTGTGATACCATATCACACTCTATTTGGTGCAAATCAAAGTCATTACTTTATTGTACCCTTTCTTGACGAAGTACTTATACTTCGGTTTTCATAATCTCTTCTTACCTCATTAAGTGGATACCAAGTATCTACCTAGATCGCCGGTAAAAGAGATGAAGCAATAATGTCCTTTTCTGATTGATATTGTATTCAAACATACACCTGAATGTGTACTTAGGGTGAATATTTCGCTTTATTCGATATCTTTTCTATAAAAAGTCACAAATTATCTTGCTTTGAATACAAGATTTACATGTTCCATGAGATTCCTAATCAAAATGGTTTGGAACACTAGTCAAAACTAGTTTCTTAATGCGACTTTCAATCGAAAATGGAGATATGATTCGGCTCACCAACTTGAGTCTTTTATATGACATTAATTTCTATTTTATATTAGAATATAATCACCTTCATTTGTATGGTCCAACCATAAATCTAATCGTGGTATGTAAGAGTACAACGCTTGTTTTAATTGCATAATAGTAAAGCCCTTTACCTTTTGTGCAAAAGTCAAATTATATTCTTATTTGAGTTGATTTATAACTATTATTGAGGTACAACTCTAAATTCAAAACTAGTTAGAGTACAATATAACCTTTATATGTCTATAAACGAAATGGCAACTGCCTTAGTTCCACTCTAATTTAAAGAGTCTATGTCATATAAATACAATCGGATACTTTGGGGTCATACACTCAATTTTCTTGATCTTTACAAATTTGGGGTTTGTATCTAGTTTAGTGTCCAACACTTCCATTCTTGAACCTCGTTCTATCCTTAACGATTTAAGATATAGATGCGGTCTTCTTATAGCTCCCACTTACTTCTAATAATTCTCACTTGATGATGACTCTTCTTCACTTAATTCCTAGTTAATCCTTATTAGGGTCACCTCCTTGAAGTGTTTGTGGTATTTGGTCACAATGATTTGTACAATTGATTTGCCAATTTATGTTTACATTGTCATGTTCTTAATTATTTAAGCACTCGATGACCAGTTTTTATTTTGAGCAATAAGACTTTTGAACCATGGATGCATAGAAGAATTATCAAATATATTTTGACTAATTACTATTTCTATTCATACTCTTCACAAGAGATTCTATATATATATATATAGGTATGTAAGGAATTTAAGATGTTAATCTTATATTTGCATAGGACGATTCCTATCGGGTTCTATCGAATAGAGCGATTCCTATGGAGCTAGTCCACAACCTATGATACGGTTCATTTGAGGATTTAGAAAGAGATTCTATTTGTCGTTTAGCAATAGTGGTTTAGCGGAGACTCGTGTTATAATAGAATGATATCTTATATGAGTAGGAGCGATGATAAAGAACAATATAAAACAACGAAATAGTGGGAAAAGAAACATTCATCGTTAATATATGAAAACAATCTAGCATGTTTTAGCGTTTATATAGAGACCTCCACCCGATTATATAAATGATTCTGAGATCCAAATCCATATTAACTCGGGCACGGGGAAACCGATACATCCCTCAATAATATAACTCGGTGGGTTAACTCTTTAACCCATTCTACACTTAGAACTCTCGGTCGATGAAATTACGTTAAGTTCATCTCTAGCCCCGGAACATAAGACTAGTCTTCATGTCCCGTTGAGTCCAACCAAATTTCGCGTGTAATAACGTTTTATTACACCACTTACCCAATGAAAAATGAAAGCACCCCGGGAAAACCGAACCTACCCCAAATGTCACGGGGATTCAAAGGTCCTACTATTTGGTAAGGCTTAATCTCAATTTTTAATATGTGTGAGATCGAGTCAATTTATTATTTATAAAATTTTAAGTGGACTAAATTGTTGAACTAACGATAATTATAATTGACATGGTCGAATACTCGATATAATATGCATGTGTTGTTTATGGCGATTTGGCAATGCATGCAACATATAAAGAAAAATGCAAAGCAATAAATAAATTTCCTAGTATGGCCTTCCTAAAATAGAAAATCTAATATTCTAATTTCAAATTCGGAAACCAACTCCATTGGTCCCTTGGACTTCTCATGGCACGCCTCCCAAGGATACACCGTCTTCGTCAGAACTCCTTTCCGAATGGCTCCATCTTGAGGGATCGCCGGAATTACAAATATAATAAAAATTACATCATAACTTTTCTATTATACATTTGTAACTAGTAAAATAAAAGTTATACGAGATCACATTAAAATTACAACCGAATCAATATCCCCTTACATTACGTGAAATATTGATTAAAGACTAAGGCCATACTAGAATAAAATTACATAATTAAAAATTAGATAAATAAAATAACATTCATTAATGGAAAAATGCAGCATCATTATATGATCTATCATGCCAAATTATGTGCCAAATCGCCCTATTTAAGTTTATATCGTATGATTAGCTCGATTTTACGGAAATGCGTGATAATAACTAATTAAAATCACAAAATAATACTTAAATAAAATCTAAGTCCAATTTAATTACCCTAAACCTTTTAGGACTCAAAATTTAGTCTTCACTAATATTTTGACAATAATTCAACTTGTTATTTTAATATTGCTCATAATAAACTCTAAAATCATAGCTTTTATGAAATAAGTCCAAATTTAACTACAATAATTTCAAAATTTTAATTTTAAATTTTTGAACATAATGGAATATTTCCATGACACTCATAATGTCAAAAATTTAGGTTTAATAATTCGAAATTACTTAGAGAAAAATGCGGTTGCGATTTATCGGTTTTATCAAATAAAATACCTAAAGCATATGAAAATTAATCTAATCAAATTTTCAACTTTATATATGATATATGGGATATAAATTCCACCTAAAATAGTTTTCTCATGCCATGAAATTCGTTTTAGCTATTTTTGCTAAAATAGTCACTATTTATGTCATTTTTACAATAAAAATTCATAAATCATGCAAAATAAATCGTATACATCTCAAATTTTACACATAGTGAGTAAAATATGCATGAGACAACATATTAAAATTTCGTGGCCAGCTTTGAAGTTTAACCATTTTTAGTCATATCACCTCTATTTTTACCATTTTTATCATATAAAAATTATAAATCATGCAAAATTAATCATATTAATCCGAAATTTTACATACAATAAGTAAAATATGCATGTGAGGTCATACTAAAGTTTCATGGTCAGTTTCAAAGTAGAACTATTTTTAGTTTATTAAACATCATTTTACTCATTAAAATGCAATAATAATACTAAAAATCATAAAAATGAGCAATAAAATTCCATAAATCATCAAATTGACCTAAATACATTTTAGGACCAGAATATACAACATATAAAATGATTTCGTTATATTATCTAATAAATCACAAATTTTTAGTTTTATTTAAGTTACTATAACTCGAAAAAACTATAAATTGATTATGCATGCAACATCCTAAGCTCTGATACCAATTGTAAAGTTCATATACCTATTATTAGACATTTCTAATAGTGATTTATTAACATTTTAATATAGTCATTATGGATCTAGTGCATGCATAACTAAATAATGAGAATAAGGAGAAAAATGATTTCCTTATAAAGAGGAGGGCACGAAAAAGGGCACAAGTAAGGTCTCCTACTGATAGAGTCAAATAGTGTTGGGTAATTAGGTAATTTTAGTTGAATAAACTTGTCACAAAGCCGGTTTTGAGCGTTAATCGTTGTATTTTGCGGTGAATCCACTTTGGTTGTAATTTACATCTCAAGGTAATTCAAGTACTTCATATTGGTAAGTTGCGATGAAGGAATCATTTTGTAAAAGCCGACTCACAAGTCAAACCCGAACCACGGTCAACCAAGGCGAAGAAAAAGAGCAAAGAGTAAGCCAAGGGAACAAGTGAAAGGTCAAAAAAAGTAAGCTAATGGAAGAATTGGAGCCTTGGCAAATACAAACAAGAACCAAAATGAAGAATTGAGAACTCGGTTTCAGAAGGGTCAACTTCAAACGCGTATATCTGGAGTTCTAGAGCTTGTATCGATGCAAGGCCAAGTGGAGGTAAAACCTTGTGATCTTAGCCTTCCAACGGTAGGTCGCATGCCTTATTTGACCAAGAAACGAGAGAGTTATGGCTCTCGCAAGTTGCTGCCACAGAAAAAATCGCAGTCTGCCAAAATAACGGCAATCTGCCATGGCAGACTGCCGTTTTGGCTGGAAACGAGATTCTTAATTCCGTCATATGTTCCTATTGAAATCCCATTTTCCTATGCCTTGTTTTTAGACTATAAATACATGGTTTGCATTAGGTTTTGGGGAGCCCTTTTTTACCTCCTTACCATCTTAGATCTAAGGTTATGCTTTACTTTTAATCTTGTAATAATTAGACCTTAATCATTTACATCTTCATTGTAATCTTTCCACAAAAATTGGGTTGTAAGATAATTATGGAAGGCTAATCTTCCATATCTTGGTGTAATTTCTTTCAAAGTCATCAACTTTGGTATTGTAACACTCTTTAATCTCCTTTAAAGTTATCTAATACTCTTTTCTTGGGTTTAATTCTTATGTTGAGTGAATGAATGTTTGGTTTGATCATCCTTGCATCTTATTTACTTGACTATTGCAAATTCTAGAGAATTGATTTAATTTATCTAGGATTGTTGTAAGCAACCTTGTTGTATGTTGATTTGATTTAAAGGATTCATATAACAAGTAGGAAAGTTTGTGTCTTTTTCTCATTTGTTTAATTTAATCTTGTGAGAATTGATCCTAGCTTGAATATCTTGGTAAAGGTTCTTAATACTCATGCTTAGTTGTCTTTCATGATTTAATGAATGGTTGGCTAAACTTGAAGAGGATACATGGATGATTTAATTTGTGTATGCTAATATCTTGATATTGTAGTATTGGGTGGATAACCTTAGGAGAGCAAAAAGAGTCAAGCTTTGTCATTTGTTGGTGACTAAGAAGAGATTACATCAAATTCTTTCTCTTTATTACCTTGTGCCTATTAAGTGTTTGTTGTATTGCCACAATAGTAAAGTTTCCATTTTTAGTCATTTTCATGTTGTTTCCATTCTAATACCTTTTTGGTCTATGTTCACCTATTGTTTGTCATTGTTGATAACCATTGTGTGTTTATAAGTTGATTAGCGAGTCTTAATTAGTAGTAGAGTCTTAACTAAGTATTCAATAGTTTACAATTCAAGTCTTTAGTTTAAAAGTCCTTCTCTTGGGATCGACCCTTACTTGCACTATATTGCTTTATCCATTAGAGTAATTTAGAGTATAGTTTGGCTTATAAATTATTAATTTGGTAGTTAATTCTAGTATTTAGAGACCTAGTATTTTGCTAATTAAATTTTGGCGCCGTTGCCGGGGAAGGCAACATAGCTAAAGCTTGTTTTTGAACTATTGATCTTTAATTAGTGTAGTTAGTCTTTGTAAATATTAGGACTCATTGTTTTTTTTTTTGCCATGATTTATTTACTTGTTTGATTAAATGGCTCATATCTATTTTCCACAAGATGAGGGTGAATTATTTTGCAATTACTTTGATAGAGTTGAGCAATATGTCTTGCAATGCAATTATTCTTATGAATTATGGGAGTTGTCCATTTGGTCTATTATGGTTTAAATGAGGAGTGTAAGTTTCATGTGCATTGCTTGAGTAATGGAAAATTCCGTGAAGGGAATTATGAGGATCAATGGGAATTTTTCAATATCTTGCCCATGACACTAGAGAACGGGACTTGCAAAACTCTTCAATAGAAATCCAAGAATTGCTTCAAGTTCTTATCAAGAGTCAAAAGGAAATGAATCAAAATTTTGATAGACAAATAGAGCCCAACACGCTTGAAATGGACATCTTCAATAACCAAATGAACCAAATTCGTGGTGATATTGATGGAAATAAAATCGATGAAGAGGTTCTTCACACTTTAGACAATGAGTGTTTTAATGATGGTTCATATGATAAAGAGAATGATCTTGAGGTTGAAAACCCTCCTCCCCTTAATCTTGATACGAGCTACTCTTATAAAGAGTATTGTTTTTGGGATGATGAGAAGGATGCTTATGTTTTCACCACACTTCCATGCCACTCCCCCGTTGTTCTATAAACCGACACCTTGTGCACTAGTGATGATGGTTCCTTGAGTAATAATCATGTGGATGAGGACAACTCCTCGGTCCTTAATGGCCTTGGTGAGGAGATGTCGTGTGAGGAGCCATTGGGTCAAATTGTTGAAAAAGATGAACATGAGGGAAGTAAGGTTGAGGAAAAGATTGTTTGCACCTTTGACAACTCTAATTTTGAGGGTTTATTTGATAAAGAAGATAATATGTGTGAATTGAGACCTTCTTTGGCCTTGCCATCCATTGAGATCCCTATTCACATTCCTGGTACCGAAGTAGACGACTCACACCTTGGAAACAACTCTTTGGTTCGTAGTAACTCTTGCCCGAAATTGACCTTTAAAAAATCGGGGAGTGAAGTGTTTGAGAAGAATGACCAAGGAGCAATGATTTTTGAGGTGGTTGGGATAGAAAAAGAGAAAGTGGAGGCTCTTAAAGACGTGATTTGGGAACCTCAAAAGCCTATGAAACTTGTAAGTGTGGGGGTCAAGGAAGATGCTAAAGAAGAAATGGAAAATGAGTTTGTAGAGGTGTACCCCCGCAAGGAGGAACCACCTCAAATTTGCTTTAAAGTACCATCCAATTCACTCCCCAAAGAAGCTCATGAGCCCCCTTATTCTTACTTGGTTTTCACCATGTCCATCCCATCCTTCAAGGAACCATATCGTGACAAGAAACCATCGATTAAGCATGAAAACTTGAGACACTTGTCTTGTGTTTACTATTTTGTTGCTTATGCGTTCTATGTGGGTGATGTATGCTATGGTCATGCCTCTTGTCTATGGGCTAATGCATTTGATAAGTTGCTAAGGGCTTTGAGTTGTTACGCTCTTGACTCATGAAAAGAAGAAGATATTAAAAGGCGTCGAGCCAACGACGAAAACCAAAAGCGCTTTACGGGAGGCAACCCGTACTCCTTTCACATTTATTTCTTTCCCTTTGCATTTGTTGTACTCTCCTCCACATTGAGGACAATGTAGAAACTAAGTGAGAGGGAGGAGCTTGGATGTAACATATGTAAGCTTTATTTCATGTTTTTGATTGAAAAAAAAAAAGAAAAGAAAAAAAATAAAAATTCCGGCTAGGTGAAAACCCAAGGGTGGGCACCTAGGCAAGATTGGAAAAGGTGGCCGAGGACGGATTGAAAACTTGAAAGGGCATTCCGGGTAAAATGAAGAAGCGAGTGAGAGCCACCATGAGAGGAAAGGAAAAGATAAGGTGAAAACCCGAAAGGGCATCTTAGGCAAAATGAGGGATTTTCAACAACAAAAATCGAAAAATTGAAGAAAATTCAACACCAAAAAGATGGAGGGATAAGAAGGGAGTGATAAGGAGGGTATTGGAAGGAGGCTAGTGTTAGGATTTAATTTCTTTTTGAGTCATGAAAATTATTTCAAATTGGTGGAATTGTGTTGGTTGCTTGGTTATGATTCTTTCCGGTGTTTGGCCGTCCAATTAACAAAAGTGATGAGTCATAATTATATACATATTTATGCCTCCCCTTAATTACTTTTGATACGGTTTTCGTGCTATTTTATATCATTTACATGCCTTTTATGTTAGAATGTTGATACTTCCGCCTTTTGATGTTTAATGCAGAAATGATGCATTTGAGGAGAAAAGGATTGAAATGGGCATCGCGGAGTGAGCATGAAGGGATACACGAAGCATGGCACGAGAATCCATAAGAATGAAGGAAGAGAAGTTAAGAAGAAAACACGAAGAAAAGAGCTTCTTATTACAAGTGCCTACTTTGAAGAGCCATATCTCGAGTTCTACAATAGCTTTTGAAGTGATTCCAATTGTAGGTGAAATATTATCTTCTTAGCTTTCCAACGCCGCAAAAATCGCTTGTTTCTGACAAGTAACGAAGAAATGGCTGCCGTTTGAATTTCAGTGCGCGAAGCAGGAAATTGGTGCCTCGATCGAGTCAACCTTGGCTCGATCGAGGAACTTCATGCTCGATCGAGTCACTCTTGACTCGATTGAGGAACCAACCTAATCAATAAACTTTGCAATGTCGAGAGTTGGGGTATCTGGGAATTGGTGCCTCGATCGAGTCAACCTTGGCTCGATCGAGGAACCACTAGTTTCCGCAATATTCCGCAAATTTCCTTAAGTCGGTTATGACTACTATAAATACCACAACACGTACTCTAGGTTATTTTTATGCTTTATTTTACATAGGTTTAGTATAGCTACCTTAGAAAACTCTCTCAAATACTTAGTTTAGTTTAATTATTGTTCGGATCTATTGCCTTTAATTACGGTATTGTTCTAATCTTTCTTCAATTATTATTTCAATTACTTATTTATCTTTGTTATTGTTCATCATGTTTTCCATTACTATTATTGTTATTCTTTATATTATGCGTAGCTAATTTCCTCATCTAGGATGAAGGGGATCTAGGTTAATTAAAAGGGGAAAATTGATTAATTGCTAGGGAAATCATATAAGTTGTCGTTTGATTATTGTTCTTATTCTAGTTAATTAACTTAGGCCTGAGTTGTTAATTAGTGTAGCGAATTAATCCTTTCAACGAACGGGTTAGAATTAATATAGGCTGCGATAATCAAATAGATTGTATCTAATTATAGCGACCGCATGTTAGAATCGATCTAAAGGGCTTAATAGAGTCGACCGATCTTATGACCTTAGACAGCTTGATAGATCTAGCAATTGATTAATAGACCCCATATAATTGACCTAGTGAATCGGAAATCCTAGACCTTTAATATTATTGTTATTTGCCCTTTAAATTACTTGCAATTAGTTGTTTAGCATACAAACAAAACAAACCCCCACAATTGGTTACTTTAAGACAGATTTAAATATAAACAAACTAGATAATCACCGCCTCCCTGTGGATTCGACCCTGACTTACCGCTAGCTATTTTGTTAGTAGTAGTTTAGGTTTACTTTGATTAAGGTGATACGACTTTAGCCTTATCAAATTTGGCGTCGTTGCCGGGGAAGACAACAATTGTTCTGTTTGTTTCTGTTTATTTTTGTCTTTTGTTTCAGGGAACTTCAGTTCCTTGAGACAGTTTTATCTTTTCTTGTTGTTTTCGTGTATGCCTGTGTCTAACGGGTTAGAGATCCTACCGTTTGATCCCGAGCAAAAACACTTTTCGCTACTGACTAAAAATTTCAAAGAGAAGTAAGTCAAGTGGAAGACTTGAGTACACTTGACTACGAGCGGTATACTTTTGCAGAAGACTCGTCCTTAGAAGAGGACACACTTATTTCTGTAGCTGTGACTTCTACAACACCAAAGATGCCTACATTAGCAAGTCACTCCGAACCCACGGTTGATTCTATTCCTAAAGGCTTCAAGCTCCCTACCGCTGATAAGGGAACTTTTGAGATCAAGCCTTCTTACATAAGCTTGATAGAGAGGAATTTATTTGGAGGAAAATCAGGAGAGGACCCCGCAAAGCATATGGAGAAATTCGTTACTTATTGCTGTTCTATTCCTTTGACAGCTGGGGTGTCTAAAGATCAGGTCAAGCAAACTCTCTTCCCTTTCTCTTTGAGAGATGATGCAGTTGAGTGGTTAAGGGACTTAGACATGGAGACCGACGCAATTACCAACTGGACTTCTCTAGCTCTTGCATTCTACAAGAGGTATTTTCCACCACGGAAAACTAATGCATTGAGAAGTCGGATTACAAGTTTTAAGCAAGGTCCTACTGAGGATTTTAATGAAGCATGGATACGGTTCAAAAGACTAGTGCGGTCCGTCCCTCACCATGGTTTTGAGATTTGGTTCCTTTGCAACCAGTTTTACAACGAGTTGTATGATGATCATAGAGCTTTACTTGATTCTGCTACCAATGGCAGATTCCAAGATAACACCAATGATGGTAATGCTTGGAAGTTGATTGATCAGATAGCTACTCACACAGCTGAGTATGGTAACCCCAGAGGAAGTAAGAGAGGAAGTGGCTCAGATAGTGCGGTAGGGCACAGTTAGAAGCCATACTGGCTCAAATAGCTGAATTGAAGACTACTTAGTCTTTGGGTAAGCAAGAGATGGTTCATATGGTTCAACAAGAAGTGTCCTGCGAGAGATGTGGGATAGATGGTCACATTGCGGCCAAATGTATGAGTACTATTGAGCAAGTTCATGCTTTCCAATCTTTCAAGCAAGGTACACCATATTCTAACTTCTTTCAAGTTCCTCAACAAGGTACTTATGTTATCCCTCCAAACCGTGGTAATCAACCACAAGGAGGTTATCAAAGGCCAAATCAAGGAGGTTTTCAACAATTTCAACCTCCTCCTCAAGCTCCAAGTAATGAAGTGTCGGAGTTAAAAGCTCTATTGCAACCAACTTTGATGATGCAACAAAAGCAAACGGCTCAAATCTCCGAACTTATGGCTCATAATAAGATGTTGGATACTCAAGTTACTCAAATGGCGGCTCAAAATCCTTCAAAACAGTCTGTCCTTCCTCCTCAAGGTAAACAAGCTCATGAGCATGTAAATGCTATTTCTTTCAGGAGCGGTACTACTTATAAGAGTCTGGATATAACCACTAATGAAGATGAGGTTCCTTATATGCATACTAAGGGATTGGGCAATTTAGAGCTTAGTGATGACGAAAAAGAAGCTGACGAAGTTGAAACACGAGCTGAAGATAAAAAAAAAAAAAAAAAAAAAAGATGAAACAGACGAACCTACTAAGGTTCCTCGATCGAGTCCCCCCAGGCTCGATCGAGTCCCCCCAGGCTCGATCGAGGAACTTCCGTGCTCGATCGAGTCCTACCAAGGCTCGATCGAGGATCCTTCCTGGCAGTTGACGGTGTTTCGAAAGTTGATAATTAAGCCAAGCAAGTCGAGCCCATTACCATAGCACTACCTTTTCCGCATTGTCAGCAAAAGTCTAAGCTGGACAAGCAGTTTGGAAGGTTTATGGAGGTAGTGAAAAATCTTCAAGTGACTGTGCCATTTACTGAATTGGTAACTCAAGTGTCGGCTTATGCTAAGTTCTTAAAGGAAATTTTGTCAAAGAAGCGGTCTTTTGATGAAGTGGAGAATGTCGCGTTCACTCATGAATGCTACGCCGCGTTGCAAGCCAATTCTCCACCTAAGCTTAAGGATCCGGGGAGTTTTTCTATTCCTTGTACTATAGGCCCTTTATCTATTGACAATGCTTTATGTGATTTAGGAGCGAGCGTTAGTGTCATGCCGTATAAAATTTGCAAGCAATTAAACATGACTAAGCTTAAATGTACTAACATGACTATTCAACTGGCTGACAGGTCTATTAAGCACCCTCTGGGTATTTTAGAGGATGTGCCAGTTAAGATAGGAAAATTTTTCATTCTAGTCGACTTTGTAGTGATAGATATAGCTGAAGATTCTCGTGTTCCTATTATTCTAGGACGACCATTCTTGCATACTGCAGGGGCGATTATAGATGTTAGACATGGGAGTCTTACGTTCAACAATGGAGAGGATATTATCACTTTTGGTCTTGACAAAGCATCACGTCCTCCTAATTTAAAAGCTTCTTGTCATATGATTAATGTCCTTGATACTACTTTTGATGATTGCCTTGCTTTCTGTTTTGACAGCAATCCACCTGACGCCCCTGCTGATGCGTCATATTTATGGAGAAAGGAAGTGGATGAAATAGAGAGATTTATATATGGAGATGAACCTCCTCCTGAGGTGGTTTACAGCTGTGATGAGAATGTTGACATTGAAGCTGAGTTGGATGCTTTAGAGGCAGAAATATTCAAAGAGAAGCCAATCAAAGCCTTTGATGAAGCTTCTATGATGGAAGAAGTGCCTTATCTCTCACCAAGTGAAGATGACATGAAGAATGATGAACATTGTTCATATTTTATATTAGACTTTGAGTTTGATGAGCCAGGACATTTTTCATTGTTTTTATTCTTTGCTTGGACTTTTTATTGGTGCTACTTATGCTTGTGTGTAGCATATGCACTACTTTTTTATTTACTGTTACGAGCTTTAACTTGTATTGATTATGATACGTGTGCGGATTTATTTTAAATGCAGGAAGTTGCTCGTCCAGATGGTTCCTTGATCGAGTAAGACGAGGCTCGGTCGAGTAACCACGCTTTTGGGTTTATTTCATAGCCAGACGATGATAGGAATTGCGCGGTTGATTATTTTCCCTTATTTTTGCAGCTGGTTTGGGGGAAATTCTAAGCTCTTACCCGGTATTCTCTTCCCTTGTACCTTCTTCAATTGTATTATCTATTTCTTTTCTACTCCTTTTGTTAGTTTTGTCCTTTAGGTTGCTGGATTTTTGTGTGATTGCTATGCTGTAGGCGTCACAATGAGGACACTGTGACATTTACGTTTGGGGGAGGAGTCTTTATTTATGTTGTGTGATTTACTTTATGTTGTGTGCATTTATCAAAAATCCATCAAAATTTCAAAATACAAAAACATGTCTTTTCCTTTATTTCGAGTCGAGTCTTGGTGAATTAGATAACAATGATGTTAAATTGCATTGTTTTTGCATTAGAATCCCATATAGTTGTTCATGTACATTGTTTTGACTCATTAGCCATGAAAACAAAGCTCATAATTCAAGTCTTAGCCGTAGTTAACATGCCTTATATTGATTAGATTTGACAAAATTATGTTGGTAAACTACTTAAAATTCTGAGGTCTATAGAACTTCCTAGGCCAAGAACATCAATAAACTAGTCTCATTGTCAATTAGGCTTGAGTGTGGTTTCTCTTTGTGGAATGTGTAATATCAAATTGCATAAGTGTGACATTGATTTCTTGATACTTTTATTGCTTTCATTTGACTAAGTACATGTGGAAATGCGGTTCTTACCATTCAAATAAGCCTTACATTACCTTTTGTTAGCCCATTTGAACCCTTGTAGCCAATCTTAAATTACATCCTATGAGCTACAATCCAAGAATTTGCCTACCTTTTCGGGATAGTCGCAGTTGCTTGTTTATCACGTTTATTTTGCTATTATGGTTGGGTTGGGACTTATTGTTGTCATATGGGTATAGCAAAGTATTTATTTAGTAATTGTGTTGTATCCTTGTGTTGGAAAAAGAAAAATATGAAGCAAAAGAAAAATAAAGGAAAAAAGAAAAGAAAAGAGATTGCTTCATTTGGTTTTGTCAAGGATCAAAAAGATGGTTGTTAGAGTCTAATGTATAATTGGAGAGTAGTTTGTTAGATCTCATATGTTCTAAAGTTGAGATCATTTCTCTAAGTTGGGTTCATTTGTTATTTTAAGATTTATATTTGGTTTGGGTTAGCGCTGCGACTACCGTCTTAGCTCCACATATCCATAACGTGCTTTGGCACAAACCACTTCTATTCCTTTAACCCATTTATCACCCTTATTGTCCTTGATACATGTACTTTCGTCTACATATGTGATTGCATATTAGTTGGGAAAATCTCTATCACATTAGATTGCATGCATGTTTCATAAGTTGAGTGAGTGTTTCTACTTCTTTCTATCTTCACATATAACTCACCATATATATTTATGAGTGCATGAGTGAATCCGCGAGAATCCGACTAATTTGTCTTGCAAGATCAAAAGGTATTTGGAATTTGTATCTAGTATGGTGACTTGAGACTTGAGCTACGTTTTCTATTTCCCGTACCTTTGAATTTGTTTTATTGGTACACTTTAGTCATTACTTTGTTACAAATATGGATAGCTTGGGATTTGTATGTTCATTAAACATTAGCTCTGAGTCGTTTATTCGCCATTTGTATGATTGCCTTTTGTATTGTGTGTTGCTTTGCTTGAGGACAAGCAAAGAGATGGTTTGGGGGAGTTTGATGAGTCATAATTATATACATATTTATGCCTCCCCTTAATTACTTTTGATACGGTTTTCGTGCTATTATATATCATTTACATACCTTTTATGTTAGAATGTTGATACTTCCGCCTTTTGATGTTTAATGCAGAAATGATGCATTTGAGGAGCAAAGGATTGAAATGGGCATCGCGGAGTGAGCATGAAGGGATACACGAAGCATGGAACGAGAATCCATAAGAATGAAGGAAGAGAAGTTAAGAAGAAAACACGAAGAAAAGAGCTTCTTATTACAAGTGCCTACTTTGAAGAGCCATATCTCGAGTTCTACAACATATTTTCAAGTAATTATAATTGGAGGTGAAATCTTATCTTCTTACTTTCCAACTCCGCAAAAATCGCTTGTTTCTGACAAGTAACGAATAAATGGCGGCCGTTTGAAGTTCAGTGCGCGAAGCAGGAAATTGGTGCCTCGATCGAGTCAACTTTGGCTCGATCGAGGAACTTCATGCTCGATCGAGTCACTCTCGACTCGATCGAGGAACCAACCTAATCAATAAACTTTGCAATGTCGAGAGTTGGGGTATCTAGGAATTGGTGCCTCGATCGAGTCAACCTTGGCTCGATCGAGGAACCACTAGTTTCCGCAATATTCCGCAAATTTCCTTAAGTCGGTTATGACTACTATAAATACCAAAACTTGTACTCTAGGTTATTTTTATGCTTTATTTTACATAGGTTTAGTATAGCTACCTTAGAAAACTCTCTCAAATACTTAGTTTAGTTTAATTATTGTTCGGATCTATTGCCTTTAATTACGGTATTGTTCTAATCTTTCTTCAACTATTATTTCAATTACTTATTTATCTTTATTATTGTTCATCATGTTTTCCATTACTATTATTGTTATTCTTTCTATTATGCGTAGCTAATTTCCTCATCCAGGATGAAGGGGATCTAGGTTAATTAAAAGGGGAAAATTGATTAATTGCTAGGGAAATCATATAAGTTGTCGTTTGATTATTGTTCTTATTCTAGTTAATTAACTTAGGCCTGAGTTGTTAATTAGTGTAGCGAATTAATCCTTTCACCGACCGGGTTAGAATTAATATAGGCTGCGATAATCAAATAGATTGTATCTAATTATAGCGACCGCATGTTAGAATCGATCTAAAGGGCATAATAGAGTCGACCGATCTTATGACCTTAGATGTTTGACAGATCTAGCAATTGATTAATAGACCCCATATAATTGACCTAGTGAACCGGAAATCCTAGACCTTTAATATTATTGTTATTTGCCCTTTAAATTACTTGCAATTAGTTGGTTAGCATACAAACAAAACAAACCCCCACAATTGGTTACTTTAAGACAGATTTAAATATAAACAAACTAGATAATCACCGCCTCCCTGTGGATTCGACCCTGACTTACCGCTAGCTATTTTGTTAGTAGTAGTTTAGGTTTACTTTGATTAAGGTGATACGACTTTAGCCTTATCAACAAGCTTACAACCATGGTGAAATAAGAAGGGTGGAGTTATGATGAGTCATAGTTGGTGATATGTTGTGTCTTGTAAGAGGGTGATATAAGGAGGGGGTGTGAGAGAAGAGTGTGTGTCAACTTTAAGTCTAGATTTTCTCTTTAATTGGTGGTTGTTTAAGAGGGAGATATAAGAAGGAAGAGCTAAGGGAAGAGTGATCATTTACACCCATGCTCACTTGTAGACTTGCTCAATTGTTTGTCTTGGGTTTCGCTCGGGACGAGCAAAAGTCTAAGTGTGGGGGTATTTGATAGAGTCAAATAGTGTTGGGTAATTAGGTAATTTTAGTTGAATAAACTTGTCACAAAGCCGGTTTTGAGTGTTAATCGTTGTATTTTCCGGTGAATCCACTTTGGTTGTAATTTACATCTCAAGGTAATTCAAGTACTTCAAATTGGTAAGTTGAGATGAAGGAACCATTTTGTAAAAGCCGACTCATAAGTCAAACCCGAACCACGATCAACCAAGGGGAAGAAGAAGAGCAAAAGGTAAGCTAAGGGAACAAGTGAAAGGTCAAGAAAAGTATGCTAATGGAAGAATTGGAGCCTTGGCAAATACAAACAAGAACCAAAATGAAGAATTGAGAACTCGGTTTCAGAAGGGTCAACTTAAAACGCATATATCTGGAGTTCTAGATCTCATATCGATGCAAGGCTAAGTGGACGTGAAAGCTTGTGATCTTAGCTTTCCAACAGTAGGTCGCATGCCTTATTTAACTAAGAAACGAGAGAGTTATGGCTCTCGCAAGTTGCTGCCACAGGAAAAATCGCAGTCTGCCAAAATAACGGCAATCTGCCATGGCAGACTGCCAAGACCACGGCAAACCATATGTTCCTATTGAAAGCCCATTTTCCTATGCCTTGTTTTTAGACTATAAATACATGGTTTGCATTAGGTTTTGGGGAGCCCTTTTTTACCTCCTTACCATCTTAGATCTAAGGTTATGCTTTACTTTTAATCTTGTAATAACTAGACCTTAATCATTTACATCTTCATTGTAATCTTTCCACAAAAATTGGGTTGTAAGACAATTATGGAAAGCTAATCTTCCATATCTTGGTGTAATTTCTTTCAAAGTCATCAACTTTCGTATTGTAACACTCTTTAATCTCCTTTAAAGTTATCTAATACTCTTTCCTTGGGTTTAATTCTTATGTTGAGTGAATGAATATGTGGTTTGATCATCCTTGCATCTTATTTACTTGACTATTGCAAATTCCAGAGAAGTGATTTAATTTATCTAGGATTGTTGGAAGCAACCTTGTTGTGTGTTAATTTGATTTAAAGGATTCATATAACAAGTAGGAAAGTTTGTGTCTTTTTCTCATTTGTATGATTTAATCTTGTGGGAATTAATCCTAGCTTGAATATCTTGGTAAAGGTTCTTAATGCTCATGCTTAGTTGTCTTTCATGATTTAATGAATGGTTGGCTAAACTTGAAGAGGATACATGGATGATTTAGTTAATCGCGAAAGTGGTAATTAGGCCCCTTAACTCTGTTCAATTGTGAAATTAGGCCCCATAAGTTTTATTTGGAACAATCAAACCCCTTAAGTTTCACCAAAAGTGAAATTCAACCCCATTTTCATAATTTCCACCAAATTCTTATATTAATATCACTTTTAATACAATTTATCAAATATAAAATATTTTTTATATAATTTTAGAACTTTTATATTTATATTAAATATTGAGAATTATTTTATTTTGAATTTTATAATATATAGACAATTTATTATATATGTATGAATGTTATATAAATTATAAACAATTTACTAAATATGTATCTAAAAGTGTTCTTCAAGAATAATAAATTATGTAAAAATTCGTAAAGTGGCAATTAGTAATTTTTAGTTATTTAATAAAATGTTTAATACTAATATAAATTATTTTTAATTAAAATTCTTGTGTAAATTTAAAAAATGGGGTTGAATTTCACTTTTAATGAAACTTAAGGGGCTTGATTGCTCCAAATAAAAGTTATGGGGCCTAATTTCACAATTGATCAGAGTTACGGGGCCTAATTATCACTTTCGCGGGTTATTCACCCAAATATCTTGATATTGTAGTATTGGGTGAATAACCTTAGGAGAGCAAAAAGAGCCAAGCTTTGTCATTTGTTGGTGACTAAGAAGAGATTACACCAAGTTCTTTCTCTTTATTACCTTGTGCCTATTAAGTGTTTGTTGTATTGCCACAATAGTAAAGTCTCCATTTTTACTCATTTTCATGTTGTTTCCAATCAAATACCTTTTTGGTCTATGTTCACCTATTGTTTGTCATTGTTGATAACCATTGTGTGTTTATAAGTTGATTAGCGAGTATTAATTAGTAGTAGAGTCTTAACTAAGTATTCAATAGTTTACAATTCAAGTCTTTAGTTTAAAAGTCCTTCTCTTGGGATCGACCCTTGCTTGCACTATATTGCTTTATCCATTAGAGTAATTTAGAGTATAGTTTGGCTTATAAATTGTTAATTTGGTAGTTAATTCTAGTATTTAGTGACCTAGTATTTTGCTAATCACCTACCTTCACTTGTTCTTGAGTTATATCACAAAAGGATGATCCTCCTAAACCTCAAGTGTAGAGGTCCTCCAAAGATTGCACCCAAGACTCTTACCCAAACACTAGTATAAATATTAACTAGATATTGTATACTAGTGATCTTAAATTTAATCTAATATTAATCTAATTACTACCATAGTAATCTTGTGATTTTATTAGACTATTATCACAAATTTTGAACATAAAAACCATTTTTTATGAGAGAGGAAGAGAGAGTTTTCATAAGAATAAGAATGAAAGGAAAATGAGAACCCTCTCTCATTTTGATGGGTGGGACGGTTTTCATGAGCTAGGGAAGAACAAATTTTTTCTTCTCAAGGTTCTTTTTTGTCTTAACAAGAAGGCTAGGTCTAGGCCTAGAAATAAAATATGTTCTTAGTGTCACGATTGTGTCTTAAGCTTCTTAAACACATTTGTCCACAACACTAATATTCTCTCTCAATTTTTTGGTCCATTTCACATAAAATGGATTCCGTTTTATCTTTCACAATTTGTCAATTGTCATATAAAGTGTGACATGTGACATATGACATGTTATTACACAATGAATGCATATTTAACAAATTAAATATCATTACATAATCAATTAATTACACATAACAATTTAAGTAGTAATTAACAATTGTATGTATATAAAATGGGTCATTTTGAATTTAGTTAATATAATCTACAACAATTTGTAATTATTGCTAACTAAATATTCTTTTCTCCAATGTTTCATAAACATTAATCAATTTAGTAATATAACATTTTAATTACTAAATTGAATTTTATTTAATCATAATACAATAAGATATAAAACCCTCTCTTATAAATCAAATTTGTTCAATTTAAGGGATTAATTAATCTGTATCGATATACAATTAATTAACTTTACAGTTTGGGAATTGTCCTTTAGGTATGACCTTAAGGGATCAACTGATCACCACCGTCAAATGACAGTAATGTCAAACTCTAGTTAGCCAATCATTACCGATAAATGTTGATAAGTTGACTACATAATTGAATCATCCCTTATGTATTCATATTATGAGATTTAATTATGTGATCGCACTATTGTTGAGGACACATACTCCAACACCATCCACATGTATCTCCAATCTTGATGCTTCATTTCTCCCCAAAACTTCCTTCCACTCTAGGATCTTAGGGTCGGTCACATGCTTCTCCCGGATTTCATCATACAATTCGGGCTCCAAGGTAAGTCACTAATGACTCCCCCTTTTCGGATCACATGAATGCCCATCTTTCCCACTTCTTCCTTTAACCTCTTCACAGACAAAGTGGTACATAAAGAATGAACCGACTTCCTACTCAAAGCATCCTCTACAAAATTAGCCTTTCTTCATGGTACACGATCTCCATGTCATAGTCTCCAATAAGTTCAATCCACCTCCTTTGCCTTATATTCAACTCCTTTTGAGTGTAGATGTAATTCAAGCTCTTATGATTAGAAAACACTTTGAAAGTGGCTCCATAAAGATAGTGTCTCCATATTTTCAAGGCAAACACCATGGCATCATACTCCAAATCATAAGTTGGATGTTTCTCTTCATATGGTTTCAATTGCCACGAAGCATACGCGATAACCTTGCCATTTTGCATGAGTACACATCCTAATCCGTTCTTTGATGCATCGGTGTATACTTTAAAGTTATCACTTCCCTCCAGTAAAGTCAACACCGGAGCCGTCGTTAGGCGCTCCATTAAGGTTAGGAATGCTATCTCACAACTCCTGTCCCACTTAAATCGGTTCTCTTTCCTCACCAAGGAAATCAAAGGTCTAGCAATCTTGGAGAAATCCTTGACAAATCTCTGATAGTACCCGGCTAAACCAAAGAAACTTCGTATCTCCGCCACATTCTTTGGTGCTTCCCACTTTGACAAGGGTTCAATCTTACTAGGATCAACAGATACACCTTCTTTAGAAACCATATGTCCTAAGAAAGCAACTTTCTCCAACCAAAACTCACACTTGCTTAATTAGCTTAGCATAAAGTTGGTTGTCCCTCAACGTTGGCAACACAAACCTCAAGTGCTGCTCAAGCTCCTCTTCGGTCTTGGAGTAGACCAAGATATCATATATGAATACCACCACAAACCTTAAACACCCGATTCATTAGGTCCATGAACACGGTCGGGGCATTAGTCAACCCAAGCGGCATCACAATGAACTCATAATGCCCGTACCTTGATCGGAACGCGGTCTTAAGAACATCCACATCTCTAATCCTTAGTTGATGAGAACCCGACCTCAAGTCTATCTTGGAAAATACTCTGACTCCACTTAGTTGATCAAATAAGTCATCAATCCTTGGCAACGGATATTTATTCTCCTCGATCGATTGTCGCCCCCCCCCCCAGGTTGTTCTGATTGTAACTGATTAGATGATATCTTGGTTGGGAAGTTTTGTGCAGCGAGATGAATTGATTGTTTAGTAATTTGATTTATGTTTCAGAACTCTTGAATAATGTAAATGTTTTGGTTTGGATTTAGTATCAATCCAGATTTGGTCAAGTGTTTCCGCCATCTTGTCCTTATTAATATTTTTATAATCTGATTATTCATTTATAATACGTTATTCCCTTTGTTTTATAATTCGAGTTCTTAAAGTTATGATAATAGTGTAGTAGTCGCTCAATTAGAGCCATTAACTATCTCGATTGCAGAGATGAAGACTTCCCAAGCATTGGGTAGTCAACAGACAGTTCTTTCCATGATCCAGCAGGAGGTGCCTTTTGAACAATGTAGTATTGAGGGCTATAGCGCAACTGGGTGTATGAGTACGATAGATCAAGTTAAGGCTTTCCAGTCGTTCAAGCAAGGTACTCCATATTCAAAATTATTTAATGAGAGGAGTATAGAGCATCCGAACTTCTCATGGATGAGTTAGAATGTGCTCAATTCCACTCCACCGCTCTAACACCCCCATAAGTCGGGAAGCCTTCCCTTAGGTCATCCTAACCCATGGAGATGTCACATGGCTTGGTTTCCCAAGTTTGTAGTGCGAACAAACGAAGTAAAGCGATTTAACATAGATAAGTTTAATATTAAGATATTAAGTTAAGTTAAGTTAAGTTACAAGTTAAGGAATTCAAAAAGAGCAATCCCAATAATACAACCCAATTGAAATGAATGGAGTATAGAAGAGTAAAAAAGGTAGACAACAAGAGTGGTGACAACAAAGGCGAAGACCGCTCCCAAGCCTCCAAGGTATATGCAAATCTAACCAGTCAAACCACTGCTCCCCATATGAGCGGAAATCATCATGTGGTTCACCAAAGATATTTAAAAACGCTTTAGTTTGCTCCAATAATACAAATGTTCATTTAAAATACATGCGACTGTGAAAGACTACATGATTATGATATGAAATGGTGATGTAACAATACAAGTATCAAAATTCCAAAACTCCTCCATAACAAACCCGGTGACGGCATTGCAACACCGCCACCAAACCGCCAGACCGCAATCCGTAACAAAGGTACGCAGGACACACTCGTGGTACCGAACACGAATACGAGCGCTAACCAGATCCCTACGAGACGTCGTGCCTCAACCACACGAGTCCTTCCGAACTCGAATCATTAACGTGCACGTCCCTTTTAGAATGGGAAGCTCCAAGAGGCAGCCCAAGCATAAGACGGTCTCCCAACCATCTTAAGTCTCCTCAACAACCACATATCACAATCCAACATCCTCTATTCACTACCTCTAACATCCACAATAAACCAAGTATGCACAAAACCAAATAAGACTTTCCACATGAGAATGAACCATCTTATAACAAGAACTCACATGTTTACTAATAAGTCAACTAATTTATTAACAAGCTTCCCAATTCATGTTATAATGCAATAAGATGATATCATGATGCCAAATCCAATTACCCAACCACAATACATGAATAAACACCCCACATTAGTATGCCATTAAACCATAACTACCAATTACTCATGTTATCATGCAACTACGACATGGATTAAGTAATTCATGATAACTAATGCACAAACAAACACCCATATTATCAAAGCTAAGTAGGGAAACCCTACCTCTTGCTAATCTCCAAGCACTTCAAGCAAACAAACTACAAGGGTTCTTCAATGAAGTTCTCCTCTTAGACATATTATAGCTAACTATCACAACAACATACTACAACAATGATAATACTAGTTAACCCCTTAATTAACCCAATATGAGTCATAATTATATGCATATTTATGTCTCCCCTTAATTACTTTTGATACGGTTTTCGTGCTAATTTATATTAAATACATGCCTTTTATCTTAGAATGTTGTTACTTCCTCTATTTGATGTTTAATGCAGGAATGATGCATTTGAGGAGCAAAGGAATGAAATGGGCATCACAGAGTGGGCATGAAGGAATACACGATGTATGACACGGGAATCCATAAGAATAAAAGAATAGAAGTTAAGAAGATAACACGAAGAAAAGAGCTGAAACAAGGGAGATCCTCGATCAAGCATAAGGAGGCTCGATTGAGGAAGTCATGTACTCGATCGAGTGTGTAGAGGCTAGATCAAGGAACCACTTGTTTCCATAATTTTTCGCAATTTCCTTAAGTCGGTTATATTTTACTATAAATACCCAAATCGTACCCTAAGTTTATTTACGTCTTATTTTACCTAGTTACGCTTCTCTAGAAAACTCTCTAAAACTCGTAGTTTAGTTTACTTTATTGTTCTTACTTCTGGATCTAAGCATTCCTCCATTACGGTATTAATATTTCTTCAATAATTATTATTCAATCGTTATTCATCTTTTATTGTTTTTCATCATGTTTGCTATTAATCTTATTGTTGTTATTCCCTTTTTCATGAGTAGCTAATTTCATTATCTAAGGTGAAAGGGGATCTAGGTTGTTAGAAAAGGGGTTATTAATGAATTGATTGTTAAATTGCTTTTTATTGTTGTTTAATTATCGTCTTACATCTAGTTAATTAATTACTTATCAGAATTGATTAATTTAGTATTGCATAAATTAGGATTTTCACCGACCGAGTTAAGACTAGTATAGGCCACGATAATTGAATTAGACTGACTTAATAATAGCGATCGCATGTTAAGTTTAGATCTAAAAAGACATATTAGAATCGACCGATCATATGACTTCAAACAATATAAATTGCTCAATCAATGAATTAAACCTTACCCTTGAATGACTACCTAGTGAACCCTATCCCTGGACTCTTTTAATATATTTAAATTTGTCTTTATTTACATCGCAATTAGTTATTAGAAATCAAACAATCAAACCCCATAAAAATGTTACCTTTAATACGAATCGAAATAATAGCAAACAAGATTAATTAACTTGCCTCCATGTGGATTTGACCCTTTCTTACTGCTAACTACAAGTTAGTTGAGAATAAGATTTATTTTGATAGGCCAACGACTGAAAATAACCTTATCAACCCACTTAATTAGTTAAAACCCTAATTAAAATCCCATAAGACAACATACTAATTAAACTAGGATTTACTAATTAAGAATGGAAGAAAAGCGCAAGAGTGTGCTTACAAGTGTAAACAAATGAACAAGAATAAGGTATGGTGGAAATCTTGAGGATAAGATTTGGGAGTATTTTGTAGGATATTTGAAGGTGTGAGGATAATATTTGGTGAGGAAATGAGGGGAAAATCTGAAAAAAAAAAGTTTAAAAGAGATAAGGTCCACCCACCATGGGTCGAGTGCAGCAGCCACTCGGCCGAGTGACTTACTCCAGGAGCTAGTGTAAAAGACCAGCTACTACTCGGTCCCTTACTCGGTCGAGTACTCGGTGTACTCGGCCGAGTGCTGCCTTAGAAGTTATGGGATATTACAATCTCCCCCCCTCCCCCCCCCTAAAACGAACTTCGTCCCCGAAGTTCACACTCGACTCAGATAAGGTAATTCTAATACTACTACCCTTGTCCAAACTATGCATCAAGGAAGGTCTTTTTTATCCAAGACACTTATACACTCACATAGGTCGAGACAACTAATGACTATGAAGGTGGAGTAAAATAACTAGCAAAAGGAGGAACTTGCACTTGCGTAATACGCTCCACCTTTCTAAAATCAAGGTTACAACCTTATAACTGAACTCATTACCTGCTCGAAAAGGTGAGGATACCATTCTTTCAATGCTTCCTTGGCTTCCCTTGTAGCCTCTTCTACTTCGTGATTAAACCACAAAATCTTCACCAACACCATTTCCCCATGCCTTGTCTTCCTTACTTTTATGCCCAAGATTTCCTTAGGAGTCTCCACATATGTTAAGGCATCATCCAATTCAATTGTCTCCGCTTCTAGGATATGAGAAGGATCACTTATGTACTTCCGCAATTAAGACACGTGGAATACATTATGAACACGATCAACTGCCGGGGAAGTGCTAAACGGTAGGCCACTTCCCTGACTCTATCCAATATCTCATACGGCCCTATGAACTTTTGGTTAAACTTTCATCTCTTCCCCAATCTTATCACACCCCTCATTGGCAAAACCTTGAGTAGAACCTTGTCTCCCACCGAATTCAATGTCGCTCCTTCCCAAATCGGCATAGCTCTTTTGCCTATCTTGTGCCGTTCTCATCTTTTCTCGGATTACATGCACTTAGTATATCATGTCTTGGATCATTTGAGTTCCCAACAAGACGGCTTCGGTGCTATCATCCCAACATATTGGGCTTCAACACTTCTTCCCATACAAAGCTTCAAATGGGGTCATGCCAATGCTTGCGTGGTAGCTATTTTTGTAGGAAAATTCAATCAAATCTAGCCTTTCCTCCCAAGTACCCCCCAAATTCCATTACACAAGCCCTTAACATGTTTTCAAGAGTTTGGATAGTTCTCTCCGTTTGCCCATCTGTTGCCGGGTGAAATGCCATACTCATCTTCAATTGAGTACCCAAGGAACTTTGCAATTCTTGCAAAAACCTAGAGATGAACCTAGAGTCGTGATTCGACACTATGTCCTTTGGTATCCCATGTAGCTTGACCACATTCTTCCAGTAGGCGTTAGCTAGTTCCACCTTGCCCTAAGTATCCTTCATTGGTATGAAATGAGCCAATTTAGTAAGCCTATCCATAATAACCCAAATAATATTATTCCCCTTTTAAGTCCTAGGTAGTCAGTCATACAATAAAGTCCATTGAACTTGATTCCCACTTCTATTCAGGCACATCTAGAGGTTGGAATTTCCCTTGCGGTCTCTTGTGCTCCCCTTTTACTCTTTGGAAAGTCAAGCATCTTTCCACAAATTCCGCCACTTCCCTATTCATGTTTGACCACCAAAACGTCTTCTTGAGCACCTTGTACAACTTATCACCACCCGGCTGCTCCGAGTAAGGTGTATTATGGGCTTCATCCATAATCTTCTTCTTAAGCTCCTCATCATTTAGTATGCACCATCTTCCTTTCAACCTAAGACTTCCGTCCACATGGAACTCAAACCTTGAAGTTTAATTTCACCCATTTCCAAGGCTCCTTTCCACTCTTGAATCTTGGGATCACTTGCTTTCTTTTCCCGGATTTCACCATACAATTCGAGCTCCGAAATTAAGTCACCAATTGCCTCCCCCTTTCGGATCATATAAATATCCATCTTCTTCACTTCTTCCTTTAGCCTTAGCATGGACAAATCGGTACACAGAGACTAAACCGACTTCCTACTTAAATCATCGGCTACTAAATTAGCCTTCCCTTCATGGTATACTATTTCCCTGTCATAATCCCCAATGAGTTCAATCCATCTTCTTTGCCTCATGTTCAACTCCGTTTTGGTGTAAATGTACTTCAAACTTTTATGGTTAGAAAATACCTTAAAGGTTGCTCCATATAGGTAATGCCTCCATATCTTCAAAGTAAATACGACGGCTCCTAATTCTAGGTCAATGTTGGATAATTCTCTTCATAAGGATTCAATTGTCGCGACGTATAAGCAATGACTTTACCGCTTTGCATGAGCACACATCCCAAACCAATCTTTGAAGCATCGGTATAAACTTCAAAATTTTCATGAGCACACATCCCAAACCATTCTTTGAAGCACACATCCCAAACTATTCTTTGAAGCATCGGTATAAACTTCGAAATTTTCACTTCCTTCCGGCAAGGCTAACACCGGAACCATGATTAGGCGCTCCTTTAGGGTCAAGAAGGCCGTCTCACAACTCCCGTCTTACTTGAAATAGTTTTCTTTCCTCATCAATGATGTCACTGGCCTAGCAATTTTTGAGAAATCTTTCACAAATCTTCGGTAGTAGTCGGCTAGACCAAGAAAACTCCTTATTTCCGCAACATTCTTTGGTGCCTCCCACTTTGACACGACTTCTATCTTGCATGGATCCACGGACACTCCCTCCCTTGACACCACATGCCCTAATAAGGCCACCTTATCCAACCAAAATTCACATTTCCTAAGCTTGGAATAGAGTTGATGGTCTCTTAATGTTTGCAACATGGTCCTCAAATGCTCTTCATGCTCTTCTTTGGTCTTAGAGTAGACCAAGATGTCATCTATAAACACCACCACAAACTTGTCTAAAAATGGACTAAATACTTTATTCATGAGGTCCATGAACACGTCCAAGGCATTTGTTAAACCGAACGACATCACCACAAATTCGTAATGCCCATACCTTGACCGAAACGTGGGTTTTGGAATATCCACGTCTTTGATTTTCAATTGATGGTAACCCGATCTCAAATCGATCTTGGAAAACACGCCGGCCCGACTAAGTTGGTCAAATAGGTCATCAATTCTTGGCAGCGGATACTTGTTCTTGATAGTGACGTTATTCAACTCATGGTAGTCGATACACAACCTCATGCTACCGTCTTTCTTCTTCACAAATAGAACCGGCGCTCCCCACAGCGAAACACTTGGCCTAATGCATCCCTTATCCGCCAATTCACAAAGTTGCTTCTTCAACTCTTCTAACTCCCTTGGACCCATCCGGTACGTGGCCTTAGAGATTGGTCCCGCTCCTGGTTTCAAGTCCACACTAAACTCTATTTCTCTTGGCGGAGGTAACCTGGGTAACTTCTCCAGAAATACATCCGCGAATTCTCGCACTACCGGTATATCTTGAGCATGGGGCCTTTCCATTCTAGTTTCCCACACATGACACAAAAGCATAAGACAACCCTTCTTCAAACACGACTTTAAAGTCATCACCGTAATTTGTTTCAACTTGGGTTTAACTAAGTAACCTTTATACGGCACTCTAACACCTTTGGGTCTTTTTAGAGCTATTTTATTTTGATGACAATATATATTGGCCATGTGCTTACTTAGCCAATCCACCTCCAAAATTACTTCAAACCCCTCCAAAGGAAATTCAAAAATATTGACCGAAAAGTTTGTTTCTTGCACCAAAACAAACACCCCTTTATACACTTTTGAACACACAACAGACTCCCCCAAAGGTAACTGATAAATTGTAATTTAGGGTCGTCTTGCCCATGAGTATATCTTATATTTTACTCGATTTTGTGTGCTTTTATTGAATTAAAACTCATTTTACTAATTAATTAGATATTGTTAGTTTTATTGAATTTATTACAAATAATTGTTATATTTTCGTGAATTGGTTATCGCTTTTTGTTTACTTAATGTTTGCAGGAATCGAGTTACAACAATAAGACGATGATTAAGTGAATGAGTCAAGATTGAGCCGGATCAAATGTGAACAATTGGGCAAAATAAAGCAAAGTCAAGGTCACTTATTTGACCTTAACCTCCTGTCTTCACCTTCATGCCATCTCCATATCTCCCTCTCTTTCATCAAACAACTCAATCACCAACTCCAATTCGCAGCAGCCCAGTACGGCAGTACCACCTCCATAATTTACGTCCTCTGCCTCGCCCTTCATGCATCCACCAGTAGCGACGACACCAACATACCTCATACCTCACTCGCCTCCACAGCCACCACTTTCATCCTCCTCATCCACTCATTCTTCGCCATCACCAAATTCATCACCAATTCACAACCACCTTCATCCTCCTTTATCAATTTCCGTATAACAACCATCCTCCACTTAATTAACCCAATTTGACCACCATTGGAGCCCCTGCTCACATGACATCGACAACCACTGATCCCAACTCGTTCCTGATGTGCCCACGCAATTGAATCACCAATCGAATCACGCACCTCCGCGCCCACCATCTACTCCTTTGTCCTTCAGTTTACAGCAACTCCGATTGCCCAGGAGTCGACGACCTCCGCAATAGCATCGGAATCTCCGACCTGCTCTAATTCGTCTTCAACCGATGAGCACAAGCGCACGACGAGCTACGAACATGTGAATCGTCGAGTGCGTATTTATGTGACTGTGTCCCCTCACGTGACTTCGTTGAAGATCATCGGCCTCCGTCGTCATCGCCGGATGTCTTCGCTCTTCTGTTTGCTTTTGTTGATTGAGTGTTGGATTACTTTGGGTTGTAATGACTTGAATGCCCTTTTATTTTCTTCTCCTTATCTAGTTTAAGTTGGCGTATTTTGGTTAATATACATATACATACATATCATAATTAAAAGAATGTCGCCGTCTTCATCGTCCCCAGTCGCACCTTCTCAGCAATCGGTAACCCGTTATATCAAACCGATTACGTGCATAATTCACAATCTCTCAGTCATACGAGATGCTGCTGGGAAGCCAGCTTCTAAGTCTCTTATCCCATTGAAGGACATCCTCATTGAGAATGGATTTTCAAATGTTAGGGCAATCCACCCGACTTGGATTTTTGGTCGTGGATTTCTTGGATATGCTCTGATCGTGTTTCGAGGGGATGGTCTTGACGATTTTCGCCAAGCAAAACAACTCGCTACAAGGTATGCATCACGTGACCATCAAAGGGGCAAAAGTGACTTTTATGGTAACGACCGTAAGGATCGTTACGTACACGATGGGCCTTACTTACGGGCTGCCACCGCTGAGGACGCTCATCTGATGAGAAGGTTCATATCGTACAGGTTTATTAATGTACCGAAATCATGGAAAGACGAAGAAGTGCCTCGTTTTGATCACCGTCTTGATGCCGATGTAGTAAGCTTGATTTATAATTAAGTTTATCCACAGTACCCACCTCCTAGTCAAACTCCTGTTAGGGTGTTTAATTAATTTACTAATTAGTTAGCTGTTTGTTTTTGTGGTTTTTATTTTTTATTGTGTTTCCTTTTTTTTTTCCCTTGTTGTACTGTTTTTTTTTCACCATTGTATAATATGCTCGTTTTAATATCTAGTTCTACTCTTTATTACATGCAAATGCTTATTAACATAAATTTTAAATAACTTGCAAACAGACAAATGAATGAAATAATAACATATAATATAATGACAACGGTAGTGCATAAGAACCGTGTTAGAAAATAAACACTTCTAAAAATAAATGGAAATTGGAAGATATTAATAAGATAATTACAACGGTTCTTGTAAGAACCGTGTTAAATTATGCAATTGCTGAATAACATATTTTAAATAACCGTTTCTCTCTCTCTCTCTCTCTCTCTCTCTCTCTCTCTCTCTCTCTCTCTCTCTCACTTATTACTCAAATTATGTCAAGTGGTAGCTCTTCTTCTTCCTCTATTTCAACAGGGACATGTAATTTCTCAGTTCCGGCAGCATTGCAGACTTCTTGGACTTTGCAAAATCCGAGAAGAAATTTTCTTACTTGCAAATTCTATAATCCCAAGACCAAAATGCGTGGATGTAATTACTTCAAGTGGGTTGATAAACCAATGATTGAGTGGCAGAGGAAGGTTATAAACAGGTTAGTGAATGAGAAAAAGAGCATGGATATCGAGATTTCTCAAGTGAGAAGTATACTACATCAACTTGAAGAATCGAAGCGGGGAAATGACAGTGAAATATTGAAGGCAAAAGAAGAATGCAAGAAGTTAACCATGGATATCGTAGAACTCAAAAATAATGAGGCATGGCTTAAGTTAATTGTCAAATTTCTTCTTCTAATTGTTATTTACCTAGTTTATTATGTATGGTGGTAGTTTGTACTCTTTATGTGTAAACTTATAATCCTTTAAATTAATGGAAATAAGCAAGATTTTCTGAGAAACATATTGTAATTAGCTGGTATATACCAAATGATGCTTTATTTCTTGGCTGTAAAGTCAAACACAATGAAATACAAAATAAAACGGTTATACCCAAACCGTTGTTCAGGACGTATACAGTTATAACGGGTTCAGGCCATTGTTATGTATATAAAAATGATGCTTTATTTCTTGGCATGAAAATCGAACAAAATGAAAATATTACAGAAAACGGTTATTTCTAACCCGTTGTAGATAGTACTAATCAATTACGGTTTCAAACAAAACCGTTGTCTGTTTGGAAATAAAATACAACGGTTTTTCTTATACCGTGTTTATTACTTTCCAATTAACAAGGTCTTGCAAGAGTTGTATTATTCACACATATATACTCTGAGCTTCCCCTCCCCCACACAATTTCCACAAACATTGAGCTTCCCCTCAACCACTAGCTTACCCCATCGTCGTCGCAGTCATCGTCATCATCGCCATTACTGCCGCCAGATCAATCCGGATTCTCCTCTTTTAAGAAGTAATAAACCCTCCTCTCTAGAGATTTGTTTGTTATTATAAGTATGCATTGTTATTATTTGTTTATTAATTTCTGCTTTAGATATGATCGAAAAGCGGAAAAGAAACGATGGAAATACGTCACGCGACGACTCAAGTGATGAGAATAATTTGCAACACACTGCGGGTCGAATGCGCCACAGGGTTTCCCTAGAAGCAATAAATTCAAAGATACCTAATCCTTTACAGTGGGATAAAGATACGGGGCTGCCATATGGTAAGAGTGTCGGGTATTTTGTGAGTTGGATTGGTTGTTGTGTGAGACAGTATATGTCTCTCGGTACGCCGCGTATCAGTGAACTGAGTAAAATACGGAACACCATGCTAATAAACAGAATAAAGGTATGTATATATAATAATAAATGTTTTAGCTGAAATTAAGTTACTACTTGATATGTGTATTAGGCGAAACACTTATACCAACTATGCTCATCATATATGCAGTTAGCTTACATTGTCCCCGAAAAGTATGATAAGTACCTAAAAAAAAGACAGGGGAAGCCCTCAGTTCTTGGAAGTTAAAGCTTGCTGAGAAACACTTGTTCAACAAGGAAACCGGGGAGATGAACAAGAAACCACCAACAAAGAAGTATCCGTGTGTCAGTCAAGATCATTGGGATATCTATATCGCTTATAGGTAGTGTGACAAGTATAAGGTAACTTAACAATAATAAGTAAAGAAGTATACTTAGTTTAGTGTTTGGTCATGCTTACATTTCTTGATACAATTTATTTGATGAAGGCTATGAGTGAGAGGAACAAGGCGAACATTTCAAAGAAAAAGACCGTCTTTTATGGCTCCCGAGGTGGTTATAGATTGATTAAGAAGAAACTTGTAAGTACATAATTCTTATAGTATTAGACTATTAGGTGTTTTAGTCGGATGTTATATATGTTCATAGTAATCATACATATTTTGAGAGGATATCAATGTGATGAATGAACTGTAGGCAAAGCTTGGAAAATTCAGTCGTCACGACGCTTGGGTGGAAGGTCACACTCCTAAGAATGGAAAGACAGAAACTGAATATGATAAGGACATCAAAGAGAAAATTGTAAGTTTGAATAAATATGTCACTCTTACCACTGGTGGTCGGAGTTATATAATTGTGAGTTGCTTAATGATTTTATGTGTATGTAGAGGATCTGTGAGAAGGAGGTACATGAGGGAAAATGGAAGCCTGAAGGACGTGATGACATTCTTTCTAGGGAAATCGGCAAAGCAAAGCATCCAGGTCATGTGAGAGGGGTATCGACGCATGTTGGTAAGTATTTTTGGAAAACTACTCGAAGTGGTGATGATTCCAAGAAGGTAATCTATAAATACTGTATTTGAACCAACGTAATTTATAGCTATATATGCTGATATTAATTTTTACTACACAGCTACAGAAAATAGCCAGGTTGATGGTGAGAATGTTGGAACTGGGGAAAAGCCATCGGAAAAAGAGTTGGATATAGTTCAAGAAGTCATAAAGGAAGCAGAGGAGGAGGAGGAGGAAAAAGAGTTAATAATATTTATGTCTTATATATATACAATGTTTTATATGATTTGGAAAATCAGTACGTGTTATATGGACAAGTGTTAATGTACAGAAGAAAGCCGAGGAGGGCATGGCAAGAGAGAAGGAAATGGCAAAGGAGACTGAGGTGGAAGCCGAGGATCGATATCAGGAAGTTGAAGAGGAAAAGGAAGCCAGAAAGGTCGTAACACAGGATGAGATTGAGGTAGTTGATGATTAGACGTTCTTCTCTACACCGAAAAATGTAATAGCTGCTAGTTTATAATTATTCATCTCAGTACACGTTTTTTACTTATGAAATTTATTAAAGGTAGTGAATGTATGTGTACTAATTGATTAAAGCTGTCATGAAGGGCGATTGCAAGGTGGCTTGTCATCTGTTCTATTTACAGAGGAAACAGAAAGTTGCTGTTGCTAGGGGATACGTGTTCGCTTACGACCGGCTTCAACAAGTTAAGGTTCGTGGTATACCCCTTCGTCACAATAGCAGGAAAGTGAAAGTGTTCCAATTATATAAAGACGAGTATGGGGAAATAAAAGTACCATTTATTAATGAGGAGATCACTTATTTGAAAGAAGCCCTATGCTCTTATGTGCAATGGCCTAACAACCTCATCAATGTTGTCATCCTCGAGGTACTTATACGCAGACGTTAATTATTACTTGTTCTGTAAATATATTAAGGTACGAATATTAACACATCGTAAGTACTTTAATCTTTACATTTGCAGAAGTTAAGCAAAGCCATGGCGGCAGCTAAAGCAATTACTACTACGTCAACGGAAGTTGTTGCAATCAAGCCTGCTTATGATTCTTATTATGAATCGTGTGAATATAAGAAAAAAATGAAAAATGCTTCGCTGAAGGCTTTGTACAACCTGGTTGTAAAGAAGTCACCTAGATGGGATGTAGTCATGATTAACATTGAAGAGGAAATTATGGGCGCAGCTGATATAGCCGTACTGGACCCGAAGCAACTGATGGAATTTGTCGACCTTGACAATTTAGATGTTGTTCACATTTTGATTTGGATGAAGTAAGTTTTATTAATAAAACTATTTAGTCATTTTCATTACGAATAATGATGTTTGTTTAAATTATCAATTACAATAACATTCTTCGTTCCATGTGGTGTAATATGTACTTGAATAATCAGTTCGCTGAGTGGATGGTCCCAATTCACGCCTACGGATTCTTGAGTTCTAAGGCGTTCTCTGTGCACAGAATTTCATACGAAGAACAAATCAATAGTATCACTCGTCGGTTGATGTCGGCCAAAAAATTATGGCTTGCCCCCTACAATGAGAATATGTATTTATACTATGTGATTATTATAATGAATCATGGTTCTATAAATTTATTATTCACATGCTTAAATGTGTGTAAATGAACTAACAGTTCAATGTCCCAAATTGAATAGAAACATTGGGTGCTACTGGCAATCCAAGTGGAAACAAAAACAGTGTACTGGATTGACTCTCGCGAAGGCAAACCTCTGACAGTTGTGTAAGGATGATAACTGAGTAAGTTTACAATCTTCAATAATGTCATTTGTTATTGTATGGCTTGAGCCATATATATGCAAATAATAATGGCATGTGAGTATATTTATGAATTAGTGTTTTTGAAGCAAAAAAAAAGATTATGTCCACTTGGGAAATATGAAAGCAACGTTGTTCCCAATTTTATCACGCTATTAGTAAGTGTATTCTTAATAATTACTCGTATCATTTAATTAATGTTTATGCGAGAGGTTGATTATCTAATTCGGTTAATTTATGTATGATTTATATAATAGTCTCCTAAAGCACCAGACGACAAACAATGCGCCTTTTACGTTTGTCAGTCCATGTGGGAGGTTAGCAACAGAAAACTATATACTACTCCGATACGGGTTAGTGTGATTTAAAAACTATTTCAGACGTAAATTGAGTTCAATTCTGTATACTTCCATGTATTATATCTATTTTGATTATGTATATTTTGAATTGTAGTTTCCACTAATACTCAACAAAGCCCCAGAATATTCGCCAGAGGACATCAACCAGATGAGAAATATGTGGGTCAGTTATGTTGTTTCATTAGCGGAGTCTCAATAGTTTTCTGATGCTTTATGTACGAGTGTGTATATATAGAGTCATTGTGTATTGGCTTCTTTTGTTTTTCTGAGGAAGTTGTGTTTTGGCGTTTGATTATCCTGTTTGTACTGTTTTGAAACAGGGTTTAATTGATCGCGGGGTGTAATATTTTGATGCAGGATTGAATTTTTGCAGTGCACAGCTGCTGGAATGCTATTTTCAGCAGCAGCTACAAACGCTGCTGAAAAAATAACATTTCAGCAGCTCCTAAAACAAGCTAAAATCATTTTTAAAAAAAAAATAATTAAAAACGATAACGGTTAAAAATAACCCGTTGCAAACAATTATTTGACACGGTTTTGTTTAGATAAATAACCGTTGACATATATTCCCTCCCATTCAAACCGCCAAAAATATAAGATAACGAACGATAACCGTTGTCGAGTTCAAAACTTTTACAACGGTTTATTTAAGCACAACCGTTGTCAAAAGATGTATATAACAACGGTTTTGCACGCCATAAAGTCGTTGTTAAATTTTGACATTCAATTAAATAAGATAACGAAATGAACCGTTATCATATATAATATTTAACAACGGTTTTGGAACGATAAGACGTTGTCAATAGTAAACTACGACAACGGATTTGAAACCGTTCTTAAGATTTAATAACGGTTTCTTGAAAGATTTTATAACGGTTCTTGATATTATATAATGGTCGCGTGTTATTTGTACAACCGTGATATATATTTAACAACCGCCGTTGCAATAACAGTACCGTGTTTCTAATTAAAAACGGTAATTACATTATTTGACCGTTATCGAAGGTCTTATTTGGCATAGTGTACACTTACTAATTGCTAATTAACTACCCATGACGAATTCCCCCAAAAAGTTAGGGTTTAAAGACTAGAAAGGGAGAGATCTTTACCTACTAAGTGAAGGAGATGAAGAGGAAGGTGGTAGATCTCAAATCCTAGTTTGAATCCCAAGTAGAAGGTGTTTTTAAGGGCTTTAGAGAGAGAGGAGGGAGTTTGGAGAGATAAGGAGGAAGGTGGAAATGATTTTAGGGTTAGGGGTGAAAGGGATTAAATCCCGTGTTCTGAAAGCAGTGGCACTGACCGAGTGCCGAGTCCACTCGGTCGAGTGGACTCACTCGGCCGAGTAGCGCTCCACTCGGTCAAGTGGACTCACTCGGTCGAGTGTACCGTTCACTCGACCGAGTAGACCCACTCGATCCGCTGCAACACCAATCGGTCTAGGCTCGGGTCTAGTGTAAAGCTATCGTTCCTTTCCGAGTGCTCTCTTATCCGTTTAAACCTCCTCTCACGTGTCCCAAGTTCTAAGTACGGGTCCCACAAAGGCCGGGTATTACACCTATGCCTTAAACATTAAGAAATTTAACTTCGTACATTTAACATGTATGCTTCTAGCATGGTTTGATGAGGATCATAAAAATCTTAATCAAATTGTCATACTTAGATAATTCTCATTGAAGAGCTATAACGTAATTCAAGATCATGAATTAGTCATTAACTTACATAAATTTGGTGAAGTGGTAGTATTAGTCAAACAAACGTTTGTATTAGTCAAACAAACGTTTTAAAAACTCAAAATTTAAAGGTGTCGTCAATATTATTAATCATACAAATTCTCCCCATACATTATTGTCTCCTACAAAAGAAATTCACTCGCAAAATACTATGTCAATATCACAAATATTCATGGTATGTAAAGTGCCCTTTCATCTGTTATGAAATATCTATAACATGTTAGTTCATTTATTTTCAACTTAAGACAGAGTTAATGAGAAGTTAAAGTTACCATTACTTATAAATTTATACTCACTAAACTCTAACTATATGCCCGTGATTTAATAAATTTAATCTACTTATATTAGGATAAAACTAAATAAAATTTGTTTTGTTCTTAAGAAATCTAATTTTATTAGGATAATTTTCTTAAATATTTTTAGAAAGTTACTATTGTTAGGATACATTTAATAACATTTTAGTTCATTTTCAACCTAAGATAGAATTAGAAGTTAAAGTTACCATTACTTATAAATTTATACTCACTAAACTCACTCTCTCTCTCTCTTTCTCTCTCTCTCTCTCTCTCTCTCTCTCTCTCTCTCTCTCTCTCTCTCTCTCTCTCTCTCTCTCTCTCTCTATATATATATATATATATATATATATATATATAGAGAGAGAGAGAGAGAGAGAAATCGGGATCCGGTGAGAACTCCTAAATATTTGAGGATTGAGGATTAGTGAATACAATATCACAGGTTCTTCAATACAATATCACGAAAAATCTGACCTTAGCCAAAAAAAAATTAAAAAAAAAATTATAATTTTTTTTTTTTTCACAAGTGTTTTTTTATTGTGATATTTTATCGAATAACCCGTGTATATATATATATATATATATATATATATATATATATATAGAGAAGAGATCAAGTGAGTCCACCCTTTTACATTGAGTCCATAAGTCCTATTTAGGACCCTTGAAAAGATGGGATGAAGGGCTGAGATTGAAGGCAAAAAGTGGAGGATTAAGGCTAAAATAAGGGATTAATACTAATGTAAAACACACTCTCCCACTACCTCACTAATCAACCCTTAATTTCACTATATAACCTTTCTTTTTCCACCCACTTCTCTCTCCTATCACACAAATACCATTTCTCTCATCTCTCTATAAACCAAAAATCCAAAAATTCAAAAAACACACCCAAAAAAGTTCCTCCTCTCATCCTCACCACCACCGAGAGAACCCCACCATACCCCGACCTGTCCGCCACCACCACCCCACCACCACAACAAACAACCACAACCCGCATCACCCTTCCCTTCATCACCCGCATCACCCTCCAACCACCCACCAAACGACCACATCCACATCCACCTCCTTCCCCTTCTCCTTTTTTCCAGATCTGAGACCACCACCTCGACACCACGCCTGCCATTTCCCGACACCACCACAAAGCAAAATTCAAAAATAAATTCTCCTAACCTCTAACCCTTGCCGCAACAAAGAACCCACCACCACCTCCCTGCACTCGACACCACCAACCACGCACCACAACCCGACACCACCAACCCTCCAACCACCCACCACCAACCACGCACCACAACCCGACACCACCCTTTTTTTTTTTCAGATCTGTCGCACGTCACCACCACAACCCGACACCACCCTCACGCCACCTTTCCCCACGACCACCACCATCTCCCCTCTTACCATATCTGCCACCACGCACCACCACCACTACCACAAACCACCAAGTTTTCAGATCCACACCACCGACAACCACCCACCCTCCTCTGCCGCCTCTCTTCTACTGCCGCCTCCCGTCCACTGCCGCGCATGTTCTGCTTTTTCTTTTTCTTATTTTTTTTTTGTTTTGTTTATTTATTTTACGAGTTCTTTTTTTTTATCACCTTTTCAGATTTTTTGTTGTTCTTATTTGTACATCACGAGATCTAGAAAATATTTAGACTTTTTCGTTTCTGACGATTTGTTTGTTGTTACTCTTGTTAGGCATTCTCGTGGTTTGAAGATTGAGTTTCTGAAAAAGTTTGGAAACAATAAAGTTGTGGTGGCCCTGCAGTCAGATTCGTACATTATTGATGTGGGAGTTTAAATCATAGTCCACCAACCAATCTTTTTTACTTTGTTTTATAATCTCATTTTTATTTGACCGACTTTTATTTAATATTAGATCTATATTGTTGGTGGTTTATTATTGTTATTTAGATTTTATTTTATATACTTTTTTTTTCAGATTTACACTTTTACTCTATTATTTTATTAGATTTACATTCATTTTTTAGATTTACACCTATACTCTATTAAAATTAAACTCATTTCTTCAAAATTCTCTACATTTACACTCGTAAATCATTACATTTACACTCGTATTTCCTCACATTTACACTCATATTTCTTTACATTTACACTCGTAAATCTTAACATTTACACTTGTATTTGTGTACATTTACACTCATATTTCTTAACATTTACACTCATATTTCTTTACATTTACACTCATATTTCTTTACATTTACACTGGTAAATCTTAACATTTACACTTGTATTTGTGTACATTTACACTCATATTTCTTAACATTTACACTCATATTTCTTTACATTTACACTCGTATATCTGAACATTTACACTCGTTAAATTTATATATATTTGCACTCATATTTTCGTGGATATGAGTTGGTGGTGGAGGACGGCGTTGGTGGTGTTTGTTGGGAGTCGGACTAAAGTTTTAGTCGTAAAAGGACCAAAGTTACACTTATAAAGGACCAAAGTCACACTCAAAGGACCAAATTTACACTCTTAAACCTTCACATTTACACTTAAAATACTACATTTACACTCGAAAAACATCACATTTACACTTGTAAAATGTTAAAATTATATAAATTCAAAATTTCCGTCACAAAAAATGAAATTTACACTCTTAAATACTACATTTACACTCGTAAAACATCACATTTACACTTGTAAAATGTAAAAATTATGTAAATTCAAAATTTAGGTCACAAAAATAAAATTTACACTCTTAAAATATTACATTTACACTCGTAAAACCTCACATTTACACTTGTAAAATGTTAAAATTATGTAAATTCAAAATTTCCGTCACAAAAAAACAAATTTACACTCTTAAAATGTTACATTTACACTCGTAAAACCTCACATTTACACTTGTAAAATGTTAAAATTATATAAATTCAAAATTTCCGTCACAAAAAAATCAAATTTACACTCTTAAAATGTTACATTTACACTCGTAAAACCTCACATTTACACTTGTAAAATGTTAAAATTATATAAATTCAAAATTTCCGTCACAAAAAATCAAATTTACACTCTTAAAATGTTACATTTACACTCGTAAAACCTCACATTTACACTTGTAAACTGTTAAAATTATATAAATTCAAAATTTCCGTCACAAAAAAACAAATTTACACTCTTAAAATGTTACATTTACACTCGTAAAACCTCACATTTACACTTGTAAAGTGTTAAAATTATATAAATTCAAAATTTCCGTTACAAAAAAAATAAATTTACACTCTTAAAATGTTACATTTACACTCGTAAAACCTCACATTTACACTTGTAAAGTGTTAAAATTATATAAATTCAAAATTTCCGTTACAAAAAAATAAATTTACACTCTTAAAATGTTACATTTACACTCGTAAAACCTCACATTTACACTTGTAAAATGTTAAAATTATATAAATTCAAAATTTCCGTCACAAAAAATCAAATTTACACTTTTAAAATGTTACATTTACACTCGTAAAACCTCACATATACACTTGTAAAATGTTAAAATTATATTTCCGTCACATTTACACTTGTAAAACTCATACAACATTACATTTACACTTCTGAAATCTAAAACTCAAAACTGATTAATTAGGGGCTAGAGAGAGAAAGAAAAATTAATTAGTGTGTAGAAATTTGATTAGTGGTAATTTTTTTTGGTAATTTTCAATCTCAACCATCCATCTCAATCCAACCATCCACATTTTTTTCCTTTTCTTTTTAATGGCCTTTAATCAAATTCATCTCAACCTTCCATTTAGTCCATCCAATGGCCCTTAGAGGGACTTATGGACTCAATGGAAGTGGTGGACTCATTAGATCTTACCTCTATATATATATATATATATATATATATATATATATATATATATATATATATATATATATATATATATATATAGGAATGGGATCATGTGAGTATTAGCTATATATTTGAGGATTGAGGATTAATACTATGATAGGTATTTAGGGTGGAAACAAGGAAGGGCAAATTTGTAATTTAACAGCTGCCTATATAAACTACGTTTTACAGCAATACCGTTATTTCCTCCTTTTTCTTCTTCTCCCTTCAACTTGTCTCTCTACTGTAGCTTCTTCCTCCATTGTTGAGCTGGAAAACCCTAGAATTTAGGCGTCATCTCCGTTTTTCGTCGTCATTCTTCACAATTATCATATTATTCCAATTAGTTCGTTTGTTCAGGTACGTAATTGGCGTTTTTCGTCCCTAAATTTCGAATTCGTCCTAACATTACTCTGTTTTTTCTTCTTTCGTTTCTATAATTTGAATTTCATCTTGATTTTGTTTGTTATTTTCAATTTAATTTTGTGTTTCCTAAAATTCGGTACGTTTTTGTTTTATTTACAGGTTTTGCTGCTCATTCTTCACAGTTATCATATTATTCCAATTATTTCCTTCGTTCAGGTACGTAATTGCCGTTTTTCGTCCTTATGTTTCGCCTTCGTTCTTATCTTACTCTGTTTGTTCTTATTTATTTGTTATTTTCAATTTAATTTTGTGCTTCCTTAAAATTCGGTACGTTTTTGTTTGATTTCCAGGTTTTCCTGCTCAAATCTCTGCGTCTTCAATCTTCATTGCGATGTCTGGTATGTTATTCTTCTTAATTTTGTACTTTCAGCGTATTCTGAAATCTCTGCGTATTCTCTCTTTATTTTGTATTTTCAGCTTTCAATCACATGTTCGTCATACTTTTGGTACATATTTTTTGTTCATTGACGTTCTTATTTTTCTCAATATGTGATATTGTTTTGTACACCTGGTGATATTGTTTATGTTGATATGTACCATTGTATATTCACGTTTGTGATATTGTTTATGTTGATATGTACCATTGTATATTCACGTTTGTGATATTGTTTTTCAACTTCATGTGTGATATTTGTTCCAGAGTACGTGATATTGTTTTCCTGGATATGTGATATTGTTCAGGCACCTGTGTGATATTGTTCCTGCAACAATCTTTGTGATATCGTTTTCCATCTTCATGTGTGATATTTTTCCCAAACAACGTGATATTGTTTTCCTGGATATGTGATATTGTTCAGCCACTTGTGTGATTTTGTTTTCGTCCATATCTTTTAGACTTTTTCTTGTTATTTTACATTTTACTTTTCTTGCCAGATCCTACAAGTAATGTAACTTCTTCTTCCTGTAATGATCTTCATGTCTCTGCCATTACCTCTAAAGATAGTAACAATATTGTTGAGTCTTCACTTACTTCTACTATTCGATTGAACCACCGATGCATCTAGTTCTACTCCACATGTTGAACAACATTTCATTCCTTCTCGTGTGCATCAACTACTTTTGGACTCCACACCTGGTGGTAGTGAATTGTGGACAAGGAATGTTGCACCTGAGTTTAAACCTTATATTGGCCAGTTGTTTGGCACGTTGGAAGAAGCTATTAGTTTTTATGATGTGTATGCAGAAGCATGTGGTTTTGAACCTAGGAAGTCTTCTCAAAAAAGGTCTGTTTCTGGTGATGTGAAGTATAAATTTGTTGTTTGCAACCGTGAAAGTTTTAGAGATCGTAAGAGGAAGGCTACTGTGTTAGATAGTGGAAAGGAGCAGGCAACTCCCAGGCCTTTTGATATCAGGAACACTAAATTAACTAGGATTGGTTGTACTGCTATGATTGAGTTTCGCTATAATGGGGATGGTTATGTTGTTTTTCAGTTTCGTGAGTGGCATAATCACCGTCTTTGTTCACTTAGAAATCAACAGTTTCAAAAAAAACACAGGCACCTCCATCTTTACCATAAAAAGACAATTATTGATCATTCAAGGGTTAATCAAGGGCCAACAAGGGCATTTAGAAATGTCAAGGAATATGTAGATGGCTATGAGAATGTTGGAGTTCAACTGGTTGATTTTAAGAATTTTGGAAGGGATATCAAATGTTTCATAGGAGACCGGGATGCTCAACTGTTTGTTAACTATTTTGAGGATAAACGTGATACCACTGAAGGTTTTTACTTTGCTTATGAGGTGGATTCTGGTAAATGCTTGGTTCGTGCGTTTTGGTGTGATGCAGAGTCTCGTAGAAACTATGCTTTGTTTGGTGATTACATCACTTATGATCCAACTTACAGTACGAATAAGTATTGTATGCTTTTCACTCCTTTTACTGGCGTAGACCACCACAAAAGGTCAGTTACTTTAGCTTCTGCGTTGCTATTTCATGAGGATGAAGATTCGTTCACATGGGTCTTTCAAAAGTTCCTTGATGCTATGGGACAGCGAGAGCCACACCTTTGTATAATAACCGATCGGTGTCTTTGGAATAAACTGGGTTTTGCGTCTTTGTCTTCAAACATGTTAAGCGCAGGTATTGCATGTGGCATATCATGCAAAAGCTTACTGATAAGGTTGGGCCTGCAATTTCGAGAGAGACTGATTTTGTCAGCCGTTTGAATGCTATTGTTTGGGTTGCTGAGTTAGAACCTCTTGAATTTGAAGAAAAGTGGTGTCAGTTGGTCAATGAGCATAATCTTGACGGTAATTCCTGGTTGTCAACAATGTTTAGAAAAAGGAGGAAATGGATCCCAGCTTATTTTCGTGATGTTCCTATGGGTTGTCTATTACGAACAACTCAACGTTCTGAGAGTCAGAATAATTTTTTCAAGCGCTTTGAAAATGCACATGGTACACTTGTTGAATTCTTGATGCGGTTTCAAAGTGCCATTGATGTACAGCGCCATACTCAAAAACAACTTGATAGAGACGATGATTGTACTCTTCCACAATTAGCGACTTCTCTTAAGTTGGAAGCTCATGCTTCCAAGGTTTATACAAATGCTGCTTTCTTAGATTTTCAAGTAGAAGCTTCTACTTCTATTTGTTCCCTTAGTGTTGGTGGCTTCACACCACCTGCAAAACGGTGTAGAATTAATTGGTATTCTTGATGATGCGTAACGCGAAGACCTACCAAGTCGTCTACAATTCTCTAACGAATGACGTTGAATGTTCTTGCAAGTTGTTCAACAGGAAGGGTATTATTTGTAGACACATTATCTGGGTTTACTCTGGAAAACAAGTCCACACTTTGCCCGATAAATACATTCTTATGCGGTGGACCAAGAATGCACATAAGATCCCTCTTTATGGTCCACATGGTGAGTTAATTGAGGATTTTGATGCCACTGATTTACGAAAGATGGAAATGTGCAAGTTATGGTCAGAGTTCTACGCGACCATCAGTGTGCTCAAGAATGTGTCTACGAAGGACATCATCGATCTTGTTGACACCCTTAAACAATTCAGGGTGAAACTCAATCCGTAATCGCAGTCAATGACCAAAGAGCAGGAGTTGGAGATGCTTCTTGGGTGCAGTTCCTCAACTGAGGTGAGGATTCTACCACCTCGTCAGGCAAAGAACAAGGGTAGCGGGAAGAGAATGATCTCCAAAAAGCAACAATGCATAGCTAAAGCGGAGAAGCCTAAAAGGCTTTGTCGTAATTGCAAACAAATGGCTCACCATGATAAACGAATCGTCCTAATGCTTTTGTACCGATGCCGACAATAAGGTATGTTCACCATGAACAGTCTATGTGTGAAACTTTTTATCTATTTGTATGGTCACGAGTCGAAACAATACCACATGTTATTTAAAATAATATCACATCTTATACTAAATAAAGATCACTATTTGACGATACCAAAATGTGATATTATTTGAGGATAACAGAATGTGTCAACACATCTGTCTCAACTTTCTTTTATATTTTCCTGGTAATTTTAGAAACAATACCACATCTTGTTAGAAATAATATCACACTTTTGTAGTACACAGTATCACTGCTTGAGGATAACAGAATGTGATATTGTTTGTAATTGTTCTGAGATAGAAACAATATCACACTTCATTTGAAATAATATCACTCCTTATATAAAATAATATCACCGTTTCACCTTTTTGTATTTTCAGGGTAGTTCAGATGAGGATGATGCTGATGATGGTTGATCGGTCGAAGGAGTTTTTGTTGATGGCGCTCATTAATTATAGTAGCAGCAAATAGATGACATTCTTTATGACTAGTATATTAATATAGACCACAACATTCATTAAAGTATAAATTATACTTTATTTTATATAGAAAGTACTCGTACTCGGAGAATATTTGATTATTTTATTTGTCTCAGTTGTCTTGTTTTTGTATTTTTTGATCGAGAAACAATATCACACCTTACATTTATATATTTCACATCTTACTCTAAAAAGATATCACTACATCAGGACTACTATATATGCCTTTTGCTTTAAGTTTTTCACATATTGTGTTTTGTGTGTTGTCAAAATATGGCAGTTCATAATATGCTTCTGCAGTTTTCTAACACAATATCAACTTGTGTACACAACAATATCACAACATAGTAATATCAACGTAAGACTAAAACTAACATATTCATTTTGTGATATTGTTTAGACATCCGTGTGATATTGTTTAACATACTGTGCGATACTGAGAAGCAATATTAACCTGTGTACACAACAATATCACAACATTCTAAAAACAATATCAACGTCAGATTTAACAATCCATATCCATAGTGATATTTAAAAGTAAACAGTGTGGTATTGTTTTAGCCCTGTGTGATATTGAGAAGCAATATCACAGCAACTATTACACAATATCACACCAAACGTGAAATAATATCACACTTTAGCAATAGTTAGATGACATCCAAAATAGCCATCACTACTTTACCATTATAAAAAGTTACCATTAAATTCGTTTTTGTACTACCATTACATACCCTTTAGTTTAATTACAACTTCGTTCTAACAAATATAGTAGTCCTAATTCCTTCCTCTTCCTCTACCGCGGTTCTTCGGATTTGCAACGGTCTTAATCCTACCACGTTTGTATGTTACTGCGGGCTCGTTCCTACGATCTTCACCATCTTTTCCGGAATCAGCTCCTCTGTAAAGCATATCCATACCAACAGTCATTTATTATTTCTGGACACCTTTGTCCTAATTACTATCTATCTTTTTCTATATACAATTGTAAATTGTTTTTACCTTTTCCTAGGAGATTGCCGAAGAATCGGCAATTCTGTGTTAATAATCGGTTTCTTAGTACAATCCTCCTTTGCTGTTTCCGGAACATCTTCTTTATTTGTCTCCTCCACAACAACATCAGCATTCTCTTTTGTTTGAACTTCTGCCATTGGTACTTCCTCTTTCTGCTTACCTTTCGCCTTTTCGTTGTTCTTCCTCTGTTGTTTCAATGTCTTCCATATTTCATCCTTCCCATCTGAAAATTCTTTTACTTTTTCGATCAAAGGTGTTTTGTTCTCATTTATGTCAGCTAAAAGCAATGTTGTTGCCATTTCTAGCCAGTAGTATCGCATATACACTTTTTGGTTCAGGTCGGATTCAAACATTACACCCTCATATCGAATCATGTGCATCATTAAGAAGTTCCCAGACTCAGTATTGTTCATCTCTGTCTTTTGCCAAGGGAAGTTGATGTTGACAACATCAAACGTTATTATATCATCTACTCTTTCCACTTTCTTCTTTGCTAAGTAGTCACTCATGTGCTCCGCCTACAATATTACGGTTCACCATTAGTAATAATTTCACAAACACAGAGAATCCATTATTTCAATGTTACTATACAGCAATACTTTAAAGAACTATCAATTAATCATACCACCAAATCTGCAACTTTGTGTATTTGTGTTTGCTCCCAGTCGGGTTACTCTGTATTGTCCAGCACTTCCACTGTCTCGGTTTTGAAATTTATACAAACACAGAAATAATGCTCTTTCCATACCATTGGAATAAAAACCAGATCCGCTTGCGTGTTACAGGAACGTGTTTCTTCTAATGAATTCGTCCTATTCTTCGAACATCTTTTCTTTAATCAATTCCCTGTCTCCAGCTCCTTCGGTTTTAATTTCCTGTTTTGAATATATATGTTACAAGTCCTATTTTTGTTTTAAAGAGTGATTATATTTAATCAAACTAAATGGACAGCTTACCATGTGTCGAATCCCAAAAAACATCACACTTGTTTCACATTTTTTCGTGTGCTCAATATGGTTGAGAATGAGGGACCAACATTCAATCACATTGCTACGACATGCTCATTTGGAAGCAACGACAATATATCGTTTTCGACAAGATATTGATCATTACTGAATTTGGCAACCACCTCACTGCTCCAAACATTAACACAAACCAAATTAAAATAGTGCACACAATATCACACTTCTCTAAAAACAATATCACATCCCTTAAGAAACAGTATCACAAAAAATAGCAGTTATGATAAAATAAAAGTACCATCAAATTTAAATAGTGCAAACAATATCACACTACTCTGAAAACAATATCACACTCTTTAAGAAACAGTATCACAGAAACATACTCTAATGGGAAACTGTGGTCGTCCAATAGGCAGTAGTCAAGCACTTGTTTCCTCATGGTCAACATCTTTGCACACAGTGATTTGTTAGTCTTCATAAACCTTGAGACGACCTCCACGTTAGAATCTGCCACACCACAGTTGTATGTGCTCCCAAGGCCATCTAATTTCCCCCTCCTACTGCTTCCCACCACACTGGCAGAACCATATTCTACCACACCTACAAAAATATTTATTTTTGTTATTTGAATATATAATGCTTATATATAATTAAAATAAGTCAGTGTTGAAGAAAAATGTTTTTTTTTTTTTTTTGTACATGAGTTTGAACATTCTTTTTCCCACCTTTCCCTCTCTTTCTTTTGCTTCTTTGCTTTCCTCTTTGCTACTAATTTAGGCAACAGTGTCCCTTTGATTGCATTAAGGTTTGTAACCTTCCTCGGGACTGACTTCTACATTTATTTAAATCGCTCAACACAAGCGTTGCTGCAATCTCCCCCCTGTACAACTGCCTCTTCTTTTCATCGTTCAGTTCACATTTAAAATCTTCACCCACAAAAAACATCATGTGGAACATCATGAATAATCCACAATCCAGGTTGAACTCTTTTGTTTGCCAATCAAAGGCGACATTTGTCAGCACATAGTCCTGTACTTTCGCCCCACTTGCATAACCTTTACTGTTGAGGTAGTGCCCGTAAACGACTCCTGTTTATGTTTATAAAAATAACTATCAAATTTCAATCTTTAGCTAACAAAAGCATTATATCCTTAGTTCTTATTTTTAAATATAGTACTTACAGTTAAATGAGCAAGGTGTACATGCTCCTCGTCCTCAAAATGATCATAATCTCGGTTGTCCAAGTAGAACATTTTTTCCCTCTTGGTGTCAATACAGACGCAAATGTAGTGGTCTTCATATAGCAAAGGTATGAACACCTATAGAAATATTTTATAGAAAATAACACTGTCATTCACAGACCATAGCATACAATATCACAAGTCTTGAGTAACAATATCACGAATATATAATACAATATCACAACTAAAATAGCTACGATTTAAGAAACAATTTCAATACTTACTTCGGACAATATCAGATAATTAACTTAACAAAGATCAGATAATTAACTTAACAAAGATCGAGAACTAAAAGTACTTTTAAATTCTTACCATATCTCGAATTTAAATTCGGTGGTCATTTATATTGATTTGACCACATATCCCATGTCCTCCATACGTCTTCCTTGATCTTGTCGGTTCATCAACATTTTCTTCATCTACCAATAAGATTTTCTCCATACCACCCTGTTTGTTTATAACAGAATTGATTAGTCGTGTTGACAGATTTTTCCACGTAATTTAAAACACAAGGAACACATGAGGTTTATGTTTCCCATACCGAGTGGGCAAGGCCATAGAAAATCCTTGTTGGTCATTCTTTGTCTTTTGGCGCCATTTCAAACTGATTGAGCAATATTGCCCATGCCTCAATAACCACTGCTTCTATTTTAGTGTCAGGCAACAAAGACTCAATATCGCTCTTTGGTATGTTATGGTAAATACCAAAGTCACAGACAATCTCTCTGTACCATTTTCCAAAAAAATTAGCATATTAGTTTTTAAATTATTTTTATGTAGTAGATTAATTAATGTCTTACATTCAAAAAATAAACTTACGTCTTCTTAATCGCATGATCTGTAAGGAAGCAATAATCCATTACTTCCTTCCGACGCTTCAAGACAGTCTCAAATAAATGGTCTGTCTCGACCATGAAATACGAGACAAGTGCAGCATCCCTGTACGGCAAACCACAGTCCATAGTACACCCCAAATTATGAGGTACCATATCTGCCGATTCAGGTATTTTGTTCATCTTTGTCTGCGTGCAACAAATAGTCATTGATGCTCCACGTTCTCTCTGTTTCCAATCGAAGATTTGGAAGAAACTCCTTCATATGAGACCCCACACTTTTATCATCATTTTTCTCCCAGACCTCCTTTCCGGACTCCACGTTCTTAGTATTCGGGTCCTCAACAGTTGGTACATTGTTAACATTTTCCTCAACATCTTTTCCAATTCCCTCCTTAACATTTGTTACGTCCTCAACATTTCTTTGTATTCCCATCCCTTTTTGCAGCCTCCTCATTCATTTCCTGAACCTTCTCAACAGTCTTGGTCCCTCCTAAACCAACATTGATTACACCTTCATCAAGCTGTGTCAACACATCTGTCTCCTCATTTATTTTTCCACACTGTTTTTCACCGTCTTCTTCATTTAGTGTATCACGATTCAACTCTTCAATGGGACTTCCTACTCCTACACCAAATCTTTGGATATAACATCATTCAATTTTGAATTCATGTCATTATCCAGTCCATCATATTGGTCTTCATCATCACCTTTGTCCAAGTTAGTAACATCATTAATATCATCATCCTGTTGTTTGTCATCACATGCCAAGTCATCATCAGCGTTCGTAGATCTTTATCGTACATCCACCGTATTTTTGTTCAATTCCTTGTCTTCGCACTTTCAACATTTCAGTCCAAACATCAAATTTGGCATCCCTTCTTTTGCTTTCTTCATTTCATATGACCTCGCTATCAACATGTCCATCAAGTTATGATACCCAACATCTTTCATGAAAGGCAGCGTTTGAGTCTCTGTTGTCTTGTTTTCGGGATTCACTGTTCTTCAGAAGCAGCAAACATGTTCTTTAGGATCAACATCTTCCGCACCATCTACCTTCGCACCAGATTGTGTAGATGTAGTTGCTTCACCCATTGAACTCTTTGCTTTTATAGTGATCAGTTTTCTCATGTTACGTACATACCTACCTATGAACAATTCATTGTCCCTTTTCATACGTAGATAAATTTCATGAGCATTTTGCCAAATTACAAAATAAATATATTAAACACTAAAATAGACTCTTTGATAATAAGAAGATATGACACAATAATAAGGTTTTTAATATCAACTTTCATAACAATATCACAGCGTACTACAAATAATATCACACTAGTGCAAAAACAATATCATAACATTTTTAAAATCAATATCACAACAATCTGTTATTCAATATCATTTTCTTTTCTAAACTATATCACAATTATCAATTAACAATATCACAATATCATACAATATATCAAACAATATCATATCTAAAATAATTATCAGATAGCAAATGCTTTTATTCAATATCATTATCATAATAATACCACAGCAGACTCAAAACAATATCACACTAGTTCAAAAACAATATCACAATAATATTTTAATATCATAGCTAAAATAATTATCAGTTAGAAATTTATTTCATTGGTGCTTACATCCATTGCCCTTGCTCTGATTTGTTCATCAGTTTCAACACCACTAGGCAACTTCACCATCATATACCTCTCTTTTGTTTCCACTTCAGCTTCATGATCAGACGTCTGAGTCAGTAATATCTCTAGAGCTGCTGAAGAATATGGTGTTTTTTTAGGGACTTCTTGGTCTTTGACGGATGGGGTCATGAATCTTTGATATTGGAGCATTCCCCAAAGATCCTGTTTTTTTCTCATCATCCACTCTCTTTGACAATTTTTTATCGTCCCAATGTTGGATGAGTGGTAAAGTGTGTTCCAAAACATCACCCTTGAAATCGAACCTATGCATATATGCTAGCATAATAACTATTACGCATCCACTGACAGTTGACTTTCCCCCTTCTTTGAACACCCTAACACTTCTAACCATTTCCTCAAATACGTATTCACACCAATCAAATTGGCTTATCCTTGTCACATGCTCAACAGCCTTTACCAGTTTCAAATCCAGAGATTTATTTGAAGACGGTGCTAGGAAAATAGACATCTTTGTAAATTACAAACATTCTTTTAAATTCATCTCCAAGCATCATTACATTCCATCGAGTCTTTCATGTACATCTTTGACCATAATTGGAGTCAAGTACTCTCCAATCCAAACTTTGCCCTCCATGCATTTTTCAGCTTTGTGTCATCACAAGCAGTGGTGTTTCCTATGTGAGCGACGTCCACTTTCCGACCTTGTCGAGGAAGTTGAAATATGTCATGCACATCGTCTTTCGTCAACAGAAAATCAATTTTTTTTGTTTTGAACATGTTGCTTGTGTGATCAAATGCCTTCAGCAAACATTTTGAGAATTCCATGTGGAATTTTTGTTAGTTTCAACTCTAACAATCCACCAAAGCCAACATCGAAACTTGACCTTCCTTTGTTCTTCATTTAAGTTGAAATTAACTCAACCAATTTCAGTGGCCTACATTTAGTTTGAAACGGTTGCACCTTCTTCTTTTTGATCTCAGGCTGCTCTACCTCTGCATCCTGTACCACCAATTCGGCATCTTTGTTTCTATCAGTCTTTGATTTCTTTTTTGATGGTTGGCCCTTTTTTTTGTTGACGGCAGGATACTTTTCAACTTCATCCTGTAACACCATTTCGTCAGCTTTACTTTTATTTTCATTACCATTTTTTGACCTCTTGCTTGGTTGTTCAACCTCATCATTTTTTGATCTCCTCTTTCTCGTGTATGTTTTTTCAGGTTGTTTTGAAGCTGTCAAGTCCATTCTCATTTGAATCAATATCACACTTCATTAGACATAATTTCACACCTTATTCAAAACAACATCACTATTGTATGTCACTGGTAATAAGTATTTTTAAAGGAGTATACGATTTCAGTATTTCGTAAACACTATCAATAATAGAACTACACAAAATTCATGAAGATTCAGTACCACTAATATTCAGATTCAATATCAGACCATACAAGTAACAGTATTACAAGTTTGTCTTCCTCATTGCCAACACATATATCAACGTTATTCATTGTACTGAACAGAAACTCTCAATTCATGGACGTCATTGTCAAACAAATTCAATTCAGTGTTATGAAATTGTACTCGTTCACATTTAACCAAACGTTTAACCCTAATTTTCGCGATTCAAACAATTTGCAACCGTTATTTTGACAAATACACAATTTTGAACTTTCAATTTCACAATCGAACAGTGTTCAAACGAATAATTAAACGGTTTATTATATTAAACAGTTTTTTAACCAGTTTTAACCCTAATTTTTCACAATTAAACAATGTCGAACTTTGAATATCACAAATAAACAATGGAACAGTGTTTAAACATAAATTTCTTCATTGAATATGTTAAAGCCTATTCTTAATTGATAAAAACAATACGAAATACTTATTTTGCACTTCGAACAATGTCGAACCCTAATTTTTCGCAGTCGCACAATATTCAACGCTAATTTAGCAGATTTAAAGAGGAAAATAAGCAATTTCAACTGTAACAGAAAAACATTCAAGTAACAACTACGAAGTTGTACAATTATATGAAAATTATTGGAAATTAACGAAGTTTATCAATAATTTTGATACTTAAACTAACTAATACTCAATTTTAACAATGATTTCACTAAAATTGAAGTCCTCGAGAGAGTTAAGACAAAAATTGTACCTGATTTTCAGTCAAAATGCAATTGAATTGAACAATGATTAGTTTTTTTTCGTAAATTGTTGTTGATTCGCGTTAATAATCGGGAATTTTAGTGGTTTTTTGAGTTTTTAGAGAGAGAAAGTGAGAAGTCGAAAAAACCGTTGCGCGGTTATGAATTTCAAAAGGCGTGCGTGTCTGTTTTGTTACCTTTTTTTTTAAGTGATATTGTTTAGTTTATTGCGCGATATTGTATCCGTTACTCAATCCTCAAATATTTAGGGGTTCTCACCGGATCCCGACTATATATATATATATGTGTGTGTGTGTGTGTGTGTGTGTGTGTGTGTGTGTGTGTGTGTGTGTGTGTGTGTGTGTGTGTGTGTGTGTGTGTGTGTGTGTGTGTGTGTGTGTGTGTGATTTAATAAATTTAATCTACTTATATTAGGATATAAAATTAAATAAAATTTGTTTTGTTTATAAGAAATCTACTCTTATTATGATAGTTTTATTACGATAATTTATTAAATTTTTCTTTAAATCATAGGATTTTTAAAAAAGTTGGACTCTCTAATATCGCTCGAAAAGTTTCTGCTTTATATATATACTAGATTTATACCCGTGCGATGCACGGGCCACTTTTAATATCTTGTGGCTTGAACTACCATTAAATATCATTTGGTTGGCAAAGAGTATATATACACATTGAAAATGCAACTATATACTTCCTCCCATCCACTATATTCTTCCCATTTCTTGTGGGCACAAGAATTAAGGGTGAGAATGTGGGTGGGGGTTGGTGTTTGGAGAAAGGTAAAAATAGTTATGATTAAATAATAATAAAAGATATGGGTGGAGTTTGGTTATTGGAAAGAGGAAGAAATAATTAGGATTAAATATTAATAAATGATATGGTAGGGTTTGGTGGTTGGAGATATGTAAGAGTATTCGGAGTAATAATATTTATAAAAACTTTCCAAATAAGAAAAGAGGGAAGAAAACATGAATAATCCGTTCGTTTTAGGAAAGAGCGAAGAATATAGTGGATGAGAGGGAGTAGTAATTATACACAATATCTATATATTTACATTCTATTAATAGCAACTACTCCGTTCATCCCAGTGAATAGTTTACACTTACTTTATATAGTAATTATCTTTCTAGCGGAATACTACAAATTCATAAAAGTTAGTTATTCCAATTTCCATGCACAAAACACGTTAATAAAGAGTGGAATCTCCTATTGTATTCAATGTCAAGCTGAATAATACAAATTCTTTTTCAAGGTTTTAAGTGTTTATTGTTAATGTCGAGTGCTACTACTATCCAACCTTTATTATTTCGAGTGGAATTATACCTTTGATAGTCTATCTCGTAGATAAAGTTTAAAATTCACCTCATCAGTTCCCTTGTACTACTCAAGATGGAATACCCATCAAATTTTATACTGATTCTAACAGTTGAAACCATCTGTCTTTTTATAATTTCACTCTTAGATGAAACTCTTGAGATACTCTAAAATTAAATAGTACTCTGTATTAGTTTATCGTACACTGTATCTATTATTATACATTGTATCATATATTATGAAACAAAATTTTAGTATGTACATCTAATTCAATCTCAAAGGTATTAAACAACAATCACCGAAAATAAAAACAAAGACAAACACGAATTACTATATTTTACTAAAGTGCTAATTAATCACCTTAATTTTTTAAAACTTGTTGAGAGTAGTTTGGTTGATGGCTACGAATATCAAATAATCTAATACGGAGTATGACAATGTTCGATTCCTTGAAAATTATTAGTCGACGTAATAATGAACGCTTCCCATCAATTCAACACAAATCACAAATTTAGTTCATTGTTACTTCATAAGTAGTTTATGTGGTCTAATACAAACAAAAGTAAAGATCTAGGTAATAGTGTCCCTTAGGTATTATTGTAGATTTGTAGAGGCTAACAAATTAGGTGGAGGTCAAGATTAGAATGTATGTATTATTAATGCGTTGCTCATTTGCTCGTAGAGTAAACAATTCTGAGACTTAAATAATACTCTCTCCGTCTGAGTGATTTATTTATTTTTATTAAAATACCCCTCACAAATAATATAAAAGTTAACAAATGATTGAGACGGAGGGAGTAGTTCGTAATAACTAATATCAATATCAATTTTCGTACAACTCGAGGTATATTTCTTTTGTGCCGGTAATAAATAGGCAATATTATCTACTATACATAATAAAAACTTTTTAGGGTAAACTAAGCGGTAAGTTAAATTTAATGGCAATTAAAAGTAGACATCTTACGCAATATTTGGTATTTTTGCTATCTCTGTAATACTCCGTATTTATAAGTCTCTGAGTACTCTATCGAGTAGGCCTTACTCTGTCGAGTAAGGGTGAGTTGCGTTTTAAAATAGTTTCTGACCTGTTGGGTACTCGATCGAGTAACTATGATACTCGATCGAGTAAGGGGGCACTCGATCGAGTACCTCAGCTACTCGATCGAGTAGCCGGTTTACGGGGGATGTTTTGTCGGATTTTGTTAAATGATGCGAGATAAGTATAAAAGGTTGTCCGTCACTTTTCTTAGTTCTTTTATCTATTCTAAAACCTAAGTGAGGAGAAAAGGAGTTACGTAGTTTGTCTGTCATCGCATCATTAGCAAATCCCGGAGCTAGAGGTGTCGGATTTCATCGTTCGTTACACCGTTGTGATCCTTGTTTCAAGGGTAAGCTTTACATGTAATTTTTATACTATTTCGTTAGAGTTGGTTAAACCCTAATTTTGGGAATTGGGGATTTGTATTAGTTTTGTGATTGTTAGTAATTATGTGATTATATGTTAGGAGGAGGATTCATAGAAGAGGAATTTTAATACAAATTGAGAGACTATCGATTGTGTTGCTTTCCAGGTAGGATTTCCTACTCAGTATTAGTCCCATAATGGGATGATGGTTGATGTGTTGAGATTGATTGTTTGATATAGTAATTGTATTGTGACGCTTGTGATTGTGATTGTGATCGTTGTTGATGGTTCGCGAGGCGTGGCCTCGGCTGAGTGGGGTCACTTGCGGGAGTGGCTTCACGCCCTAGTTTCGCCTTCTGTGGAACCCGCCACAGAAGGGATGTGCACATTAATGGACAGGGTTATCGCTCACTATGTGGAGCGGGGATTTAGTGGGTACGGTGCGGTCCCCCCCGGGGTGGTCCAGTGGACAGTCGGTGATTGAGATTGTTGGGATTGGTGTGGTTGTGTGTGTGTGTGTGTGATGGTTAAGCTGTCTGTTTATCTTATTGTTGATATATTGAATTGTGTGATTAGTACTGACCCCGTTTAAATGTTTTTAAAAACTGTGGTGATCCATTCGGGGGTGGTGAGCAGTTATTGAGCAGGTATGATATGACGCGTATGGGATAGCTGGGATGAGTCATCACGTGGCGTTAGAAGTCTTCACGTGTGTCGACGGTGTCTTATAGCTTTGATAGCTTTAGCGATGAACCGTCCGAGAATGTTGTATTTGAGTTTATTAGTTTTGGTTTTGATCATGTAATCACTTAAACTATTTACTTTTAAATATGTTTCTTTATTGTCTTATGAATATCATTGCCTCGGGTAACCGAGATGGTGACATCCTTATACCTGAGTGGTCCTGGTAAGGCACTTGGAGTATGGGGGTGTTACAAATGGTATCAGAGCGACGATCCTGAAACCTGTAACCAATGAATCTAATGAACCTAGGGAGTCTAATTAAAATGAACCCGAAAGGTTGTAGGAGCTAATGCAAAGACTCGGGAGACGTCCTAAAGTCGCGAACTCGCCCTACAATTTTGAACCGGTCACCATGGGATATGTGTCGGGATCGTTATGTGCTTATTGTGTGCTTTGTGTATCTATGTAGTAGTATGTTGTATGAATTGATGGATGCATGCATGTGGAGGATGGGGGATCTGAGTTGAAAGATGATGATGACGTGAGTTGTATGATGGTTGATTGTAAAGCATGAAAGTATAATGATTAATACATGTAATTTGGCATGTTATAATTATGTAAGGAAAAGTGTTCTGTTTATATATATATAAAGCGATGCGTAAGTATACATGTTGTTGTTGTCGTTTTGAGTAAGAGTACAGAAAGTTGGGAGTGTGAATTGAACATGTGTTGGCTGAATATGTTGAACGAATGTGGTGGATAAATATGTGGCATGATGGATGAATTAGTGGAAAAAGATGAATAATCGTTGTATGATAATATGATTTATGATTAAGCATGTTATATAATGAAAGTTATTTTATAATGTTGTTATGCTAGTAACATGTGAATAGGGGACTTTATGTCATGTATTTGTGATTTTGTTTACGAAAAGTGATAGAATAAAAGCACGTGGGAAGCCATGATTGGCAAGTTAAATGAATTATGTGCATGAGAAATGTTATTGTTTGGCTTTTGGTAGGTCGTAACATGTGGTTAGGGATAGTGGTTTTACAAGTATTGAGTCGCTTTTATTCGCTTTGTTGATGTTTAAGTTGTTTGAAAGAGAAAATCGAATAGTTATGTCGTCTGATTACAGCAAAGTTGTCTTTAAACTGTTATAACTTGAGATGCATAAATGATTTTAATGTGATTCCAATTGGAGGTGATAGCTTGTTCTTTTACGATTCTAACGATATGTCACACGCCCAAAACGACCAAGTAATGAGTGAGTTATGACTGTTTTACGAAAACTGGACAGTGCTGAGAATTGGCGTACTCGATCGAGTAGCCTTGGTACTCGATCGAGTAAGGGGGAACTCAATCGAGTACGTTAGTTACTCGATCGAGCAGCCCTGGTGATTTGTTTTACGTGCTTCTGATCTTCACCTACTCGATCGAGTAAGTCCCTTACTCGATCGAGTGGCCTGTACTCGATCTAGTGACCCCTGTTTTGGGTCATATGCTTATCTTTTGACATTCGTTGCATATTATGTTTAATTCAAAGGTATTATTTTGCTTATTTATGCACCGTTTTACATGTATGTTGATCCTGATGCGTAAGTTACCCAATCTTATGATGTAAAGAGTGGCACCTATGATGAGTATGAGTTCGGTGGGGAGAACATGATTTATATGTGTTGTGATAGGTAGAGGAAAAAGAAAAGGAAGATTGGTAAGGCTTAATTGAGGCATATAGCATGTTGTGCGAGACGAGATGAGTGACATGGTTGTATGTTGAGTAATGAAATGTAAGTGAATATGGGCAAGGGATGATGTAAGTTTAAGGAACGTGAGAACGAAAAGATTGAAAGAAATGATGTGGATAGTAGCAACCTGAGATGTATAACAAATTATGGAGGGAGATGGTTAGAAATAGTGTTGAGTAAGGATATATGTAATGAAAGGTCGTTTTAGAGGAATTGAGAAGAGTGGTATATAGTGAACTTAATGGAGATATGTCGCGACGTGGATTTGCAGATAGTGACTGAGTTTAGAAATTTGTGTTATCGAGAGACGAAACTAATGTGTGATTTCCTTGGGCAATTAACGGTATAAAAAGAATTTTGATTTCTAGAGATGTAAAAAGGGAGATGTAATTGTTTGAACTTTAAACGTTGATTTTTATGGACAAATTAGTGATAAGTGTGAGTGAGTGGAGTGATGAGAGGGGACCCATGGTAAGGAAGAGTGAGATAATATCGATAAGAAATAATGAGATTTGAGTTTTGGAGCGGTAAAAAGGTAATTGGAGCACTGAAGAGTTAGGTAGAAGGGATAAAGAGTTGAATGGTTAATGGATTTTGTCAAGTGTAAAAGAAAAGAATGAGGGGAGTAAAACTAGGAAAATGTTGACCGGAGTTATGTGACATAAAAGTAAGGAATCGTCGAGATGTATGATACTATCAAGAGTAAGTAAGTTAATGCTTATACAGAAGTTTCAGGACAACATGATTAATCATGAGTTTCGGGGAATTAAGGGAGTAAGAAGTTGGTAGAATATCTGCATGATATGAGATTTTGAGTAGAGAGTTAGATAATGACACAATTAAGGATAGTATTGGGAAGAATGTTGAGGTAGTGTTGTTGATGGATTTGATGTTCGTTATTTGGGATGCTAACCACATATAGGAAAGAAATCGTGATGTTTAGAGATGAGTGTAAGAGGTTTGATGCCGGACGGTGGTAGTGTTATGGTTTGTGACTAGTGATTAAGGGTGACGGTATATTAGAAAAGCAAAGAATTCTAAAGAGATTGATTTTGTAGGGACAAGATTGATAAGTATGGTTATGAAAGAGTATAAGATGTGGTTATATGAGGCGGTTGTTAGTAGTTGAGTATTAATGGTGTGGCTACATTTGGCAGAGGGTGATGGATATGCGAAGGGGAGACTATGTTATGAGGTGTATACGAGTTAAGCTCGGGTGAGAGGTAACTTTTATCAGGTGGTAACTTACGTGATCAAGATTGACTGGTTGGATGTGATTATGGGTCTATGTTATATATAAATGTTTGTGTGAGGTTCGACCTCACAAGAAATGGTATGGTGTGATAATTATAAGTTGTTATCCGAATTTTTCGTAGAATACATGTTGGATACGAGAACGTAATGGAAGGATGTTTAAAAAGGTATTAATTTGATTTGTTTTGGCATGACTAGTTATGCCTGTCTCGTATTCATGGTACATGTCAATCGTGATATGGTAAGAGGATGATATTCACGAGGTTATTATCTGTTTAATTCATAAAATATGTTGTGTTATGATTTAGTAAAGTGGATTTGAGTAAGTTTTTCTTGTCTGAAAAATTATTCTGAGTCAATATTTATGGGAGTTGTATGCAGTCGTGATGACTATCGATGTGGTTGTGGTGCCTCGGGTGGTGATCCGGGCACGATATTTAGTGTTGTGATGCGGGTATTTTCGCACTGCGGTGTGGTTGTTGGTGGCGGTGTTGTGATGCCGTCACCGGTTGTGGTGGAGTAGGCGAGGATGATTATGGTTCGAGTTTGAAAGTACATAGCATGATTATACATAGATTGTTGTTTTGTTTGATGTTGTTCCTATGAGTTTCGGTTTGTGCGAGATAGACGGTTGTCTTGTTTATTGATGTTTTCTTTACCTGGTTAAGTTGGGAATGAGGGTAGAGTATGGTATACATAGAGTTGTATATGTTTTCGTTGTTGTCATAGTATAGTGATATTCTGTTGATGGGACACGGTTGTGAGAAGTTGTTACAGTAATTTTGATCTTGTTCTAGATAAGGCTTTAGTGGACATGGTAATGGCAAGTGATTCGTAAAACACGTGTGGTAATGACTGAAAGATGCGGGTGGTCCATAATCCTTTGTTGAGACAGGTGAGTGTAGGGTGTTGGGGAAATTAGTGTCATGTTAAGTTACGTTTGAGTTTTGCGATAATGAAGGAAAGAACTTGAGGATCTAGTGTGAGTATACGTAACGAGTGTGGATCGTGGGTTATGCTTTTGGAAGATAGGTGCTTTACATAGAGAGGTATGTTGTTTTGCAGAAATAATGGAGAGTTAGTATGGTGATTTTGCTACGAGCCTTATGGTATAGGTTAGGGGTGTGCCGAATGAGTGAGTTATGAGAAATGTTTAAGTAAGAGAGCCTTGGATATATGCATGGCAGTGTTTAGATTATAGGTGGTTATCTTTGACATACGGTGGTGATGAGGATAATGAGACGATATAGCTAGGATTTAGTATTAGTGAGTTACGAGGACGTAACATTTGTCTTAAGAGGAGTAGGATGCGATAAAAGAGAGTTTCATGGTGGTGCATGTTGTAATATAATTGGAAGTAGAGTGTTAGCGTAGCGTAAAGGAGGGATTTGTTTTGTGGATGATACTTATAAAAGGCCATGGCCGTGCTTGTAGTAGTGTGATTCTTTAGAGTGTGAGAATATTTTATATAGTGTTGACAGTTGGAGGATGATGTTATGAGTCTGAGTAAACTTCGAGGACGAAGTTCCTTTTAAGGGTGGTAGAATGTAACATTCCGTTTGACCGTTTGACGTCTATGAGTGTCGGGAGAGTTTATGATGTAGTTTATACGATATCGTGAGCCATGTTGTGGAGGTAGGAATAGTTAGCGGAGTTGGTGTTACGAGTTCATGTTTGGGTTGGAGTTTTGTTTTGAGTTCTTAGTCACGTTGTTGTGTCTTGATCGAGTTAGTATGTTTGTTTTTGAGTATGGGTTGAATTTCAGGGACGAAGTTCTTTTTAAGGAGGGAAGACTGTAATACTCCGTATTTATAAGTCTCTGGGTACTCTATCAAGTAGGCCTTACTCTGTCGAGTAAGGGTGAGTTGCGTTTTAAAATAGTTTCTGACCTGTTGGGTACTCGATCGAGTAACTATGATACTCGATCGAGTAAGGGGGCACTCGATCGAGTACCTCAGCTACTCGATCGAGTAGCCGGTTTACGGGGGATGTTTTGTCGGATTTTGTTAAATGATGCGAGATAAGTATAAAAGGTTGTCCGTCACTTTTCTTAGTTCTTTTATCTATTCTAAAACCTAAGTGAGGAGAAAAGGAGTTACGTAGTTTGTCTGTCATCGCATCATTAGCAAATCCCGGAGCTAGAGGTGTCGGATTTCAGCGTTCGTTACACCGTTGTGATCCTTGTGTCGAGGGTAAGCTTTACATATAATTTTTATACTGTTTCGTTAGAGTTGGTTAAACCCTAATTTTGGGAATTGGGGATTTGTATTAGTTTTGTGATTGTTAGTAATTATGTGATTATTTGTTAGGAGGAGGATTCGTAGAAGAGGAATTTTAATACAGCTGTTGAGACCGTCTGATTGTGTTGCTTTCCAGGTAGGATTTCCTACTCAGTATTAGTCCCATAATGGGATGATGGTTGATGTGTTGAGATTGATTGTTTGATATAGTAATTGTATTGTGACGGTTGTGATTGTGATTGTGATCGTTGTTGATGGTTTGCGAGGCGTGGCCTCGGCTGAGTGGGGTCACTTGCGGGAGTGGCTTCACGCCCTAATTTTGCCTTCTGTGGAACCCACCACAGAAGGGATGTGCACATTAATGGACAGGGTTATCGCTCACTATGTGGAGCGGGGATTTGGTGGGTGCGGGTGCGGTCCCCCCAGCGGGCGGTATGGTCCGGTGGACGATCGGTGATTGAGATTGTTGGGATTGGTGTGGTTGTGTGTGTGTGTGACGGTTAAGATGTCTGTTTATCTTATTGTTGATATATTAAATTGTGTGATTAGTATCGACCCGTTTAAATGTTTTTAAAAGCGTGGTGATCCATTCGGGGTGGTGAGCGATTATTGAGCGGTATGATATGACGCGTATGGGATAGGCAGGATGAGTCATCACGTGGCGATTAGAAGTCTTCATTTGTGTCGACGGTGTCTTATAGCTTTGATAGCTTTAGCGATGAGAGAACCGTCCGAGAATGTTGTATTTCGATTTATTAGTTTTGGTTTTGATCATGTAATCACTTAAACTATTTACTTTTAAATATGTTTTTTTATTGTCTTATGAATATCATTGCCTCGGGTAACCGAGATGGTGACATCCTTATACCTGAGTGGTCCTGGTAAGGCACTTGGAGCATGGGGGTGTTACAATCTCCGCTACATTATTATTTGCACGGCCACAAAATTTTATCTCTTGTGCACAATGGTAACACATATATCTTCATCTTATAGACTCTCATGTCCTGCAAATAAAACAAAATAATCAATTAGTTTAGAAATTGGAGGTTAATAACAAACCACACACTAAAATTGATGAAAAACAATCAATTATACTATACTACGTATGTTATATCTAGCATAAACTAAGAAAACATTGAACATTGATGTTGGCAAGTTGCAACTATATATAACGTACAATTTATGATTTATATAGGTTAGAAGGTTTGATGTTGGCATGAACTTGATTGCTGCTAATCTTCTATCTGCGATGGAATTCTTGATGGATTTATCATTGTAATATTAATTTATTTATTTATTTATTACTTGTAAGTATTTTATTAATGTTGGAGACTCTGTAATCGCTCGAAAAAATTTTCCTTTAATAATATAAATAGATAGATAGATAGATAGATACTAGAGACGAGATCTCGTGACTTTGGTTTTTAGGGTGAGTTTGTGCTTTAAAATATAGACCATTAGATTAGAATAAACTGACCGCTGAGATCAAAACTAAAAAATACTAAATAAAAAGAGTATGTTACTCCCAAAACAAACACAGTATCATTTTTTACTTTCTTCAACTTTTACTTTCTTCCTCAATAATGGAGGCCAAACAACTGAAATCGAATTTGGAATTTATAATCAATTGAAATTGCAATTTATAAAACTCCAAGTCCATCCTCGTCCCCATCCCATTTCAACAATGGCCTCTCCTGTCTAATATGCGCACAGCTATCAAGGAACCGCACGGTGGCTTGTATTGGAGTCCATAGCTTAATTTTAGAGACGGGTCTACCATGATTTGAGCAGGTCCATCTTGAATCCGAATCCGAGTGAATTAGCATTGACCTGACTTCTCATCTTCCCTTCTTCATTCTTATCAACTGGAGCTTCAATTGAGCAACACTTAAAGACCGGGTTTGGTACCTGAATCGACAAATGTTGGATGCGAATCTGGGCAGCTTGATTAGCGATGGTGGTGATGAATTGGTGAGCTCCGATGTCGAGGTTTGGTCCGAAACGAGGTGGTGCTGGAGTCGAATCATGGTGACTCGAATTAGGTTGTTTTCTTGGCTTCTCGATCAAATTAGGTGGCAGATTGGAGTCGATCTCGGCGTCGCATCGAGGTAGTTAGTGGAGATTTGGTGTCAAGGTGATGCTAGTAATGGTTGTTCTGGAAGAAAACGGCATTGCATTGAATTTGTGAGTTATAATCAACCAGCAGCCTTTCGAGATTTTGGGGATTTGATTTGTCAAGGTCAACTCTTGCTTTTAAGCAAAGGAGGAGGAATGACGTCATCGTGTTTTTAGCTGCTCAGTGGATTGTGTCTGTATGTGGGGAATTATCACAGGCATCTCTCCTTTCGTTGTGCTAATTCCAGCTCTCGGTGGTAGTGTTGCTAGTTTGGATGAATATTTTTGGAGAGGTCGGATGATCTGTCTTTTTTTGTTTGTTTGGATGATATAGTAGCTCACCAGTTAGAGCACCCACAATAGAGAGGATGTATTGTCCTCTTAAGAGCGCATCCACATTGAAGAGGATGGATCATCCCCTTATCATTCTCTTTCATTTAAGAGGATGTCCTCTTCAATGTGGGTATATACTCTTAACATCCTCTTTGAAGAGGAAGAGGAATACTTCCTCTATTTTTAGAGGAAAGACAACCTACTTTGCGCCCTTGTCACTATCATCCCTCATCTACCATGTGTCATGTAATATGTTTCTTTTTTATTTTTTGGTCATAAAAAATTTGAGAGATGATAAATAAAAGGATCTTTTTTTATGTGGAAAAAAAATAGAGAAAATGTTAAGTAGAGGATGAAGATAATGGGAAATGAGGTGTCAAAAAATAGAAGGAAAGAGAGGAAATAAGAGGAAGAGGACATACTCTTCAATGTGTATACTCTAACACTCACTTCTATAAGAGGAGATCCTCTTTATTGTGGAGATGTATAGAACATCCTCTTAGCAAGAGGATGTTCTCTACTTCCTCTACTTTTAGAGGAAGTAGAGCATTTGCTCTTGTGCCAACTATCTAATAATATTTTTCCATGTAGATTATTTTCCTTTATTTTTTTTTCTTTTGGAAAAAGTTAAAATGTACATAAATAGGTAGAGGATGGATAAGAGGGTCCTCTCTATTGTGGACAAAAATATAAAGAGGAGGATAAACATAGTGAAAATGGAGGTGGGTCATAGAGAAAGTAATATGTCAAAGAATAAGAGGGTGAATGAACAAATAAGAGGATCATACCATCTTCTCTGTTGCTCATGCTCTTAAAGCCTACAATTGGTCTTGGTATAGACGGGTGGGGCGAACAGACGGGTAAAAACCTCTAATAAAATGGGTAGGTGGGGCACCCTCCATGTGCTTCCCACTTTATGGCAAATGGATATTTTGTGAGGGAAAATGGTATCCGTCTATACGTATAGACGAATAGTGTCCGTCTATAATGAGAATTTGTGTAAAGCCTAATCATGTGTTTCCAAGTAGTTGTTATTTCGTATTTGCTAGTTGTTGATTTACAAACAATAATGCGTGAGAAAGTATAATGAGTAATGACAATGCATCTGATTCGGCCGTCCCAACATATGTTAAAGTTATGGGGATCTTATAAAAGTTATAACTAAATTACTAAAACTACAAAGGTGACGGCTACAATGTTTACATTAGGATGCAAGCATTACAATAACATCGTAATAACAGCACAATAACATCAAAATAAAAATACCATCAAAATAACAGCACAATAACACGTGGTAAAAAAGAGTAAAAAAATCAAAGTATTAAAAAAAATCAAAGTGACACCGGAATAACATCACAATAACACCAGAATAATAATAACACAAGAATAACAGCACAATAACACGTGGTAAAAAAATAGTAAAAAAATCAAAGTATTAAAAAAAATCAAACTAACACCGGAATAACATCATAATAACACCAGAATAACAGCACAATAACACGTGGTAAAAAAAAGAGTAAAAAAATCAAAGTATTAAAAAAATCAAAGTGACACCTGATATGGTCGTTATGTACCAAAAATAAATATCTAAATATAACTAACAGAAGCTAGCGATAAGTAGGGTCGATCTCCAGAGGGAGGCAAGATATCTATCTGTAAGTCCGTCTATATAGTCACAATTGGATGTTTAATTTTGTTTTCCAAACTACTAAAGATTAAAGGCAAGAGAAATAGAGACAAGCGCGATAAAGCAAGAAAATTCGAGATATGTTATCAGATAAAAGAGGTATGTCAAGATTTTGGTTCACCATGGCAGTTCATCGACTTAGTCATAAATAGTCTAGATAATCTACTGTGAGAAGGGCAAGGGAAAGGTCCTTCCGGTCCGCTATCCACCATAGATTTCCACTAACTTAACTTCCGTCCTCATTAGGGTAGTCTACTGTTCATAGCAGGTTTGTTCATTCCAATCTTCCGATTCAGGAACGAAATTAACCAGATTAAAGTTATTTAGAAGCGTGCATTCAACTAAACATGTTACAGTTATATTGCTATGGTGACAGGTTCTCACAAATAAATCAACTAGTCTATTCACAACATCGTCACTTTACTACCATGGCTCCCATAATCCTAACATAGGGAGATTAGCTACTCATGCTTTTGAAATTAATAACAATAACAATAAACATAAGCATACCAAGAAAAGACATAATAGAGAGAATAAGATTAAGCATAAACTAAACAAATCGGTAACAAAAGAATAATAGAACAAGGATTAAGAGAAACAAAGTATCGGATTAAGATTAAAAGAAGAAAAAGATTACAATAAAGCAAATCCGGCGTAAAGAACAAGTAGCAGTGTTTAAGAGTAAAGTTCCAGAGATTAAGAGTAATTAAGAGTGTGTAGAGAGATGTTTATGACCTAATGACAACTTCCTTATATAGGGAATCGTTTTTATTAACAAAATAAACCTAACACGGATTAGTTAACCCGTGTAATATAGCAAATCACTCAATCGGGGATTTTTATTCCCCTCGATCGAGTATTTTTCCAGCCAAACCGTTCGATCGAGCAACTAAGGCTCTCGATCGAACACTCCCAAATTAACCATCTTCGATCGAGCTGAGGAACCACTCGATCGAACTCTTTCTTCTGCCAAACCACTCGATCGACCGTCCAAGCTCTCGATCGAGGACTTTCCACTGAGAACAGCCTTAACTTCGTCTTGGTAGCTTCCTAAGACCTTCCTTCACGCTTCCCGAGGTACGTCTTCTGCTTTAAATCTCTGTCTCCTTAAAATGCATGCTAAGTGGGACGAATAAGGTGCGGTTCCACTACTTTCAGGCCCATTTCTGCAATTAAGACAAAACAAACCAAAGTAGCCAATTCGGGCATTTTGAAATACAAAGCAACGTAAATGGCATAGAAATGCGTGCAATAAGAGGCTAAAAAGTCTATATAAATTGCACGTATCAACACCGGAATAACATCACAATAACACCAGAATAACAATAACACCAGAATAACAGCACAATAACACGTGGTAAAAAAAAAGAGTAAAAAAATCAAAGTATTACAAAAAATCAAAGTAACACCGGAATAACATCACAATAACACCAGAATAACAGCACAATAACATGTGGTAAAAAAAGGGTAAAAAAATCAAAGTAGTAAAAAAATCTAAGTGACACCGGAATAACATCACAATAAAACCAGAATAACAATAACATCACAATAATACGTGATAAAAAAAAAAAGAGAAAAACAAATCAAAGTCGTAAAAAAAATCAAAGTAAAATAAAAACACAATAACAACATAATAACACGAGGTAAAAAAATGAGTAAAAAAAGTAAAAAAAAAAAATCAGAGTAACACCAGAAAAACAAGTGGTACAAAAAGAAAAAGAAAAAAAAGGTTACATAATGAGAAAATTAGAGAAAAACATAAGAATATAAAGAATAACACTACAATAAGAGTAAAGCACAAACTCACCATAAGAAACCAACTCACAAGATCCCATCTCTATATACTAGATTTAATGCCCGTGTGATGCGGCCTAGAAATAATATCGTCTTATTTAAATTTTGTTTAAGGCGACAACATAATATCATGAAAAAATTGATTGTTTGGTGAGATTTTTTTTACTAAAATCATGCTTTATAGTTTATACTTTATACTAAGTGCTCGTTTGGTTGATGCGAGAACTGAACTCCTGTGTTAATATGCAATTCACTGGAATTCAACTCCCATATGTAATTCCCATGAAATGTAAAAAACATGTTTAGTTGCCTTGTGGGAGTTTGTGTTTCCTAGGAATTAAACTCCCATATAGTGTTTGGTTGAACCATGTCAATTCACCTGAATTTAATTTTTTTTACCAATATACCCCTCCATGATATTACTACACCTTATTTGTTCAACCTATAATATAACATTTTAACTCTACTTAAGAATTAAATCAAAGTAACGACAATTTCACACCAAAATCAACATTAATTCCAATTCATCTAAAGTTTCATTGTCGAAAAAAAAACAAATTATCTAGCTACACCGCATATGCGATCATAAGCTACAACTTTTGTCCAATTCCGAACTTGAACATAATTCAAATGACAATTATTATAATTTAACAAATTTGCCCGCTAGAAGTGCTTCCAAACAAGCTAGAACTAATTAGACCGCTCCGGAATCAACAAGCCATGCACATATGCACTTCTATAATCATCCGGAAGGCTGAAAAAAAAATCAACGTCAAGGGGATCTGTAGCAATTTTTTTTGAAGCCAAAATAACTTCAGCACGTGTTAACCCTTCGATCTTCATTACTTCCAAAATAACTTGCATTCTTCTGTCAGCAGTCTCGGACTCATGTTTAAAACAATTGGCAAGCCTTCTTATGTGCTCGCCCGCGGTTTCCATCACATTAGTCATTTTATTAAGATGGCCAGAAAATTCTCTGAAGGCTTCAATTGTTTCAGTTCTAGCCTTTTTTGTCTTCTTATTAATAGGTGCACTTGATGGCGACGCCTCAACTTCAGTACTTGACATCCCTGATGTGTTAGAGATATGAATTTTTTCTTCTTCAATTTCTTCTTGTTCACCTCTAGCTTCGTTCTCCATCTCCTCTAGTGCATCTTGCACGCTGCCGCCCTCGTTGCCGTTAACACTATCTTTACCCCAAATTTTTGCTAACTCGTCATATAAGGGGAAAGGCCTATTTCTTAATCCTGCAGCATTTTTGTGACTCTGTCGATAGAACATAATAATTATATAATATGTTAAACATATAGTTAAAATTCAGTAACAATACATTAAAAATACATAAGTGAAAATCATCTTTAGCTAAACCTAGTTGGTAAACAAATAACATCATATTTAGAACCTTTTCAATTAATAGAAACAGCTTATTTAATAGAGTTGCTACACTAGCTAGAAACAACAAATCGGGCTAATGGCTCAACAAGTGATCCTATAACCGTAGGCAATACACAATATTATATGAATGTTATTAACGAGATAAATAATCTAAGTACGCTAATGTGAAAAAAAAAAAAGAGATCTTTAAACATGCAGAGTATCAGTCATACAAAGTTTATACAGCACTGGCACACTCAGGAGAACGGCACATTGCAAGCTTTTAACAGACAAACACGCACTTTATTTATCGGGCAGCAATCTTGAATAGGCTTTGTCCATCAAGAATGCAACATCAAGGTCACTTGAAGTCATCCCTAACGGACTAAACAAATGAGTACAATACTATCACTACTATGCATACTTTCCCACTACTATGCATACTTACATTCCTAGTACTAGTAAGAAACAACTTGAAACTTGATGTTTTAAGATGGATGTAATCGTCTTAATAAGTCGGATGTATTAATCCATGTGAGATGATATTTGACCCTTTTATATAATATTAAGAAGGATATTTCCGACTTCAGAAGACTAACAAATAACCGAAATGTTGGGAGTACATTAAAATAAATACGTGTAGCTCAAAATTATCTTTAGCCAAGCTTCCCAAACTGATTGTTCACATGTAACAAACTTTTGTTCATCATTCCAACTGAAACCACTGGCCTGTGGACTTAACATATCCGTAATCGCATCAAATTGTTTTCTTAAAGTCTTAACTCTTGATTCAATATGAGGTTTGTCTCTCTTTCCACATCCAGGCAATTTTTCCTCCAAAAGAGTTGCAATCTTGGAGTACGCACCATTTTTGAACTGACCGTTATCTGCTTTCCATCCACCAAGGTCGAGAAGATCTTGCATAGCACTTACAAGTGCTTGATCCTCAGCACTTGACCACCTTGAGTGAGTAGTCATCACAATGACAAAAATATGACTCTAAAAAAGATTTATAAATGAATTCAATAATCATTATAAAACAATAAAACATAGATATACAAAACAAAAATAAATGCATAAACAAGTTTATAAAAAAAAAAAACTAAATAGAGCATTCTAACATCTCTCAATGGTAACAAATAGTCAAATACAAAGTACATTCAAAAACCATATGTCAAATTTACGAATTTGTTGTTTCCAACCAAGCATTATACATTTGAGTAGCTAGCTCATTTCTAAATGTAGTCCAAGCAGCACTTGTTTCCATGGTATCAATGCATTCATCATCTTCCTCCTCACTACCATCTTGTACGAGAGATTCCAAAGGATCTACCGTCATGTTTGTTCGAATAAAATTATGCAATAAGGCACACCCAAAAATTATCCTAGACATTGTTTTTCTAGAATACCAAGTGGTATTTCTTAGAATACCCCATCTCATTTTCAACAATCCAAAACATCTTTCTATGACATTTCTTGCTTGAGAGTGCTTCATGTTAAAATACTCTTCTTTGCATGTTGGTTGAGCACCCTTCTTCCAAATACTCAAATGATATCTTACTCCTCTAAATGGTGTTAAAAATCCCTCACAATTCATATATCCAGCATCGCTGCATCGCATAGATAATAATACCCTAAAATAGAGACAATAATATCTTAATATCTTAAATTGGTTAATATTTTACAATAGCAAACTCAAATCGGTTATTGTTTTTACCTTGCGGTACTCTCAAAGGATTATCCCTAGATAGTGCATCACGGAGGATTCTATTATCATGTGCCGAACCCTCCCAACCGGGTAACAAATAAACAAATTGCATATCCCGTGTGCAAGCCGCGAGAACATTAATAGTAAGTTCTCCTCTCCTAGTTATAAACCTAACTTTATCCTCCCCTCCAACACGAAGCTTAATATGTGTTCCATCTAAAGCACCCAAGTAATTCTACAAAATATAGACGCACATAAGTCATTAGTAAACTTTTTTTTAAAAAAAAAAAGAGAAATAAAATTGGAACTCATAAAGTCACCATAAAATCATGATTTATTTTCTTACCTTAAAACAGATCCATCTTTCATCTTGACAATTTTCAGTGATCGGTTCAGGTTTCTTGAATAAAAAATGATGACATCTAAGCACGGCACGAAGAACTGAATTGAAATGTCTGGATACAGTCTCTCCACTTCTTCTAAAATATAACTGAGTTCTTCTATTTTTCGTGTCATGAGAAAGTGTAAAAAGAAATAATGCAACCATTTCCTCTAAACTCGTGTTTCTATTCCCTTCAAGCCTACCGACATCCCTAAGCAACTCACATAACTTACCAAAGCATGATCTATCCATCCTAAGGTTATCGAAACATGCTACATCATTCCCTTGTATAATTGACCTAAGATTTAAAAGTCTTGCTTGAATTCTTTCATCAATGGAGTTGTCAAACACATATGTCATATATTTCGGAATCTTACTATTTAAATTTGCTAGAAGACATAATAATTCAACAATAGTCTCCATAACCATCAAAAGCATTTGTTTATATATCACAATACATGTAACAACTATCTTCTTTCGTTTACTCAAAGACAGTCGAGCCATCGTAGAAAAACACCCACCTAAGATTAATAAATAATTGAAAGTTAACAACAATACCCAACAAGCTATGAATATCACGCTATTAACTATAATAACAACTATACGGGTCGAGAGTCATGAGAATTTATTTCAAGACTGTGAAAATAGCAGAAGAATTGTGCTCAAGTGAGTCCCAAGGACATTCTAAATGCAATCAACAGAAAGAAATGCACTAAATTAAGAAAATAGCTAGGCTGTCAATGCATCAATCATTGCTGGATGATATGTGATATGGCAGCAGAAGAACGAAGCTAGAGTTAATCGAGTTTTGTTGAAACCTGAGTTGATTTTAGAACATGTGAAGTCTCTGATTAAAAGTACAATAGGTCTTACTTGTGACGGATAGGATATATCCGTCACAAGCTTGTGACGGGTCAAGTATCACCCATATAGGTATATAAGACAAAAAGTAGAATGCATAGGGATTCACAAATAATTTGTCTTTATCCTTTCATATGGTTTTTACTTGACCCGTCACAAGCTTGTGACGGATATCGACCGTCGCAAATAAGAATTTGTGTTAAAAGTATGATTCTTAGTGCTCGTTTGGTTAATGTGGTCAATTGAGAGAGCTTGTGTCATCATCGATGACATACTTGTCCCCTTTCTAGAGAGCTTGTGTCATCATCGATGACATACTTGTCCACTCTAGAAGGTCCACTCCCCTGCATCAACGTTGTTTACTCCTTCAATTCAAAATTAGTGATCACCGAACCCATCATTATTAACTATACGTTTTTTTTTACATATTTGACAAATGAATTATGTCTACTTCAAAAACCTCACCCTAAAACCCTGGTTCATCACCTTATCCTACCATATACCAATTTATTAATATCTAACATTTGATGTCATATCCTAATTTGAAAAGGTTAATATCACAAAAACAATAGTTTTTTTTTCAATTAATACATATAGTATCCGAATCAAACATTCAATAAAAAAAATACAAATTAACAATAAAAACGAAACAGATACAATCGAGATGACCAATAATGGATGAGAATAGACAAAAAAAAAATTGTAGATGGAATAAATAATATGATGAGATCATACCTTATTGCTTATTTGCTTGTGAATGGTGTTGATGAGCTGTGTGCAAACGATATAACTTCATATGAGAGAAATAGGGAAGTGATCCTACGTTTATGCAAAGCTTTGAAACTCTCTTTTTTTAGGGGTAAATGGGTAATTTTCAAGGAAATAAGATGTGGGAGTTTCCAATTATCTAGGGAGGGGTTGGTAATCAAACTTCTACATCATGTAGGAGTTGAATTCTCCCTTGGAGTTGGAAACTCCCCCATTTTGCAATATGGGGGGTAACCAAACAAGTTACAAAAAACTCAATTCATGGGAATTCTAAATTCCCATGAATTAAGGGGGTAACCAAACAAGGTCTAAGATGATTAGTGGTTTGGCTCAAAACCAAATCATCTATTTCCAAATTTTGATAAACACGTTGGTAACTATCCCGCTTTTGAGCTTTTAGAGATACTTATTTTACTCTTATTTCCATAATTCTGATATTATTTGTTATCGAATCTTGCCCGCTATTTATCATAGTTGTACTCGTCTGATCGTCCCTCTTAAATATAGAAGTAAGACTCAACTTTTAACATGTTTAAAATCTTTTTCATTAATAAGAGTGTTTGAGTTGGATTTGCCTACCTTAACTAAACTCTATAAAAGAATTTTTTTTTCCTGTTTTTTACCTACTAGAAACATACTCTTATCATATTCTCTTCCCAGTTTATTTATTGTTTTTTGTCATTTTGGTTGGTTGTGTAATTTTCATGGTGATGGTGATTATTACTTATGTGGTGGACGTCGTGCTGCAAGGAGGAAAAAATTCGGAATTAGAATGGACGGTCAATACCAAAAACATATGTTAGACAAAAGAAAAACAGCTAGTCTTGCTATAGGCGGATATATCCGTCTATAGTTAAAGACGGGTCAAATAGCTTGAAAGTGGTGACATTTTTGGCCTCCACCACCCCACTTGTTGCTTGTCCTATTAGGAATGTGGTATTGTATTTGGCCCGTCTTTAGTTATAGACGGATATGTGCTGTCTATAATGGGATTTTGTGAAAGAAAAACTATATGTCAAAAAGGGTGCAAGATAATAGGTTAACTATACGTATGAAATTGAATCTAGAAGTGAGTATAATAAATTCAAAAAAGCTTTGAAATGGGATAACAAATAATAAGATATTACTAATAAACTCAATTAGGTATGTATACATTATTAATAACAAATACTCTCTAAGTTGTAATACTTCATTGAATCGAAACGTTATTCGGGTGGGGTATCCCCTTGAAGAGGTTTATTGATAAGCTTAATCTGACTAGTACTTAAAGGGATTGAAAGTACTACTCATATCAACAAAGTGCACTTTCTTTTCTGATTATCCATGCAAAAGAACTCCACAGTTAAAGCGTGCTTGGCTGGGAGTAGTCTTTGGATGACTGGCCTCCTTGGAAGGTTCCCGGGATGCGCATGAGTGAGGACAAAGTGCGCTGGAAAGGACATGTGTTGATCTGTGGGCCATGTACACAGCCTGACGAGTTAGCGTGAGTGACCGCTCCCGACCTTAGATTTGGGTCGGGGTGTTACATACGTCCCGGACAATTATTTACTTATTTTATTTTTGAGTATCACAGTCAAATTGTTTTGTCTCTCTTTTAAAAATTCTTTGATCCACCAAATTCAATTTGGTTACGCATAATATTGCTGAATCAACTATCTAATTCAAGCCCATAAACTAACTTTAAATCTTGCAAATTATTTTGAGATTCTTTTGTTAGGGTCTTGGGGATCAAGTAAGATCAACCTATAAACATGAAAAAAGATATTAACTAGGTACAAACAATCAAATGCATAAAACTAAGATAATATTAATTAGGTACAAACAATCAAACGCATAAAACTATATAGTAAAATTACCTCATGAAGATAGGGTTCTAAAAAATCTTCTTCCATGCTATTATTAGTGCACTCGTTCTACGCATATAATACATATAGGCTGTTAATATTACAACATCGGATTGGAATATTATCAAAATCTTGGTTTCGATTATCTTATAATAAAGTCGAAAATAAAAATCTCCAACGCCATAATACCTACAAATGCAGTAAAATAAGTTGTCAATTTGAAAACATCTCTTAGCTCAACAAAAGACATCAATATGTAAATACTATCTTCATTTGACTTTTATCACCCCACTTTAATATAATACTCCTCATATATATTGGAGAAATAGAGTGATAAAAGTTGAATGGAGGAAGTAATATCTAAACCATATGTCAAGTGTTAATTAGCGTACATAACAACATGAGTAATAGTAATATCATCATGATTGTGCATGCAATCCAATTCATTCATTTAATGATATAAACTTAATTAATTAATACATACCTCGCGGCTCCCGAGAGTTTTTATACTCTATTTTGTTACTACGTACCTAGCTTCCATTGCCATGCAATAAACCTATTCATCAAATACACTAATAAAAATAATCAAAAATAGAGTTTCTAGCAAGCCGATTTAAGAGTAAATAATACATTAAGTAAAGGCAACAATAAAAAAAAAGAATGAAAAGAAAACCTTATGATAAGCATTTGATAGTTACAGAGAAAGCAATCGTTAGACAATGTGGGTTACCTTTTCCAACATAATTATTTTGAAGGTTTGTTCCGCACGTGGATTAAATAAACTCGTTAAACACTCGACTTAATAATGTACCTGAAATTTTCAACAAAATTGTACTATTAGTATGGGCAAAAAACCGTATGAAGATATTATTTAGCATAACACACAAACAGATTATCAGAAAATAATTATTATCTACACCAATTTCACAACAAATAGTTCATCTAGCAGGAAAATAAAATCATAAAAAGTCAAGAGAGAAAGATGAAAATTTGAGAGTAGATGGGATTTATCGACTTCTTTGGAAGTTATATAATGCTAAAACACATATTTGAAGTTATACAAATTTTTTTTTTGTTAGTATAATAGTATTACTAGTTGAAAAGCCCGTGCGATGCACGGGGCTCCTATTAGGATTATCTGTAAAAAAAAATATTTTTAAGTTGATAAAAAAGTCCTATTATGTTGTCATTGATGAAAAAAAAATCGTGATTGGTATAGATGATAACCGATGAATTATTAGTGTCCTTTGAGCATAAAAGTTTTGCCGTCGATTAGTAAAACATCAAGTGACATAGTTATAGTATGTCGCTAGCTTTTTCATTGTTACAAACACAACCGGTTTTTAATTAAATACAAAACGCTTCTATAAATATGGTGGAGCTCACCAATATGAACCCTTAATAACGGAGACATATCTTTATGAGTTTTTGCAAATTATTTTACAATTACGTAAAACTGAATGATATTACAAAAAACAGCAAATATCATAATTATATATATTTAGTGCTTTGAGAAAAAATGTTAGCTCTCTTACAACATGATTATACCTTGACTATTTACAATTAAGAGTATTTGCTCCTTATAGACATCTCGGAATATCTCTGATTCTATTACATAGATTGCACGGGTACCTAGTAGTACTATCTGTGACAATATCAGTTGGTAATTTATGTCATTTTTTAAAATAGTTGGGTTACCAAGTTACTATAATAATGTCAGTTAGTAATATATATTTTTTCCACCGCTGAATACGTTATTTTACGTTACCATGGTCTGGTAATAGAAAACTATTAAATTTAACAAAAAGTCAAACTATGCTAAGAATAGAAGCAAACAAAATTTGGGGTTGATTTTGATGAGGACAGATTAATCATCAGTTCATATAACAAAAATGTAGCTATATCAGTTGTATATATGCTAACATTCAGAGATATAGTTGGACTATAGATTTACCGTTTTTATTGTCTTAGCATCATCTATTTTTTACCGAAATAGTCTTTGACTATTTATCCTTAAAAACTCCATGCAAAATATATAATACGACATCTTAATTTGGTAAATTATGAAAACTTCTTTGTAAACAATGTCCTTCTTGTGGCCTGGCCTTGATACATTTGGTCTCTATCATCGATGTAGAACCTTAATCTCTCGGATGAGGTTGTTCTTAAAACTACATAAAGCTAGCCATTAATAAAAATTGGTTTCGCCAGGTAAATTTCAACATGATTTAGTGATTGTCCTTAACTCTTGTTTATTGTTATGGCGCAGCATTAGAGGTGGCAAACAATGACACGACACGAAAACACGACAAGAATCCGACACAAAAATAACGTGTTTGGGTTGACATTTAACGACCCATTTATGTAAGTGGGTTGCTTGACACGAACACGACACGATATTTAATTGGGCTAGGTTTGGGTTGAGCACTCTACACACGAACCCGACACGAATAAAATAATTACTAAATTAATCCCAAGTTTTCTTGATCCTCACATAAATATACTTACACTTTCCAACTATGACATGACACGAAAACACGACACGAAATTAACGGGTTAGGGTTGAGGTTTGATGACCTACTAATGTAACTGGATCGACACGAACACGACACGAGATTTAATTGAGTCGGGTTTGGGTTGAAGTGTTCGTGATCTGTTTAAATGTAACACCTGAACTCGACACGACTTGATCTGTTTGTCACATCTACATAGCATGGCCTCAACGTATATTGTCTCTGCTTAAGAACGAAAAGAATCTTTGTATCTGAGGATGTCATTACTATCCTCGGGTTCAGTACCTTTTGCCGACTTTGGAACCCGTAAGTATCTTCCCTTCTACTATGAATTTTCCAGGGCGATTGATAATAAGACAGATCCCGTTAGATAATCGTCTTACGAAGTTAATGTTCCTCTACAACGTAAACGACATAGCACACTTTATAGAGCATACTATTATCATTTATGTTAAAAAAATTCATTTATGCTCTCTCCCCTTCTTAAACTCTTCCACCTTGCTTCTTAAAGGTCAAACTTTTATAACTTTGACCATTAATATGTCGAAAATCATGACCAAACTTCCTCATTAACAATTGTGTAGAAGCAATACGGAAAATCATTGCGAAGAGGATGAAATACATTTAGTGTGAAATTCCTAAAAGATAATGAATCTTACTCCCAAAGTCTACACCAACTAAAATACCCGACCAAATCTCGCATAATGAAACAAAAGCGACGCCTAAAAGTAAGGATGCCAAATAGGGGATAAGACATGACGAATGTAGGCCTTCTCATAGCCGTATTTAATAGAAAAATTACATGCCCCTACTTATCGCAAGTAAAATTTTCAAAACCATAACCGCTTCAACTTTGGAAGATCTTAAAATAGTTTCGTTCCATTTAAATGTCATATACTCGTCTATTCTATAACTTTCTCAAATAATTCTGATGATACTATTTTACCCATATATAACACCCATGGTTGGCACGATTTAAAATCCTGATTGAGTCTAAAACTTTATTTATATTCGCTACATCCAAGACAAATGCGATATAGTTAGACACTTGTGATAAATTTTCTTTTTTGATCAAATTAATTTGCTTTTTTCTTATTGTAGAGCTAACAATAATTTTTATTCTTATGTAGAAAGCTAACATTTATTTTGAACTAATTACTTATTTATTCTGTTCCTCATGATTTTGTAGTATATATGTACCTAGTGTTACACTGCCTAATTGCTAATATTTATTCTGAACCAATAGCTATAATGGAGATTATTGAATTAAAAATGCAACTTGAGATCAACTACTAACAATAGGGTCAAAAATAAGCAAACATTGGCAAAAAAATATATCAAGAAGTAATTAATTAGATATGAGGAAGGTCTCATATTTAGGCTTTATTTCAAAGAAATTAGCTTTGGAGCAAAATTTCATTTATCTTAATTTTTTTTTGTAAATATTTGATAGGTAAATTATTTACCAAAATAAGAGTAGCATGTGAGAAATAAGTTACCTTTTTTTTATTCATTCAATTTTTAGTATTAACTATAGAGAACTTATTATGTCCTTTTATATCATTTTACCAAAAAAAAAAAAAAAAAAAAAAAAAACTGCTACTTTTCGGTTAGGTTGCCAAACATTTTTAGCTTAATCAATTAAATTATCACCTCTTAATTTTCAGTTACCTTTTAAGCTACATTTTTAGGTTTTAGTTAACTTTCCAGTTAGTGTGACAAATGAAATTTACGATATAGTAGAGTTAATTATATTTTACCCCCTTTTGAAATCCACATTTTAAAAATTACTCCCTTTAGAATTTTTTACTAAAATTACTCCCTTAAGTTGTATTTTTTTCTAAAATTGCTTCAAAACTTCAATTTAAGTGACTAAATTTCTTTGTTTTTGAACTCTCCCTCAATTTGTCTACATAGTTATTGTGGGTTAATATCCGTATAATACCCTTTAAATTTAGG